>NW_020665302.1:4427905-4561661 GCF_002925995.2 Terrapene triunguis
TGTGTGTGTGTGTGTGTGTGTGTGTGTGTGTGTGTGTGTGTGTGTGTAAAACAGTCCTAATAAAGGCAAACGAACACTTGCCATCCTGGATTATTAATTATTATTATTATTATTTAGCATTTGTTTTACAGTGAAATAAAAGATCGTAATCTTGGTATAAAAAGTGTGGCTGGGAAGAAAGACAGAAGTGCTAGCCCTTGGAAACTTCAGCAGCAGGAAGAAAATAGCCCAGGACATAATTATTCTGCCTTTGTTAACACGGGGGAGGGTTTGCAGAGTGTTGTTGATCCAAATTTTGGTTGCAACGTTCTTCTGTTATATCCCCTTGTTAGTTTAATTGCCCTTTTGAATGACTCGTACTTTGGTGGAGAAATTCGCGCTGTGTGTCTCTCTCTGTATTTGCTGCTAATGATTGCGTGTTGATATAGCGAGGCAATGCCCTCATTTGCCTTTGTTTAGAAAGTGTTAAAAGGGAAATCTGCATTAGAAAGCTCCACAGCTCAACGCGACGCGGGGAAGCCCCATACCTGGGAGCTAGGCCCGCAGAGGGAGAGAAGGAAAAGCCGGGGTCCGGGGTAGCGGGTTTTTAAAGTAATTTCCAGTATCTTTGGAAGTGAACTGAACCGATGGGGGCGGTGGGGGAGGGCGGTGTCTTGTGAAACTTTATTTAATTCCCTGCCTCCCAGATCTGATCCCGTTAGGGACAGGGTGGGGCCAATCAAAGTGCGTGGGTTTTTTTTCCTCGCGGGGAACAAAACGCTCCCGTTGTCAGGTCCAGATTCCTTCCGCGGGTCCGTTCCCCACGCAGCCCAGCACAGACGGGAAAGCAACCAAATGTCGACTTAAGAGAGTCTGCTCTTCCCTCCGTCCCGCTGCCGGGGCTGGAGACTGTTGTGGGGACAAAGCCTGGGGGTGTGTGAGAGTTGTCACAGTCACACACGCTCCTGCGGCGGCGGCGAGGGCTGGTGTCTGGGTTAATTTCTACGGGGATGAAATGATATGGCTGGAAGGGTTCACTCCAGCATGGCGACGAAACTTGTGTCCTCCAAGAAAATGCCAACACCTCCCTCTTCCTAAACTTTATGGTAGATAGATTTTTTTTAAAAAAATAGTCTTTCTACTCATTTACGGAAAGTCCCACTTTTCTCCTTTGGCTCTGATTCAGGAGCAGACGATAAGTGTTGGGTTTTATTTGAAATAGTTAAAAGATGAAATCTTCCCTTTCTTATTTATCTCCACACCTCACGCCTCAATCCGATTTGCACCGGGGGGGGGGGGGGGGGGGAAATGAACGCTACTTTTTGGAAGGCCGTCCAGCTTTTTGGTGCTAAAAATGAAATGCATTTTAAACCAAAAAATTGTGAACCTCCTTCTTCGTTGGCTCACACAGCTGTTAAATACAGGGGCGTCTCTCGCCAGCGCCCGGTTTTGGTTTGGAAAAGATGTTAAAATATTTAATTTAAGATCTTAGAAAAACAGTTGATATTTTTCCCCAATAGGGTGACTTAAAGGAAAATAAAATGTAAAATGACGTGGTTTTATTGTTTGGAATTGGTTTTTTTTAAATCTCACGTTAAGCTAACAAGGTTTATTTAGCTGTTCCGGGGGGCGAAGGAACTGGCAAGAAGAAAAAAGCGGAAACATAAAATAACATATACAGAGACACCCCCCCCCGGTCTATAATTTAAATCTCTGGTTTGTCTTGAAAGCTGAATCCGAAACAGATCTAATAATTATTTCTTTCATCCCGGCTAACGTGGTGAAGTTGCCTGGTCTTTCCTTAAAGGAAAGAAATAATCTGATTTCTCTCGGCCCTCCCTCCCTCTCCCCCTAAAAAGAGGTTGGCGAGGGGGGTGGAGAGAGTCCCACATCTTCCCCAGAGAGCCGCGCGCAAAGGATGGTCCCTCCACCCCGCTGTGTACTCTGCCATCCTGGCGCAAGAAGACAATGGAGAGTTCGCCGAAGCGCCCGGGAGCTGGCCAGGGTGCTGAACGCTGGCTGTGTCTAGAACGGGCTCCTCGTCCTTACCAACTTCCTCCCTCCAGCCCCAGAACCAAACACTGATCCCGCACAGATCTCCTCGGCCTTTCGCACTCCTCTCGCAAAGAGCTAGATTTGCAGTAACACCGTGAACAGCAATCACAAATATCATCATCTAATTACAAGCCGCAGCACTTAGATAGGACTTTATATCTTCCACGCGCCGTATAAACATTAACTAATTAATTACAATGAGCGAACTCGCTGCTTTTCTACTATAAATTGTCAGTTTGCAGGCACCGGTTCTATTTCTAGGTGCAGAAACGGTTTTATCGTTATGCTATTATTCTCACCAGCTGTGATTAAAAATCATAAACAAGCTCTAGGTAATATAGCCAAACCCGCCAAACACAACATATCCATTTCCAAGGGTTATTTTTCAGAGATTTCTAAGGGACACAAAAAACCTTCTCTCCCCGCCAAAACAGGATTCCTTTCGGAGACCTAAGAAGGAGAAGCACCACTGTCTTTATTGGGTGAAACAGTTAAAAATAATCCACGTGTTTCGAGTCGGATTGTCACATCGAAAGTTGCAAGTCTGGTTTATTTAACTCTTACTGGAGACGGTTGCGGTGTTGGTTTAATGAGAAAGAAAGAAAGAAAGTTAGTTTTCTTTTTCTTTCTTTCTTTCTTTCTTTCTTTCTTTCTTTCTTTCTTTCTTTCAAACTCAACTAACTCACACACAAAAACGTAGTTAAACGATTTTCTCTCTCCTTTTCTGTCTCTCCCTCTGTCTTTCAGACCCCACCGACCTAACCACCCAACTAACTCTTTCACACACAAGCACACGTTCATCAATGTATTCTGATTTCAAGGCAACATAATTAAACAAGTAGCTCACGTGGGTCGGCTGGATTCGTTTGCATCGTGGGGGCAGAACTAACGGGGGAGAAACAAGCTTAAATTAATTTTACATTTCACATTCGTTTTTGATCGCGAATGGAAGCCCTAACCTCGGGGACAGGCAGGCAGATCACAAGTCCCAGCAAACGTTAACGATTTGCAATAGAGCTTGTCTAGAAAGCAAGGCACGGGTCATCCGGATCCAGTCAGACCCAGCCTTCGAGGGCGTAGCCAGTGGTCTGGCTATTGCAAGCCGGACAGTCAGGAGACAGCACAATCAGTGGCATATAGAAACAGGGCTTCCAGGATGTTAATTGGCATAGCCCGCTGCCCTTTGCTGGAGCTGTGCCGTGTGCCCCTCTGCGCACCGCTTTGGTGCGACAGTCAGAGATGAGAGAGAAACCAGGCGGTCATATCCCACTGGGATAAATATCACATTCCCGGGAAAAACGAGCGAGCTCCCGCCCGCGGAAGCGACTATCAAACAATGCTTTGAACAGACGTGAAGTTCTGCGACAGACTGAGCAAAGCGGGAGACTTCAAAGTTCCCAGACTTTCCACTAGATTAAAGAACTCTGGTAATTTCTCTGCAGAACAGTCCCAGTTTTGCCTGTATTTGGCGTCTCTCATTCAGCCCCCCCCCCCCCTCTCTCTCACACACACACACACACTTTTCTCTCCACCCCCCAGTCCAGGCGACCTGCCTTCTGAAATGAGTCACCGCAGAGCCCAGCCTCTCCTGCCGGCGCCTCGGCTGCCCCTGGTTGCAGGACAGGAGTTTTCCTCTGAAGACTCACCCCAACCCTCGCCATCTTTCAGCGCCCCCAGAGCTGGAGGGAACGGAGCGACCCCACCCCGAATTCAGGCTGAAAGTGGCTTTGGGTCATTTCGTTAAGGAGAGCGCGGCGCGGTGTGTGACCTGGAAGCGAATTGCGCCGGGAAAGTCACCCTGGGGTGCCCCCTGTTGCTACCAATGCCCGGTGCGATCGGATCGGATCCGAACAAAATACCAGCAGCCACTTTTCCTATGCATGCGAAGGCTCCCTCCCTCCCTCCCGCCCCCAACTTTTCTCCCGCTGTTTCATTAGCTGGGATGAGCGGGGAACCCCTGCCCGAGCGCGGATTCTCCACCCCACACGTTTGGCTTGGTTCCCTGCATATGCCCCAGCCCTCAAGAAATGAAGGTCTACAGAGGTCCCTCCCTCAGTGAAACTGGCCGACTGGTGCCTGCACTTATGGCAGGCCTCCTCCCTGCAAACCTGCCATTGCATGGAGGGGCCATGGAGGGAGCAGGCAGAGTTAACTATCCAGCCTCATATGTGCCCTCTCTCTCCTTTGCCCTATGTACCTTGCCTTCCTCCTGCCATGTTCATTCCTAGGATCGCTTCTGCGGCGAACGGCAGGGTAGGAGTCCCCCTTAGAAACATGCAACATTGCGGAAGGTAATCAAATCCAGACACGTAGGCAAACCTGCTCCTCTCGGCTTAGAGCATCTAGTCCCTGAGCATCTCTATTTCAGGGCATACCTCTCTAGCTGCTCTTTTTGAGCACTGGAGTGTGGCCCGAACGATTCCTGATGGGCGGCTGTGCGCCTCTCCTGCACTAATTCACCCAGCAGCTGGTGAATAAATGTTTGCTAAGAGAGCTTTGCCTTCCCCATTTCCAAGGGAGGTTTTAGCAACATTTGCTCCGTTAGAGAATCAAGACTAAAAATCAAGGAGTAAGATGCTGTGAAAAACAACCCCCTGCCTCCCACATGCTCTCTGCTCCCTTGCTGTGAGCCTTCTAATCCTGCTCCAACCTGAATAAGCAACCCCTCTTCCCTGACCCCTTCACTGGGGTTCTCAGATGTAGAGGGGTTCTGGGGCCACCTACTATGCTATTTATAAGTCAAGTAAGAGGTAACATTTCAAACCAGGTTCTGATCTCAGTTACAATGAGGAATAATAAAGCTACTCCGGATTTACACCAGAGTCAATGAGCTCAGAACTGGTCCCCATATGTTGAAAGCAGAATTTACAACAGTATCTTATTGTGCTGATGATACAGGAATTTCCATATTTTGAAAGGGAGGGGACTAGCTCCCCCCTAGGGTAAGTGGGTTCAGCATCAATAGATTCACAGATTTCAAGAGAGATGAACTTATTAAGACCAGATGTGAATTTGGCCCAATCAAAGACACTACAGGCTTGACCCAAAGCCCACTGACATCAATGAACAAGACTCTCATTGACCTCAAAGAGGTTTGGATCCTGCCTTATATGAAGTATGGGCCTAATCCTGCAAACCCATACTTACACAAGTTGTTCTTCCCTGTGCAAGTAGTACCAATGAAATGGCTAGGACTACTCACCTAAGTAAGATAACAAGGAGTCCTGTGGCACTTTAAAGACTAACAGATTTATTTGGGCATAAGCTTTCGTGGGTAAAAAACCCACTTCTTCAGATGGTGCATCTGGTTTTTTTACCCACGGAAGCTTATGCCCAAATAAATCTGTTAGTCTTTAAGGGGCCACCGGCCTCCTTGTTGTTTTTATGAATACAGACTAACATGGCTACCCCCTGATACCTAAGTAAGATAATTTAGGGTGAGTCAGAATTAGCAGGATTGGGCCCTTATGGTATGTTTTAGTGTAATATTATAAAATATGGTATTTTCAGTGCAATGATGAGTAGACACACACACACACAGGTTAAGCCATCATAGCATGTTAACAGTACAAGGCAGATAACCAGATGGGCCCTTACAGGTAGCATGGCCTCCTTCAGTCCTGAAATATTATTATGGGCCAGATCCTTCAAACCCACGTTCATATGAATGGTTCTGATTCTCACAATAAAAGTGTGATTTAATGACAAAATTTAGTTATCACCATGTCTTTAATATATAACAGTAGGACAGTACTCAAAGGGATGAGCAAAAGGAACAAAGACTATTCAAATGAGTAAGGACTTGTAGGACACTGTGGTTAGCTTCCTATAGGGGCTCACATAAGCCTGATGAGTAGATTTACATAGAAAACCTGAACCCTTTCTTAGTACCAAAAGACTTTACAGACACACAGGAGTCTCAATCCAAAATAAAATGTGAGACAAACTTTTCCACAAGTAAACCGGCATGAGAAAACAAAAAAGAGCCCTCTAAATCCTAGGTCTGAACTTGCCCCTTTAAAGTCAATTGGATCTCTGCCATTATATTTGATGGGAGCAAAATCAAGCCCTTTGTTGGCATGCTACTTCCGTTGACTTCAACGGAGGCTGCTTGGGCATAGCTGAGAGCAGAAGCTGGCCCTTGATGTCAGTTTCTTTGTGACACTGAATAATAGCATGTTAAATAATTAACAATTTGGAAGTGAGGATCTGCGGTCCCAATCTTTTCAATCTCTCTCAATGAGGAGCTTTTTCCATGCCTCTAATTATTCTCGTCGACTGTTTCTGAACCCAGGATCTGTCTAATTGTTTCTGTCTGTCTGCAGACTCAGGAAAACAGCACCCGATTGGGTTGGATTCAGAATTTATTTTTTTCAGAGCCATAAGGGATAAAAAACAATTGTTTTAGGGAAATGAAAGCTCTGCTGCTACAGAAACCAGCGGGGCTAGCGGAGAAATCCTGGTCTGGTGTGTGGAACAGGTGTATCATTGAGTCTGATTCAATCTGACATCTGGCTGTCTCCAAAGCATTGCTCTGTGTGCTGCAAATGTATATGAACATTAGTATGCATTGGCACAATATGGATCTATTATACCAAATGCTTATGAGAACTAGGTGCTGCACAGGATCAGCTGCTGCTTTTTAAACCCCAGAATGTCAATAGATTAATAGATTCCAAGGCCAGAAGGGACCATTATGATCACCTCGTTTGGCATCGTGCATAACGCAGTCCACAGAACGTCACCCAATAATTTCTGCATCCAGCCCATAACTTCTATGTGAGCTACAGTTATATTTTAGAAAGATATCCAGTGTTGACTTAAAGATTGCGTCTGATGGAGAATCCACCGTCCCTAGGTAAATTGGTCCAATGGTTACCCTCACTGTTTTAAAAACATTGTACCTTATTTCCAGCCTAAATTTGTCTAGCTTCTGCTTCCAACCATTCTGCTTTTTTTCTTGCTAGATTCAATAATTGTCTACTCTCAGACAAATGTTTAAAGCATCCTTTAAAGAAGAGATTATGAAAAAGAAAGGGAGGAATCTATATTATGGAATCATGGAGTCCACATGTTATTGTATAAAAAAGTTAGATAAAAAAATCTATTTGTAAATTAAATAAAAAAAACTATTTGTAAATTACAATGGTGAGTGCAAATACTCAGTGTTTTGTGCATCCTTTGAGAATAGCTTTACAGTATAGCTAAGGTATTTGTTTCAGAAAATTGGTAATTATTTTTGTAGCAAGGACTGAGAATTCATGAAGAAGTAATCTGGTTTATATAGAGTTTCTTTCAAAGCAGGACAAAATATTTCATTTGTTAAAACACAGAAATAAGAGTACAAAAAATCAAATACATTTCATAAAAGTTCCTAAGCGTAACCAAATAAACGTGTTCAGCAGATAGAGGAGAAACATCAAACCGATCATGCCCACTGTTGCTCCTAATGATGTAAATGATAAAAGTTCTGCTGACGAATGGTCTGGGATCAGGCCCAGAATTTCCCCAGATAATGTTTTTTTAATTCCAATCCACAAGTGGAAATAAAGTTTGTCTCTCATTTTCTTCGAGAACTGTTAAATGCCTAGAACCAGACGTATCCCTCACCTCACCACATTCTTTTAGCAAGGAGAAGTGGTACGGAGAGGTTGCCTTAATCAGAAAGATGGTTATGTCTGATCCACAATTCATGGTGAAATCAATGGGACTTTTAAGTGTAGATTTATGACAGGATTAAGCTCTGGGTAAAAAAATTGCACCTACTTACTCAACATACCTGCTCCTGTGTATCTTTGAGCCTATCTAGACATGACTTCCATCAGCATAGTATTTGACACCATCACAATTTTCCTATCAGGCAGAGTAGCTCGATCTCCATTGCACAGCTTAGGAAATGGAGGCAGAGGGAGAGAGAGAGAGAGAGATCAAGTGATTTGTAGATGGGGCACACAGGTAGCCTGTTGCAGAGAGGAACCGAACCCCACTCTGCGTCCCCCTCTAATACCACAACCTCTTTCCTTAGCTGACATTGCTGATGAAAACAATGTTTTACTTGATCTTTTTGAATAATACAGCCAGTGATTCATGAATAAGAGCATCGAGTTCATTTTGCTGCTGTTGGTGGGGTCGTATTATCTGTGAGCATGCAGAGGGCCACTGAGCATTCATGAAATTGCTCCCGGATCCCCAAAGTTTCCAAATTTTTTAGCACAAATGACCAGAATATTCATCTGAACATTCCTCCCACAAAGTGTGATATTTGTCATTTGCCACTTGTTATTCATTAGTCCCTTGCTTGGAAAGTTTCCGTCATCCCACGATGAAACGATATCCTGTGACTTAGGTGACCTCGCACGCAACACAAATAGTGAACAGAGAAGAGTGGAAGTGAACAGTGTGCAAGCAATCTATACACTGACATCTGTCTGTGTGAAGAACACTGAGGACAAATAAATTATTAGCAACATTTAGGGTTGGTTTGTGAGTGATTCGCAAGCAGAAGAAAGGTCAATAATCAAAAATGTTATTTGTAGGGAATAATATGATGAGCCTGCAACACAGTGATGGGAGAGTGAGTGGGGGCCTATCCCACCTCATGACAAACACACAGAAGAAGCTACTCTGCCCTCCATCAACAAAAATCACAGATAATTGCAATATCTTTATTATTAGTGATGGTGAAAAGAGCAGGAAAAATAGGGCAAGCAGGAATCAGCCCAACAAGGATGCAGATCCCCCCCCAAAACTTAGGGTCTGGTCTTGCTCCCTTTGAAAGCAGTAGCAAACCATCAGAGGAATGGAAAGAAGGAATGAACCAGGGAGTGGCTGATGCAGATGCAGATGATGTCAGTGCAAGGAGGTTCTGTTGACCTAGTTACCCTCGCTCAGGGAGGTGGTGTTCCTACACGGATGGGAAAATCCGACGGCGTTAGTGTGGCAGAGCTACAGCAGTGTGGCTTTGCCAGGCTAGTCTCTTTAGTGTACACATACCCTTTTTAGCTCTTGTGCACAAAGCCCAGGGGCTTGGGCTTTGTGCCGGCTGAGGGAGTAGTGTTTAGCCCTATAGCATTGTCCACAATCCTTGATCTGAACCTTGGAATGTCTCAGATGATTGAGAACAACTGGAAAACCTTGTAGGGAATTTGGGAAGATGAGCAGAGAGAAATAGGCAGGCTGGGTTTACTAATGAATGAGGGACAGGCATAAGTAAATGCGTCATCACAACAACTGACTGGGGGCTTGGTATTCCTCAGGCCCACCAATGAAAGGAGGCCAAAACTTCTGAGAAGCGATCCCTGGAGCAGGAAGAGTCACTCCTGAAACCAAGCCAGCCGCTGTTTGTACGTTGGAGGCATGAAGATGAAGCTCAGAGACTATTGTTGATAGCGATTTATAACCAAAGCTTAAAAAGAAAACAGTTTCTTTCCCCACCCCCCACCCAGATCATCACAGCCTACTTATTCTCCTGTTGTAACATACAAGCCAAGCCAGATACATTTCATTAGCTATCAACTCTTATTACAATAGCACCTAGGAACTCCAGCCAAGATCAGGGCCCCATTGCAATTGGTGCTGAACATACTCACAGCAAGACAACTCCTCTGCCAATGAGTTTATGATCTAAATTGACAGGGGAAATATTATTGTCCCCATTTTACAGATGGGAATTGAGGTCAAGAGAGAGGAAGGCCGAGGTTACACAGGACCGTGGTAGAGCCAGGCGCTGAACCTCGCTTTCCGGATCACTCAGCTAGCGTTTCAGCCACAAGACTGTTCTTCCTGAGTGCAGGACATAGAATGAGTAACATGCCCACAACTGCCTGCTGGTGAACCTCCGGCATGACCTGCCAGGACCACCTATTTGTGTCTCTCCATGCCTGGTCTGTCCCCTTGGTATCAAAATATCTTCTCCTGGGCCGAGATGAGACTGTAATAGGGGGCTCTCTGAGAGTGTCACCACTGTTCACCATGCTATCCCCACCTGGAGTGAATAGCCTCTTCTTTTTCTGATGTTACGCTGAATCCCCGGCTGCCTTTCGATTCCATCGCTTCGCTAATGTCATGGCAGAACTACCCCTCACCTCTCATCATCTCTGACAATGAGGAGAGGAAATGAAAAAAAGATTATTTAGTATCATTCTTCCCCTGCGCTAGGCACGCCATGTATGAAATGCTTTCAAATAAGGGGGATGAATCGCAGCACCGCAGAAATTAGAGATGGAAACGACCTGTTAGGTCAGCTCGTCCATTTCTCTGCCAATGCAGGATCACTTCCAAGTATAGTATATTCTCTAGGACTCTGTCCAGTCAAACAACGTCAGGAAAAGGGCTTCAACGAAGTCCTTTGTGGGACAATTCTATTCGGCAAGGGCAGATGATGTCATCATTACTCACCCTGGTGAGGAGTTACTTACTGGAGTAGCCCTTCTGACGTCACTGCAACTAGTCATGTGAGCAAGCGCTCACCAGTGTGCAGAAAGATTGCACCATCTGACCCTCAGGGACACCGCTGTTAGCAAGTGTTTCTTGAAATGCAGTCTTAGGTTAAATGCTGCCCTTGATGTCAGTTGACTGAAGCCAGCAGAGTTGCGTCTTGCTTGCACAGGAACCATTGTGCTTAATTTCATATCGTTCGCCTTAATTATAATCACCCCCTTTGGACCACTCTAAACAGTTCCTCTCTTACGGCAGTGTTTATGGACCTGATCCAAAGCCCCTGGAAGACAACAGCATCAAGCTTTGGCTCAGGGCCTGTATCCTTGTACCATGGGCTCTTCCACTATAAAAGACCATTCCCCAAACTGCCTCTTAAAACGTGTGGAGGGGGATAGAAAGAGACAGAACAAAACTCACATTTCCAAGCTTGGTTCCTAAAGTTAAACCTCTAACTCCAGATTTAGGCACTTGAACAATCAGCCTGTTTTTCAGAGGAGCCGAGCAATTGCAGTGCCCACTGAAAGCCAAGTGTGGCAGAGTATACCTGTATTCACACCCCCAACACTATTGTAGTAATGTTTGTACAACATACGCCTTGGGAGGTACCATTTAAAACTCATAATTTGCTGCTCAATAACATCACAGCACAATGCAGGTAACGGCGTTATAGGGGACGTTATAAACGAGCTGAAATCAGTATGTTTTCCAGGGAAGTCTGGGGAGTGGCCAAACCAGTTCCTCAGAGACAAAGGGCAAGCCGACACCTCAGCCAGGTGTAAACAAGGCTGACGGACCATTACCTGCTAAAGTGGCCATTCTTTGGCAGATAAAGGCCACGTCTACACTACCCGCCAGATCGGCGGGTATTAATCGATCCTTCGGGGATCGATTTATCGCGTCTCGTCTAGACGCGATAAATCGATCCCCAAATCGACGCCCGTACTCCACCTCGGCAGGAGGAGTAAGCGAAGTCGACGGGGGAGCCGCGGCGGTCGACTTGCCGCCGTGAGGACGGCCAGGTAAGTCGAACTAAGATACTTCGACTTCAGCTACCCGAATAGCGTAGGGGAGTGAAGAAAAACACCCCCCCCCCGACCAACATAAGTTTCACTGACAAAAGTGTCCGTGTGGACAGCGCTGTGTCGGTGGGAGATGCTCTCCTGCTGACATAGCTACCGCCGCTCATTGGGGGTGTTTTAATTATGCTGGCAGGAGAGTTCCCTCCCGCCGGCATAGAGCGACTACACAAGAGACCTTACAGCGGTACAGCTGTGCCTCGGTAAGGTTCAGAGTGTAGACATAGCTAAAGGAAGCAGCCGTTGAACTCTGGGAGGGAATCTTGACCAAAAGCGTATGGTCAGTCGGACTGCTGAAAGCATGTGGTGAGAAAACTTTGCTTTGAATCTAATGTAGTTTGTTAAGTTAGGCACCAGTTGCATTTTATCTTTATTTTTCGTGTAACCATTTCCGACTTTTCTGCCTCATGACTTGTACTCACTTGAAATTGCTTTGTAGTTAATAAACTTTGTTTTATTGTTTTATCTAATCCAGTGTGTTCAATTGAACTGTCTGGGTAACCCCATTTGGGGTAACAAGTTGTGTGCATATTATTCCCTTAAAGGAATAACAGACTCAATGTATTTGTCTTGTCCAGGAGAGGGCTGGGCAGCACAGGGCATACATTTTGGGGGGTAGGGGCGGGAGAAATCTGGGACTGGGAGTGTGTTGGGGTCACCGTATGGTAATCTTTAAGGCTGGTAAGACCCAAGGTCTGGCTGGCTGGCTGCAGCACACACACACACACACACACACACATAGCTGGGAATTACCTTCATGCTGGAGACTGAGCAGACCAGGTTGGAGGCTACAGCAGCAAGACATTGTAAAGGGCACCCCGGGTTAGAGGGCAGGGGTGACCCAGCTACTCATTGGCCTGGATTGTACCCCGATATGTCACACCAGGACATGGGTTTAGATGCTTACTGCTCAATCCTGCAAGGTGCTGTGTACTTTGATCCCAATGCAGCAATGCATGTGCTTCAGGCACATGACTAATCCCATTGAATTCAATGGGGCTCCTCATCAACTTACAGGAAAGGACATGCTTAAGTGCTGAGCTGGCTTAGAGCCAGAAAGCTCAGCATCTGGCAGGATTGGGCTCTTCATGGGAAAAACAACAACCACCAACTTTGAAAATGGCGGTTTCAGTGCGTCATTGTTATAGGGTCTGTCAGTGGGTCAGACACTGGAATGGAACTCAGGAGCCCTGGGATCTGTCCTCTGCTTGGCCACCGACCTCCTGGGTAACCTTCGGCCAGTCACTTCTCCTCACT
The DNA here is from genome assembly GCF_002925995.2 of Terrapene triunguis. Lineage (NCBI taxonomy): Eukaryota > Metazoa > Chordata > Testudines > Emydidae > Terrapene > Terrapene triunguis. The sequence goes on from NW_020665302.1 coordinate 4,440,712, forward strand.
ATGCCTGTCTCCCCTTCCACCCGTTCTCGGCCTTATCTAGTCAGACTGTAAGCTTTTCGGGGCAAGGACCGTCTCTCACTATGTGTTTGCACAGCCCCTAGCATGGTCTCATTTGGGGCTTCTAGGCAAATACCAAATAATTAATTATAACTAAATTATTAATTAAACATTTAGAGCCAGACCCTCAGCTGACGTAAGCCATTCACTGAACTCAGTGGAGGTTCCCTCAGCTGAACACCCGGTCCCTGGCAATCTGAAAAAAATAAAAATGCACTCAACTATTTCACCCACAAAATAGCGAGTTCCTTTGAAAACTGCCTCTAGGGCCTTTTGTTCTGTATGGAAAATTTAATTGCATATTGCAAAGTAAAGCAAGTTTGAAGGATCTGAGGAGGGGGCACGTGAACAAGGACAAACCAGCAATGCTTGTCCCATGGAAAATTCCTCCTCTCACCTCCACTCAACCATCAGAGAGTTAGTGAAGAGGACGAAGGAGGGGGGGGGGGGGGGAGGGGGGGGGGGGGGGGGAAAGAGGAAGGGAGGGGGAGAGAAGGTAACGTCTGTTCAAGAGAAGACACATTCAAGTCAGTCAATGTTCAAAGGAACCTCCAGTTTGAAAGTTCACAGCTGAATATAGAGTCACAGCCATATTAACTTTCTCCCTGCGAGTTTCTGTGAAACCTCTTTTTTTTGATCAGCCATCAAGAACTAGAGAAAGTTGCTTAGTGTGGGAGGCAGCCAAGACTGACATTTCTAATTCACAGGCAGGCAGGGAGAATGCCTCTCTCTCCCAGATCCAGCATTGCTGGCGATTAAATATCACTGCTGAAGCTCTGCTAGAAATGGTGGGTCAAAAACACCCAATCCCCCCTCCCCCACCACCAAAAAACAACCACACTGAAGGTGGATATTTTAAAGAGACGGTCACAAAGTTCCAACCCCTACCTGCAACCTCTCACCTGCCCGCTTAACTCGGAGGGTGTAGTTATAACATCCAAGGCCCAATCCAACCCATTTCTCTTGAAGTCGATGGCAAGACTCCCATTGACTTTGATGGAAGCAGGATTGGCCCCCTCTGACTTTAGTCCTTCTGTAGGATCGAGATTCTACCTTGCTTTCATTCTACTGAGCGATGTCAGAGAAGGGAGGAGGCATATTTGGCAGAAGGGCTTAGCTAGAGAAGGGGAGGATTGGGGGAAAGAGAGAGAGAGAAGAGCAAACACAGGTCCATTAATCTGCAGTTAGTCTGCCTTTTCTGTTAGGAAGATGAACTTGATGAGTTAATTAAGCCACAGCCTGTAAAACCAGTTTATTTGCATAGCAAACTCCTGGGCCAGTGTGCTGCGAGCAAGCGTGTACGTGCAGACAATTCTAGGGAAATTACAGCCTCATTAATATGCTAATCTGGTTGCAGGCCTGGAACGAGTTTTGGGTTTGTGGTGCTTGGGGGTGGTGGGTGTTTGGTTGCCTAGCAACCCTTTTCTCCAGGTAACCCTTCTCTGGCTTGCCCTTGATATCCCCAAAGGATTGCGACATGGAAAAGAGGTACGCAGGAAAAGCAGCATTCTGTTGTCACAGTGCAGTGAGCAAAGTAAAAGGCAAACACACAGAGGCCAGGGCGCATGAACGGGTGAGCACACACACAGAGCATTCTGTATGCACAAGTATGCATCACACATGCATTTTGTACATGTCAGTATATACACTGTCCACCTCTCTCTCATGCACATACAATTAATATACCGCCCTCCCTCCCCCGGATAGACAAGTACTCATCATGCCTTTACACAAAACATGCCCCAGGCACACGCCAGTTTGCATATGCTGGTTACATCCACAGGCCACAATGAAGCAATTTGTGTTCACATAGGAGGCAAATTCCCAGAGTCGTACACCCCACCGCACCTCAGCTGGTAAATCTGTGGGAAGGGCCCCTATGCTATGCTTGCCTGTAGCTGCAAACACACAGCTCTGTCTCTGCCAGCCACTCACCCCGAACAAGCAAGGCTCCAAGGGTCTCCATCCTACCTCCCTATTAACCCAGTTGCATTATATTTTATAGTTGCTTCCTCTGCATTCATTTGCAGTTGCCCTGTTTCGCCATCTTCTCTCCTCCCCTGGGAGATGTTATTGTCCTTTCCCCCAACTCCTGCTGTCTCCCCATCATTCCTGCGCACACGCTTCTCGGCCAGCTCTGCCATCCTACTTGGATCACACTGCACAACGCTGAAGGCCACCCTCTCTTCTGTCTCTCCCACAGTCCTCCTGCAACCCACTGGTCCTGATCCACAGAGGATATGAATGTGTTACCGCTTCATCTATGGAGCCTTAGCTGTTTCCCACTTATGTGATGGTTACCCTATTGGGACCTGAACCAGAGGACTTCCTGAGATAACAGCATAAGCAGCTACACCTTTAGTTAAACAGCCAGGCTTCCTATGAATGGGCTGTAACAGATTCATTCCCTGTGCTGATGAGGCCCAAGCGGGACCTGTAACACTCACTCAGCAGTGGATTATACTAGCACTTTACCAGAGCAGTCCAGCTCCTACGTGTTTTTGCCCTACCTCTTGTTAATAGTTCCCACGTGGATGGTCTCCGTGACCTAGAACTAGGGGGAACCATGACAAATCTCTCATGTACAAAGGCTTCCTTTCTGGAAAGGTCATCTTGCTTTCCTGAGTATTAAGAACACAAGGTCCTCCACTCTCTTGCTCCTAACAGGGGACACTTTTTATGGGGAATTCAACTTCCCGTCTCATACAGCTCTGTCCCCCAAGGTCATTCAAACCTTTCTTGGGACACCTGATTTAATAGCAATGCTGTGTGTGAGCAGATGGAGACTTTTACTCTGGAGCCATTGTCAGAGCGTCCGTAATGAGGCGAGGTACACGTTGTTATGTTCAGATCACACACACAGAACAATCAGGTAAAAACAAACGTTCTGGTGGAAAGCTTGCAATGTAACACTACTGTGTCTCCTAGGATTCAGAATGAGAACACACAAGAATCCCAAAGCAGAGAAAACAGGCTGTTCCCTAAGGCAGAGAGGCACAACGCACCACGCTTTGCTTTAAACGGAGTCTTTCAAGACTGACTTTGCTACAGTGTCCCCTAGCCTGCAAGCAGGACCAGGAACCCCCCCGGCTCTTACAGTGATAGCTTTAAATTCCAGCACCATCCTCAGTATATCACACATGCACACCTCTATTGACGCCAATGAAGATTTTTTAAAAGCTGGGCCTTTTTGCACTCAGTTTTAATTGCATCTGCCATTTTTCTCCTGCAACTATTTGTGAGTGCAACCCAGGTCATGGGGAGGTCTAAACGGGTGCACTCTGGTAGTCATTATAGGTCTAAATTACCCCAGCTGCACCGATGAAAAACAGGGGAAGCACAAAGTCATGGTATGTTGAGGGTCAGGCTGAAAATGAGGCTCTGAGTAGAGATTGAGTAAAGACTTCAGGATTGGGTCTCTCAGTCTCCATAGCTAATCTCTAAACTCTTGCTAATTCTTATAGTTGCCTCTCAAAGAAGGATGATGATCTTGTGATTAAGATGTTCAACTTGGACTCAGCAGAGCTAAATTCAATTCCTAGCTTTGCCACAGCCTTGCTGGATGACCTTGGGCAAGTCCCTTAATCTCTCTGTGCCTCAGCTCCCCCTCTGCAAAATAGGAATAATAACCCTGCTTTGTTTATTTCAATTTTAAGCTCCTTGGGGTGGGGACTCGCGCACTAGGTGATTGTCCAGCGCCTAGCACAGTGGGGGCTTATAATGCTATTGTAGTACAAATAAATAAGAATCATCTCTCTACGTTACAATGCAATACAAATGCCCCGATATTCTCATGTTTTAAACAAGCAGCAAGTTCTCATGACTAACATAGAATCCCAGAAATGTAGGGCTGGAAGGCACCTTGAGATGTCATCATGTCCAGCCCTCTGCGCTGAGGCAGAACCAAGTACACCTAGGTTTGGAACTGGTCCGATATGAGGAGAGATTAAAGAGGCTAGGACTTTTCAGCTTGGAAAAGAGGAGACTAAGGGGGGATATGATAGAGGTATATAAAATCATGAGTGATGTGGAGAAAGTAGATAAGGAAAAGTTATTTACTTATTCTGATAATACAAGAACTAGGGGCCACCAAATGAAATTAATGGGCAGCAGGTTTTAAACAAATAAAAGGAAGTTCTTCTTCACACAGCGCACAGTCAACTTGTGGAACTCCTTGCCTGAGGAGGTTGTGAAGGCTAGGACTATAACAGCGTTGGATAAATTCACGGAGGTTAAGTCCACTAATGGCTATTAGCCAGGATGGGTAAGGAATGGTGTCCCTAGCCTCTGTTTGTCAGAGGGTGGAGATGGATGGCAGGAGAGAGATCACTTGATCATTACCTGTTAGGTTCACTCCCTATGGGGCACCTGGCATTGGCCACTGTCGGTAGACAGGATACTGGGCTGGATGGACCTTTGGTCTGACCCAGTACGGCCGTTCTTATGTTCTTATGTAGACCATCCCTGACAGGTGTTTGGCCAACCGTTCTTAAATACCTCCAATGATGGTGATTCCACAACCTCCCTTGGAAGCCTGCTCCAGAGCTTATCTCCTTGCTGACAAGAATCTGGACTGATCTGAAGTCAGCCCAGTGAGGCCTACTTTAAAGAAGGCAGGCTGTCTGGATCAGAGCCGAGCACCCTGACATTTCAACACTAGACGGGCAGAGCTTGTGCGACAGCTACTAACACGGGCTTGCTCATAAATAGGGGATGTCCGTCTCCAGCTCTATCAATCCGTTAACCTTCATGAGCTCAAATATTTATTATTCATATTACCCCAAAACGTGTTAAAAGGATGAAAAAGAGGAGTTAATGTGCCAGCTCTTGCATCTACCTTTTAGCTTATTACAGTGCTAAAGCAGTATTAACATTTACCGTATATGAGCTCTGCTTCTCTCGTGCCTGAGGCCATGGGGTTTAAGCCAGTGCTGAAGTTAATAGTGAACGCTGGTTAGGAAAAGCCTATTATCTCATAAAGTTGGAATTTCACTTGGGTGGTAGCCATTGGCTCTCTCTCCGATCCAGATGCAGTTCCATTCTCTCAACCCATTTACCTTTTCATCTCTCTCCCCCTCTTTCATTCAAACTCACTCTCTCTCACGCACACATATTCAAATGGAAACAGCAACAGAGGGAAAAAGTAGTGTTTTCCTTCTCATTATCGATGAATTAAAGAGCATCATTTTCACCAGAAGATAACTGGCTCAGTCTGTGGCCAAGAAACCTCATCCCAGTGACATCTCGGTATGATTCTAGGAGTGCTGCTGTCAATATTTCATAAGCTGGGACCTGTTCCATCTGCCGTCAACCCACCATAGTGTCAGAGGTACTCAGCTTCTGGAGGTATTGTTATTTACAACCTGGACATACTGAGTGACCCAGCATCCTTGTGTTGATTAAGGTTGTATCCTCCATAACCTGAGCATCTTCTGTCTACGGAGGGGAATGATCTGAGTGTAAAGTACTGGTGAGGGGACTGTTGTTTTTGTCCGGAACTTGCTCTAGCATCAGTTCAGGAGGCTTTATATTCACAGAGGTTCTGCCCTTCAGACCGTATATGTATATACTCCACTCATCCACACTCCCTCAACTAATCATTGTAACAGGAGATGCTCTTCCAGTCACATGCTTTGCTATCTATCTATCTTGTCCAAATCATTTTGATATCTAGGCACCATTCAGCTGCCCTACACTACAATGGGCACTCAGAGACTACATGGAATTGACTGGGATATTCGCCACAATCTATACTTACAGCATGACTCTCCATGGTGTTTCCTATTGTCTAAATCTAATATATTAATATAATATGGAGATATACCTATCTCATAGAACCAGGAGGGACCCTGAAAGGTTATCGAGTCCAGCCCCCTGCCTTCACTAGCAGGACCAAGTACTGATTTTTGCCCCAGATCCCTAAGTGGCCCCCTCAAGGATTGAACTCACAACCCTGGATTTAGCAAGCCAATGGGCAAACCACTGAGCTATCCCTCCCCCCTAGCAAAGCTTATAAGGCGGTTTGTTTCATTTTCAGGAAGATGGCTGTTATTCCTGAGGCCACGTGGCAAAGACCTCTTCACCTCAAAAGAAATGCTGCCTTTCAGTCCTCTTTATAGTGACAATTGACTTGGTTCTGCAGTGCATGAAATTCTGTAACCAAGCTGGTCGGAAACAAGCTACATAATTAGTTAAGTCTATACAGTGTCCTTTATGTGCACTCATCAAGACTGGTGGATAGATGTTGGACATTAGAAATGCTCTGCTTTCTGAAGCCAATTGATTTCCCATTTTGGAGGGAAAATACCCACTAATTCTGGGACTATATGGGAAGAAATTAAAAGAAGAACCACAAAAAGGATTGAGGCGTTGGAAGGACTGATGCAAGAAGGCAAACTACAAGCTCTAAAAACACTGGGCCAGGTCTTTAGCTGGTATAAATTAGTGTGGCTTGGTTGAAGTTCATGGCTCTATACCAGTTGAGGATCTGGCCCCAATCATTAGTTAACTAGTTGTCTGACAGGGGCATGATAACCACCTAACAAACATTTGTAGGGTGTAAACACAAAGGAGGGAGAGAAATTTGTTTGGGGCAGTTCAAGGAATAATGAGCTAAACTGAGCAAAGGGAAATTTTAGATTTGGGGGGGGAGGGCAGGGGAAGGCTTTCTCAGCAGGTGGTCCGTGACTGTGGAATTTGCACCTACGAGAGAGCTGAAGCCCAATCTTCCCACCCTTGGAGAGGCTGCAAGACTCACCTGTGTGTAGGTATTCCCTTAAGAGAGTTACGGAGTCACCAGAACAACGTTCCCTGGGTTACCACCTGGATCTGATACCTCCTTACTGTGCCACTACTCACACTAAGTAATACCTCACTTCTAGACTACTGCCGTCAGCTTCAGTGAGTCTACCCCTGTGAGCAAGTGCCAGTAGCAGGCTCATAGCCTAGCCTGCTATTAATATCAGGACAACCTTTGTAGCAGTGAGACGTACTGGGGCCTGGCATATTGTCCCAAGGGAAGGGGTGGAAACATCATTGCTTAAGACAGCCTGGAGAAAACACTGCATGAAACCCATTGTAGGAAACAGACCTTTTCCAGCAGGGAAATAGACTAGATGGGAATGAATAGATCTTTCCCATCTTCGATTCCAGGCATTCTGTAACTCGTTTTGAGACAGCTAAAGAAAAAATTAAAACCTTTGTTGCTTTTACAATTCACCCCTCACCACAGACACCACAGCAACTTTAGCAGCTCCTGGGTGGAGTTGGGGAAATGACTAGGCAGGGAAAGAAACGTTATCCTTTAAGAAAGCATAAATATTTCATCTGCTTTTTTGTTCTCTGACTTGTCAGCAGCGAGATGGAGATATTGATGGTGCAGCAGGGTGATTGACAGACTTAGGTATTGATGAATGGATTGTTGTAGGTTTTTTTTTTTTTTTAAATCTGACAGCTGTTTCACAGCATGACTAGAGGCGGGGGCCGCGGAGAGGGACAAACAGTTATCCAGCTGCTCAGATAGTTTGGTGCTGGGACCCGTATCTCTAGAGGGAGGGACAGTGTCGTATAGTGGGTAGCATGCTAACCTCAGCCTTAGCACACCTGGGTTCTGTTCCTGGCTCTATTCCACTGTGTGACCTGAGGCAAGTAATCTCCCCGCCGCCCTTTGTCTATGTAGATTGTAAGCTCTTTGGGGAAGGGACCATCTTTTGCTATATGCTTGTACAGTGCCTACCACTATGGGGCCCTGATCTCGGTTAGCACCTGGAGGTATAAATAACTGTCTAGAAGGGTTCTGGATCATATAATTATCCTTGTTTTAAGAGATTAATGTTCATGTTGCAATGGCATCACCAGGGCCGGCTCCAGGCACCAGGCAACCAAGCACATGCTTGGGGCGGCACCTGGTAAGGGGCGGCCAATCTTGGGGTGGCGGGGGGGGGCAGCGCGGCATGGCATTCCGCGAGGGGGGGCCTCCGGCGGTGCGGTGCTCGGCGGGGGGCGGCGCGGGGCGCGGCGCTCGGGGGGGGTTCCGGCGGCGCTCGTGGGGGGGCAGGCTCCGGCGGCGCGGCACTTGGCGGGGGGGGCAGCGCTCGGGGGGGGGTTCCGGCGGCGCAGCACTCGGCGGGGGGGGGGGCGCTTTTTTTTTGCTGCTTGGGGCAGCAAAAAAGTTAGAGCCGGCCCTGGGCATCACATAGTGAGTCATTTCTATTCTGGCTGTGACAGGCTGTGGGGATTCCAAAAGTGCTGGATTTGTAGTTTTTGGGTCATAAGCCTTTAGACTATCCCCTTCCATGGGGGATCACTACAAGGGAACATGGCTTCTGCTGTAAGGGTGTCACTCCCTCCCTGTGCAGGGGACAGGATGAGGCCCATAAATCACTTAAGTCTGACTTATGCCCTGTTTTGAGGGTCTTGTGCTGGCCCTCCATACAGAGGTCAATTTCACCTTCGATGAGGACACTCACGAGAGAATGCCAGGAGGAATGAAAACAGGGCTGCAGCCCCTGCTCTGCATCATCTCAGAGCTCTCGCTGTTTATTTTCTCATGCATTTTTATTTATTAACATTGGCTCTCCATATGCACAGAAGGAGCAATTGCAGATCCTCCCCAGTTACCATCTCTTTCCTAACCCGTTAACCCGTCAGTAACAACCAATACCAACAGCCAACATATGCCCCCCCGTGAAGCAGTCTCCTTCTGCAAGGGTTGGGAGAACCGGTAGGTCTTGTGGGTGCCCTGAAAGTTAACAGATTCTGGCTGTTGATCTAGGGAAGGGGAAGCAAATTCTAGATTCAAGGCCCCCACACTAACAGGCCCTTCCCGGTTTAAATCAGGGGACTGATAGCACGAGTGACTCAGCTGGTCTCCACTGCAGTGGAAACACATGGCACCACTACAGGTACCATAACATGGCCTATCACTGCATGTGCATGGAGGGGCACCACTAAGAAAGATCAGGTCACATACTCACCTCTCTCCCTTGAGTCTGTTGGCAGGAGCCCAAGCTGAGATATTTTAGGATGGAAAAAGGCTAAGGAGACTTCTGTGAATCTGCTCCATCGACGGAGCCCACAGAGTCATGCCCTGTAGTGTTTTCAGTGATGGTGTGGAAGGCGTCAGATTGGGCACTGATTCTGAGTGAGGATACAGCCCGGACACAGCAGGGCAAGCTTCTCCCACTTGCGATCTCTGACAACAGGCCTAAACCTGACCAGGAAAGGCCACGTCTAGTAGGAGAGGGGACATCAATGGTCACGGCCCAATCAATTCTTCCAACAGTGAGGCCAATCTCTGGTGTTGGCTTTGTGATGTGGATGGCTCTCTGTGAGGAACAGCTCTGAGAGCGCTGGCTTCATTTCACCTAGGCCATCCGATGGCAACGACTTCCAGTCACTACCAAGCAGACCTAGATTTGGCCTGGTGATCCAGAGATAAAAGTCTCTAAATCCCATTCACCAATCCCCTGAAGCCCCATTGTAAGTATATTTTAAAGATTTTCATACCATTTGGCCTTATAGCTGTATTTAGTAGTTTGTATCCAATGGCTGGAGTTCAGCCTTGTGAACTAGGCCGACATTATGGCCTATGTATCACTTAAGCCCTCCAAAGAGGGCTTAAAGCAACATGTAGGCCGTGCGCCGTCTTCTCTGCACAAGATGAATTTCACCCTCCGTGAAAACAATTTGTCTCTCAACTCCATCTGTCCCTAGTCCTTCCTCTGGGTCATTTGGTGCCTCTTTGGATGTTGTGTTTTGACTGCCAGGTGAGTACCTGGCTAAGGGGATACGGCAAAAATCTTATTTAAAAAGATCTAAGCCGCCCTCACTACATTTGCTGAAGCTTGGATTGGGGGTGGTGGTAAATTCCTTCAGAGATCTTCCCCCAGTGCAATAGTGGTGTGTCTCCAGCTTGCCCACGAGAATGCAATGCTTATGAGAGAGGAAGGAACTGAATCCCCATCACCTAAGACTCTTCCTTTCCCAGAGCTCTGACTCCCCAGTGGCCGTAGGCACCCTCCAGTTCCCCCATGACACGGGTATATCGATTGCTGGCTGTGGTCTAGTGTTGGATCCTGGGGCACGTGACATAACAGGAGTCAGAGCTGAAGGGCCACCAGATCGTCTAGTCTGATTTCCTGCCTATCATAGGCCACTAACCCCCACCCAGTACACCATTACACCCCTCTTGACCACATGAGATTTCCCTTCATAAAAATGCATGCTGGAGCTAGAGGAAGGTTCCAGTGGCCTCATTATAAAGCCGATTTAGATTTTTCCTGCGGATTAAAGGCCTTTGTATAGGAGGCAGGATTCCCCGGGAGAAAGAGCAATATTATCTGGCAGGCAAACCGACTGAGAACTCCAGGCATTTTGTGGATGATGTGACTCTTTCCCAAACAGTTGGCTGTAACACCACCGGCTAGCCCCTTAAATCCATTCACGTCGTGGAGGGGACTTTGTGAATCACTGTCTATGGCTGCTGCCGTGGCCCTCCCAGTCTGTGCAGACATTTCAGCACTGAGCCAATCCCCCTTCCCCCTCCTCTCTGCTTAATCGACGGGAAGACGACCAAGTCGGAAAAGCCAGCCTCGCTTTGGCAAGCACCTCTCCCACCCTTGCCAAGCCGCGAACCCCGAGTCCAAGGCTGCTTGGCTCGGAGGCTCAGCAACGCGCCTCCCCCTTTGACGAATCCTGGCGTTTGCAAAGTTATTATACCTCATTATGAATTGGATTTTAATCTACTGTAAATAGTCCTACCATTATAGTGTCATAAGAAGCAATTAGCCCCCCTCCCTTGCTTCAATGCAGGAGGGGCAGGCTTTAATATCACTGAACTGCAAGGGCTTGCTGTGGCTTCAGCACACATATGTGACAGAAGAGGTGTCGCTATTGGATTAACCCTTTCGGTGCTGGTAAAATTCACCCCGCATTCTAAAACGTCCCCCCATCAATGTCACTAGGATGGCACCGAAGCCATGAGAATCTTTTGGGGCCGACTCAGGGAATCTGCTGGGCCGTGCGCTGCAGCGTTGCGGGCAGTCTTCTTCCCTAGAGTGGCTGCAGTTCAAGCAGTTGATAAATTGTGGCTTCCCCGGCGTTGCCTTTAACCTGGTCACAAAGGGGATTATCGGCTGCAGGGGTGAGAGGCATCCGGAGGCCAGTCCCTTGCTTGCTGCTTAAGGCCTCGGGGCAATTATTTCCAATCTCAGCGAAGCTTTCCTCCTTTGTGACCTGGAGGAAATTCCTGGCTGGAGCTGGTGTGCTTCACCTGGTTATAAATGAATCCGACCCTGGCTTGGGGACTGTGTCAGCTGACGCTCGGGAGGGGGAGTTGGTGGGGGTGCGTCAGGAATGTTCCCATTGTGTAATGCCGCATTATTAATAGCAACCCACACTGATGGGGTTTGAATGCCCCTCAAGCAGCTGAGAAACAGAATTATTTTCCCCTCTCCAAACCATTGCTGCAGAGAGCCACGGTTGCTCTTTCCCCCTTTAATTTGTATCAGGGTAGAGACGAGACGCCCGTTGTGCTAGGAGCTGCACACACACACTGACAAACAGTCCCTGCCTCAGGAGTTTGTAATCCACATAGACTATGGGCACCTCGATGCTTTGAACTGGGGGCATGATTCCCGGCTCGAGCAGACGGGTCCGTGCCAGCTCTGATTGAGCCAGTGCTCTAGAACCAGAGCGGAGCTGCGAGGGGGTAGCCGCCCCAGGACCAGCCTGTCTGAGACACTAGGTGTGTACTAAGGGCAGCTAGCCCCTCCCACTGCTTGTGCCACCCTGGCTATGCTGCTATTATTTGCTCACTAGCTTGAGCAGAGCTCACCTGTATACGTCTCCTCCAGCTGGAATTGACACCTCTACCTCAAGCTGCAGATGTGCCCTAAGAGCGGGAAGGGAATGACTCACCCAAGGTCAAACAGTAGAGTTGGCAATGGACCCAGATCTGCCAGTTCCTAAGCCGGTCCCTACACCACTAACCCCCTCTTCCCAGGTGCCTACAAAAGTGAATTTTAATGCTAGTGACTAGACACTAAACATCTACTTGTGCTCACAATGGCAGGAACGTAACAGATACGTAGTCACATTGCTTAATGATTTAGTTGGGGATGGGTCTTGCTTTGAGCAGGGGGTGGGACTAGATGACTTCCTGAGGTCCCTTCCAACCCTGAGATTCTATGATTCTACAGAAAGAACAGGAGTACTTGTGGCACCTTAGAGACTAACAAATTTATTAGAGCATAATAAATTTAGTCTCTAAGGTGCCACAAGTACTCCTGTTCTTTTTGCGGATACAGACTAACACGGCTGCTACTCTGAAACCTATGATTCTACAGGAAGATGCTCAGATACAGCAAGATGCGCATCCTAGAAGAACCTATCTAGAACAGGATGCGAGCTTCTCGCTGCACCAGCACTGCCAGTGCTTCTCCAGCCTGCCCTGGAGGTGAAAGGTGAGTTCGGCATCTATGATCATTTCATGCCTGGGATTCACTAGACGCAAATTACTGCCAGTGGGGGCGGGTAGCTTTTCTTTCCTCCTTGGGCCGTGCAATCTCTATCCATGTGAATAGCAGCCCCATTGGAATCCACTTGCAAAGGATCAGGCCCCAATACCATCCCGATCCTTTCTCTCACACATCAAAGACAAACAGGCCCCCTTTTAATTACCTGAAACTTCTCCTGGGCAACTGGGCCAGCTGTTTTCACACTGCCTGCAGGTTCTTTGGGGACTTCTGCTTGGAGCTAACTGAAAAGTAGCCAAATCCTGCAACCAAGCCTCAGGCTCCTCTACACTCGCAGCGCTGCCGCTGTAACGCGTAGTGAAGACATTACCTAGGCCGATGGCATAAGTACTCCATGTCTCCGAGAGGCGGTAGCCATGTTGACAGAAGAAGCCCTTCCATGGACATAGCGCTGTCTACACCAGGGGTTAGGCTGATACAACTACGTCGTTCAAGGGGTGGAAAATCCACCGCCCTGAGCAATGTAGTTATTCTGACATAAATAGGTAGCATAGACCAAGGCTTAATCCCTGGCTGTGTGCACCTGTAACCAGGGCTCTGTTAATCCAAGAGGTCACGAGAGGCCGTAACGTTTGTACACCAGCTCCATATGCTTAACCCTTTGTTCCCAATGCACACGACTCACCGCTGTGCCCAGAACAGTCCAGAGACCAACAGGGTCACAGCGATCTCTCCCTCTCTTTACACACAGGCTCCTCTCCTGAGTCCCTACCCTGCCTGTCCTACATCCCCCAGTCCCACTGGTGCTTCTTCAAACTCCACCCGCACAGTGCAGTCCGTTGCTCTTCCAACTTGCATGGGCCTTAGCATGCAGCACCTCCCCTAGGCCAGCTGGGGCAACTACAGCTGCCAAGTGTGTGTGATCTAGCAAGGTGCACTTCCAGGTATTCCTGCCCACTCAGGCACCCTTGTTGTATGGTTTGCTTGCTTCCAGAGCGAGAGCATCCAAAATCACCTGGCTCAAGGCTTGAGGGCCCTGATTGGTTAGGCTCTGACCGACAAAGAAACAACCCCGAAAGGCTATATGGGTTAACGCACAAGTTTCTGACTGCAACATACATTTAAGTGACACCTCCTGAAATGAACTCAGAGGCCTCCTTCTATTCTTCTGGGGACATCTGTCCACCTAACTTGGATGACTTGACAGGGATGGCAAGGCGGAGGACGGGGACAGAATGCTGGGAGCGACAGGACTGACAGGCACCCAGCAGAGCGGTGTGTGGGGAGCCCAGGGCTGGGAACAGGGCCGGCTCTGGCTTTTTTGCCGCCCCAGACAAAAAAGCCTCCGGCTGCCTCCCCCCCCCCCGCGGGGGGGCGGCCGGAGCCCCGGGGGGGAGGGGGGCGCGCCCCGGCGGGGGCGCGGCTCCCCCCCGGGGGGGCGGGGGGGGGGGGGGGGGGGGGGGAGGGCGGCCAGAGCACTGGGGGGAGGACGGCGAGCCCGGCTGTGGCCCCGCTCTCCCCGGGGGCCAGAGTGCCGCGCCGCCCCCCTCCAGGTGCCGCCCCAAGCACCAGCTTGGTTGCCTGGTGCCTGGAGCCGGCCCTGGCTGGGAAAGTGGGGAAAATGCAGATGTTTAATAAACATGGATGTTTATGAAAGAGCAGTGTGGGGATTCAGCATTGGAAGAGGGGTATTTGGGAAGCTTGCATCATGCCTGCCTGTGCTCTGCCAGGTGCTTGGCAGGTTTGGATTTAATTATATGCCAGTCAGGGCCGGCTCCAGGGTTTTTGCCGCCCCAAGCGGCGCAAAAAAAAAAAAAAAAAAGAAGCTGTGATCGCGATCTGAGGCGGCAATTCGATGGGAGGTCCTTCGCTCTGAGCGGGAGTGAGGGACCGTCCGCCGAACTGCCGCTGAATAGCTGGACGTGCCACCCCTCCCCGGAGTGGCTGCCCCAAGGACCTGCTTGGCAAGCTGGTGCCTGAAGCCGGCCCTGATGCCAGTGGCTCTGGCTACAGCTGGTTGAAGAGTTTGGTGCAGTGATTCCCAACCTGTCCTTATAATAGTAACAATAATACTTATATTGCACTTTTCATCAGTAGCTGTCGAAGTGCATTACAAAGGGAGGCCAGTATCATTACCTGCATCACACAGAGGGGGAAACTGAGGCACGGATGGGGGGGATGTCACTTGCTCAAAGTCACTCTGTAGGCCAGTGGCAGAACTGGGAACAGAACCCAGGTTTCCTGAGTGCCACTCCGCTAGGCCCCACTGCCTCCCTAATTGATTTGGGTATCCCAGTGTAGATGACCCCGCTATGCCAAATGACCCAGGGCTCACTTTGTTAAAGCAGAGGAGAGCATCAGGTGATCTCCATGGAAGCAGTGAAACTGGAGAGGAGGTGGGGAGTGGGGGGGATCAGAACTCAAGTCCCAAGCTCCTTGGACACCATGGCTGGGAGTGCTTGTGAAGACTGTCCTTGGGGGAAGGGGAAAGACAAGGGCTCATCAGCAGCGCGCCCATCGCAGGTGGAGTGGGAGCTGTGTCCAGCCCGCTACAGGAAGGGTTGCTGGGATACATGAGAAGGTGTGTGGTGGAACAGGAAGGAGTAAAAGGCCCTGGTGAACAGCACACTCCTAGTGTGGGGTCAGCAGCACCAGGCTATGTAAAACCGATGCCCTCTCAAAGGGAGGTCATTTCCAACCCAGATGTGTGGAATCACTGCAGCACCATCTCTCCTCGCAAGAGGCACAGCGGTGCTGGTTGCTTGATACTACGGTGCCCCTGGCAAGGATATCCCAGTCCCAACTCGGGGCCTGCCTCGCTACTGCCTAGCCTCTGCTGCAGCCACTTGTGTTGTTTGAGTGTAAACACCTCGCTCCGATTTGGTGGCATTTTACCTCCACTCTGCACAATTGTGAATGGCAGCAGGAGATTGTGGAGGATCTTGCAGGAAGCCAGGAAACTTCTTCCTTCCTGTCCCACACAGCAAAGGGAGTGTCATCTAGTAGTGTGCAGCACTGGGAGACAGGACTCCTGGGTTCTACTCCTGATTGGCTGGTTACCTTGGGCAAAACCACTTCCATGCCTCAGTTTCCCCCCTTTGCAAAATGTGGGTAACATGCTTCAGAGGAGCGGTGGGAGGCTTGAACCATCCATGTGTAAAGAGCTATGTGGTTCTTGCGTTAAAGGGACTACACAAAGACGGGACTCACAAAGCTGCCTAGGGTTGGCTTCCCAAATCTCATTAATTTTACATGGGACCTAGGTATCCAAATCCTTCAGGCAGCTTTGAAAACATTCTCAGCCAGAAGGCATTATCGTCACTGGGAGCGCCAACATCCACCGGGAGCCAGACCCCTGGCGGTAGTATAGAGTGCACACAACAGACAGCAATGCATCCGCCTGGGCCTGATGCTCCTCTCATTTTTACTAGCTTGACTCTGCTGGCTTCAATGGAGTCGCTTCTGATTTACACCGGATTCAGGCCCTGGGCTGGGATTGGGGGCTCCTAGGATTGGCTCCGTGGGGCAGAGATCTCAACACAAAAGTGTACCGGGCAGGGCTGCTATGGGTCCTGGGGTATGTGGGTCAAACAGAATACAAAATCCCAGGTCAGCATCTTTTAAAGCCAGCCCCAAATTGTTCCAGGCCTTTGTGGATGAGACAAGTTGTAGAAGGGAGTCCACAAATTTCCCGCATCAGGCTAGGAGGAAGGGTGGGGGCTAGGAAGAAGAAAGGGCTTAAAAAAAAAAAAAGGGAACAGCTTTGTAATTATAGAGTAAGAGGCAGTGATAAAATGATAATGGGAGAGTTTTGACCTGGGTTAACCAGTTCTGCAGAGCTGTGAAAGAAATTTAGCAAGAGAGAGAGGGCAGGGGGCTCCCAGCCTGGGTTACAGCTGAAATGCTGGTTTCACAAACAAGACGTAAATTGGATGCAAACATCTAATTAACCTCCTTGCTTATTTTCATTCAGGAAGGAGACAGATCCCAGTCAGAGCCAATACCATTACAGTGTCTCGCTTCCCGCAAAGGATGGAAGGCGCTGGGCTTTAAATACAATTTGGTATTTTCTCTCTCCCTCGTCTCTACCTGGCTAACTATGCACTTATACTGCACGGAACACTGTGACATCTGTGCTCTTCTCTTCAGCCCGTCCATCTACCTACCTAACCACCCAACTTCCAACTCCGTAGGTTCTGAGAGCACCTTTCTTTCTTACAAGATCTTGGGAAACCAGGACGCTAAAGGCAGGGGGAGCTTTCTTTTTAAAACCCCTTCTCTCTCCCCACCGTGTCGGTGAGAGCTGCCGTGTAGTGTTTAGCTGGGCTGTGCCTCTGTCCTGGAACCAGGGCCGCCCAGAGAGGGGAGCAAGTGGGGCAATTTGCTCCAGGCCCCGGGCCCCCACAAGAATATAGTATTCTATAGTATTGCAACTTTTTTTTTTATGGAAGGGGCCCCCAAAATTGCTTTGCCCCAGGCCCCCTGAATCCTCTGGGCGGCCCTGCCTGGACAGGGAAGAGCATTGGGGTTTCTCTCCAAGTTCCTCTCGTGGTTAGTTTTAGCTGAGAGTTATTGGCGTGAGTTTCAGCGAGGGGGGGAGAAGCAATACAAACGTTCACGATAAACTTCCCCACCAGGTCAGATCCTCAGCTGGTGTAAATGGATGGCACACCAGTGCGACACCGGCTGAGAACCTGGCCCAATATCGCTGAGAAAACAGCAAGCCTGGAAAATGACTCTCTTCTTTCCTCCCCCCCAGGCTAAAGGCTGCTGTTATTATACCACAAGGCTATTTATCAGCTTGAGGTCTAGTGTTCCACATGGATTTTGGAGGTGACCCCCCTCTGGCTGTGTCCCCCCCCCCACCTCTGCCTTCCCCTCACCCAACCTCTTGTCTTTTTCACCCCACCTCCCCTAGGGGCATTCAGCCAGTGAAAATGGTCCCCCGGCAGCAATGATGAAGATGGATGCGTGATGGATTCTCTCGACTCTACCTCCCCCAGCCCTCCCCGCTTTCCATGCCCTTCTGGCAGAAAATTAAAAGGCTATTTGTTAAAGGGTGAAAGCCCTCAGGTGCGGCCCCCGGCTGGACAATTTGTCTCCATGAAAAGGATGCTATTATGAGAAAGGCTGGCTGCAGGAGGAGGGCTGGGGGAGTTTGCCAGGATCGAGAGGCGAGGGAGAGAAGGCTGCCACAGGAGACAATGGCCTTGGCGTGGGGAGGGAGGCAGCAAGCCTGTGATTGCAGAGGCTTGCCATCTCTCTTGGATGGTCTGTCATCTGGCGGGGGGAGGGGGGAGGTGCATTGTGGGGAGGGAGGAAAGGGAGAGCCATGTGCTCAGACAAGTGGGGCCTGGTCTCTTTTTAGGAGGCCTGCCACGGAGCAGAAGTGTGTCCTGCCAATCCCAGCCTGTCCCCGGCGGCATGGCTGCAAACGAGCTCTCTGTGCGGACAGGCTGCAGCAGGAGGGTGGGCGGGCAAGGGGGAAAGCAGTCTCGCCTTACCCCTCCTGGCACCCCCCCCCATTGGGGTTCAGTCACTGAGAACACAAAGGGCCGGGGAGCACCAGGGATGCGCCCTTCAAACGAATGAAGCCGTTCACTAGCATCCATTCCTCAGGGCTCCAGGTCGTTCTTTCCATGCCCAGGTGGCTGAGCATTCGTGTGCCGAGTCAGCAGTCCTGCCACCCTCATCCCCTCTGCACCATGGGCACTGCCTCACCCATCTCAAACGCCCTCTCTTCACTCACTGCCGCCCCTTCTGCCATGCTGCGCTTGCTGCTCTGTGCACGGAGACATCTCTCATGGGGCTTTCAAGCCTCCTGAGTGTTACCCTTGTCCCACAGCCTTAGTTTGTCTCGGGGCTTCTCCTGTCTCCAGAGAGGAAGGATGCCTTTCCTTCCACCACACATCTATCTCTCCCTCCATCTACCTTAGCATTTTATCCCTCCACCCATCACCATCCTATCTGGGCACCTTCCCTGTAAAATAGCAAAGGTCCCAGTGGACATTATGGAGTCGCTGGCATGTTACCGTTTTCAGGGTTGAAAGTGCTTGAGGTAGGCCAGAACTGTATAACTTAGCAGTGATTCTCCATTGGATTTGTCTCAGACTGGAGTCCCTGCTTCCAAATCAACTGACGCCCAGCAGGTGAGAGCTAGAGAAAAAACGTTCTCCGGGGGGATCCAGCACTGGAACAATCTTCCAGAGGGGTCTGAGCCAGCTGCCTGGTTGGTTTCAGTGTTAGTTTCGTTCGAGGTGGCGGCTTGCATGCAGGAGGCGGTCCGTGTCGTGTTGGTCATATGGTAGAAAGGCCTTTTCAAAGATGGTAGCTGTGCAGTGTTTCCTGCTTCATCTTCGACTTAGTCCCAGGGGTGAGGCTCTTCAGGGCTCAACCTCTTTTGCAAGGATCAAAATCAAATCACCTTCCACCTATGTGACATTGGCTATTTTCTGTGTTTTTCTAGTGATTTTCCTCTTCTGTATTTGAAGAAACAGGACATTACGTCTCAGGGGATTTTCTGGACGACCAGGCATGGAGCTCTGAGCTGGGCGTCTGTTGATTTGGAAGCAGGGACTCCAGTCTGAGACAAATCCAATGGAGAATCACTGCTAAGTTATGGCCTTTTAATACAGCGTCTTAGCTGGTGTAAGTTAGCAAAATTCTGCTGACATCAGCAGAGGATCTGGCCCCCTCACAGAATGAAACAACTCACCAGTGAGTTTCCTACCTCTGAGCAGCATTTACTGTCCTAACGCAGTTGAGTGCTGCTGCTTTCCCAGAAGAGAGCTTATATGCCTAGGTGTGCCCCATGACCCTGCTTCCTGAAGGTGATTCCCAAAACAGGAAGGGTAGGGTGCTCCAAGTGAGACAGAAAACCCCATGATGAGAACAGTGGTTCCTGCCAGCCTTGTTTTCACGACACTTGCCCCCTAAAAGTGTCCCACCATTGCTACCGCTGGCCTTTACCCCAATGCCTTTCCAGCTCATGCAGACAGGGTTTGGCTTCCATCTGACCTGAGCTGGCTTTGAAGTGGTGACCTACTCCTGAACTTCTGGGCCCGCTCTTTAGTGACTCGTTCATGAGTCGAGGGCTGCTGACAGCAGCAGCGCCAGAAAACGTGCAGGCCGCTCCCAAAACCTGTCCAAGTTACAACTCCCGACATCTCCTCCAGAACGATAGTGAGCAACTTAATCAGCAACTCTGAAAGGTCTCAGCACATGGCAGGATCGAGCCCTTTCATTCTAGCCTGAGCCCAGTGGCCTCCAACAACTCCAGATAGAAAATCAAGGGGTAAAGATCATGGTGTACCCAGCAAAAGGAGGTTCAAGCTGAACTTCATAGATCCCAGTGCATAAGAGAAAGGTACTTATATGCCAAGCTTACACTACAGAGGAGTATCCAGCTACCAGAAGTGTGGTTTTAACTAGACACATGTTCTCATCTTTATAGGCGGTGGATGTATACTCCACTCTCCTGTTTGCCTTTCTTGTATCACTAGCATGGGAAAGGAAAACAGGAGCCCCTCCTCACTCTGCTATAAGAATAGCTATTGTGTCAGAGCTCCCGTTATGTCCTCATAGGGATACTCTACCCTGCTTGGAGTAACTATTTTGAAATAAAGTCATTTTTGTCCTGGAGTGGAGTGTCCACATGGGGTACTATTCCAGAATAGCTTATTCTGCAATAAATATGCTGGTCAATGTCCCCACGCAGACAAGGTCTCTATGGACCCTCCCGCAGATCGCGAGGAGGTAGGTGTGAACTTCTGCAAATGGAGTGGCCTCAGCAAAGGGATGACAGGTGTCATGGGGTTAGGCGAGCGTTTGTGGCTGCACCTTGCTTGCCCCGAGCAAAACTCACTTGCTATCTCCCTTTCCATCTCTTCCCCCTGGAAGGGGACTGGTGTTTACTTGCTAAAGCCAGGAAGCAGGTGGCAAGCCTATGCAGAGAGAATCCCCCTGAACTCTAATTACAAGTGTTGGGAGAACATGTTGCATTTTATTTTTGCAGTTTCATGGCAACCGAAAGAACCATCTTGATTCTTTTCTTGATTTCCCCTCCTTCTCCCTCTGCTTGTAAGAACACACAGTCTAGGTATACGAGACAATGTGTGAATACATCAGACAAGGGGAGCCCTTCAAAGGCAGCAGTTCTACGCTGTAGAGTCTCTTGCTGCTGCACTCCAGTTAGTTGGCCCCAGAAGAACTGCTGCCTTTCTCAAACATGTAGCAGAAGATGACTAGCCATTACAGAACATGCTGGCAGGACAGCAAGTTGGGTGACGTCTGGACCGCCATAAATCGTAGGGTCTTGATGCTTGCTATGCAGAATATTAGTATCTCCCCATTACCATGTGGTGGCAGAACAGAGCCCTCAGCGCTTGGATGCTGAGATATTCATCATGAACTCTGTTAGCCCGGGCTCCCCTTGTCTGATGTATTCACACATTGTCTCATTGTATACCTAGACTGTGTGTTCTTACAAGCAGCATTATGTGTGAGTACAGTGCCTAATAGAATAAAAATAAACAGTGTTTTTCCATCAACATACCTCAAAGCACTTTACCAAGGAGGTCAGTAGAATTATCTCCATCTTATAGATGTGGAAACTGAGGCACAGAGCAGGGACATGACTTGCCTATGGTTACCCAGGGGGCTAACGGTAGGGCTGGGAATAGAACCTGAGTGCTAGCCCAGTTCACTACCCACTAGGCAACACTGTCTCCATAGTGGGTTTGGGTATTCCCAATAGTATTGAGCTGAATTTTCCATACGTGCCAGACGTGCTCAGAGCCCGGAACTCACTTTGTTAAGACCATTGGGAACTCTAGGTAAAAACAGGCCACACTTCAATTGAAGAAGAGGGGGGGAATCTGAACTCAAGTCCCAAGCTCCCTGGGACAGAGAAGCTGGGAGTGCTGCAAAGACAGCCCCACGGGAAAGGGAAGAACAGGGGCACAGCAAGTGCTTCAGAACCAGCCACTGTCAAAGCGAAGGTTATCTTCTGAACGCCGTCCCTTTTACTGAGCTTGCATGTGCACAGTGAAGTGCTGTTTGAACTTCCTCCAGTGGCCTTCCACATTTCCAGAGAGCTTCAACTCTGGGGGAGCGTTTAACTGCTCCATTATGGCACCCAGGGTATTTTCTGAATTGCTTCTTACCCTTGGTACCATGTAGCATTCAGTGATCACTCAGGCCTGGCATCTCAAACATCTTTAAGCTCCTAACTCCCCTGAAACCTAAAGGAAGTTAGGTGCCTAAATACCTTGGAGGATCTGGGCCTCACTGCTTAAGAGATCTCTTTATTTTGTGTCTAGTTCCAGCTGGCTGCGCAAGACAGCAAAAGCTTCTGTGGGCCGGTGGATTCTCACCAGCCTCAGGGAGATTGGTAGATGATCACTTAGGTGACATGGCCTTCTGGCTAATCCCCATATCCCACAGCTTCAAATGTCCCCACAGAAAGGCGGGGAGGGGAGAAAGGACTCCAGAAAGAATGCAGGAATACTTACAACAGGGATGTATCCGTATTTAGGTTACCATAATCTACACCCAGCATCTTCAGGCCCATTCTGCAGTAAGTTCTCTTAGCTCTCAGGCAAGTTCAAAGTTTGGTAGGGAGACAGGTCCCAGCTGGAGCCCAACTGTTCCCAAACTCAGTACCTTTTTCCCCATCAAAATGATCCCCTCTTCTCCGGACTCTTTCTGGAGCTGTTTTTTCCCCTCAGCACTCCTTTGGCTTCTTCTCAGGCATTACCTCTCATTTTTCTGCAATGAGCTGGTTCTGACTTGTAGAGACCCCAGGCTCCTCCCACTCCCAGCAGCCTCGGAGCCCACTGGCTAATTGGAATCAGATGCTTGTTGTTTTCCCCCACCCTCATTGTTGCAACTTCATAGTGCTCCTCCCAGTCTCTCTGTCTGGGAAGTTCAGCCCTTAAAGGGACAGCCCTTAATACCACAGTTCCTTTGCCATAAACTCAGCTGACCAGTTTCTCAACAGGGGTAAATCAACATAGCTCCATGGATTTCATTTACACTAGATGAAAATCTATCCCAAAGACTGCAAGTTGGAAATGCAGTGTCTGAATAGAACCTAGAGTAGACTTACAAATAACTACAAATGATGATTGGGGGGAGGGCTAGCTCAGTGGTTTGAGCATTGGCTTACTAAACCCAGGGTTGTAAACTCAATCCTTGAGAGGCCATTTAGCAACCTGGGGCAAAAATCTGTCTGGGGATTGGTCCTGTTTTGAGCAGGGGGTTGGACTAGATGACCTCCTGAGGTCTCTTCCAACCCTATGAGTCTAATTATTGTAAAGTGGGTGAAAAAAAAAGTTCCAATCAAAGGTGCTGCATTCCTTCTGTGGGCACTTGCTTTTAAGTACCCAAGGATACCCGGGGACCCGACCACAAATTCAATCTGAAATCCAGCAGAAATAGATTACAGCATCAAGTTGAATGATTCAGCACTTCTGAGGCTAATGATTTACAGTACTGACGCTCAACTTTTAACCACCAGAGAGCCACTTGCTCATTGAAAAGAATTGCAGGGAGCAGCAAAGTGAATGAAATAATATCTTTAGCAAGTAAAAATACCATCACCCACACAACAAAATACAGGGCATAATATGAGTGACAATATTAAGGTAGAAGTTTCCACTAACCTTTATTGCTTACTAACACAAACACAGAGATAACACACCTGAAGGTCAATGTGTTTGTGTCTTTGTTCATGTATATTTATCTTAATATAATATAAATTAAATATATGTATATGTATTCTTATCTTTCTGAGGATAAGACTTTTTTAGACAACAGGACACACGTAATACTTTACTGTGAGCTCCTCACGAGAAGAAATCTACATGTTGGGCTATGAAAAGCTACACACAGCATTTTCAATACTTGAATCCATGTTTGACTCTCCAACACCCAAACACTTGAATCTCTCAGCATCTGAATCTCCACAAACCTAACCCACAGTTCAGCCCCTATCTGAGTTTTTAAACACCCACACACCATGCAGGATTGTCCAACACGTGAAAGCCGAACATCTAAATACAAACCAGAGTTTGAAACACCATGACTCTCCAGCAGAGATGAGCACAGGAATTTAAAGTTCATTGCTTTTGGAGGGGCACGACCTGTGCCCCCACCGGGGCCCAGGACCACTGTGCCGCCAATTACTGGGGTCACCCATGCTCCTGCTTGCCCCACCTTGTGCACACCCCTGCTCTCCAGTGACAAAGTCTGATGTGCATCTCCAACAGCTAACGTGAAACTTTGCTCTCCAACCTCTGAAACTCACAACTCTCTCCAGAGTCCCTGATCTGATGACTTTGCATCAGAAATGTTCCTTGAGTCTTTTGAATGCAGTCTCATTCTTTTACACCTAAGGGATCAGAATGTATAAGGCCAAAGACAGCGACCCCATATTCCTTTCAATACCAATCTGGCTTTGTTAAAATAAAATAAATGTTTCCTTTGTTCAGCTGTAGCTAGACTTGTAGCTGACTCTTGCCACAAAATCTCTAGCATGTCCCTGATTCTAAGGTTCTTTTATTCCCTGTCAGCACCACTCTCCCTGATTTAACTGATGAGATTGGAGAGGGATGTTCCAGCAGCCCAGATCCCAAAGTCTCTTTGACCTGAAACATCCCAGGCCACCATCAAGGTGGAAACCATGAACTGATGTGGCCAGCAGCCAAATCCCCTGTAAGGTTCAGAGAGCCATGTCATCTGCACCTTACACAGAAAGAGGCAAGTATCTTCTCAACAAAAGAGAAATTCTTTTGCAAGGGAGAGAAAAAGCAAGGCAGAAAGAAAACAAAAGGGTTCCAGAGAGAGATGAACTCTGCCGTCTGCAGGTGATAAGATTGATGGCCCTGTAGAGAAGAGCGGGCTGAGTGATAGATAATTTCAAATCAGCAGTAAACATTGCTTGGGACTCATTGCTTTTCTAACAAGTGTGACACTGGTGCAGAGGAGAGATGCTGTATAGATTAGGCAACAGATACAGGAAACAGGCCTTTGCACAGAGAAATTTTGAAATATATGTATGTATGATTAGGGAACTTTAAAGCAAAGCTTGTCAAAAGGGAATGGGAGAGGGCTGAGGGAGGGGGGTGGATACTAGTCCGGTGTCAGATCACATTCAGAGATTCATTTCTTTCTCCCTTTCACCTCCTCATTTCTAGTCCTGATTTTCTGGTATCTTGAGCACTGGAGGCCAGTGTGGCATTTTCAAAAGGACCATGAATCCTATTGACTTTTCCTGTAGTCCAAAAATCACTTAGGTGCTTTCCCAGATTCCTATTTGCTCTGTGGCCCCTTTGGGACAATTAGGTAGCAGGCAAAGGGACCACAGAGTAGGTGTAAGTCCTCCCCTCTGGGGACACCCCACAGTGCTTAGGGCTTCTAGGACAGGCCCAGAGCCAGACCTGCTAGCTCTGCCTACCCTATGACTGCAGGAGCCCTTGCTGGAGGGCAGGACATGGGTGTGGGGAGGAGCATGCCAGGGAAGGAAGGCATGGTGAGGGTGGGTCTCACAGGGGCTGTGGCAGTAGGGAATGCAAGTTACAGCAGCCTTCAATATGCCCTAGTCTTTGCCAGGGGCCAAAACAGTCCATATAGCCCTGGCACAACATTTCTCCCTCCAGCCCCTGTATCAGGCCCTGCACTGGCCCATGGATGAAATTGTCCCTGGGAGAAAGGATTGAGCGATGGCGTGGGGCAGACAGTGCGTGGGAGAGGTGTACAATAATTCCAAATCCAAGACTAGCTGCAGGACTTCTTGCCTTGAGGTGATAGAGGGAAGGGACAGCCTCTCACCCATGCCTTGCCCCATGTTACTGCCCTGGTGACCATGCCACGGCCTGGAACCTGATGCTTTATTATTATTATTACTACTGGGGCAGCAGCAGTAATGGGTAAGCAAGCGAGAGGCAGTTTGTCCTCAGTGATGTGTACAGGCAAACATGGAACTCCTTGGTCTTTCCCAAGCACAGGCTCCTGCTCCTTCGCTTTGACCTGCTGACCCACCCGCAGACCTTGGAAAGCCAAACAGGCAAGGAGGAAAAAGAAGGGAGAGAAGGAGAGATGCGGCAAGCACGGATGGGCCTCTCCTCCGACTGCTGTCCCCCAGTATGGGACAAAGACTAGGGAGATTGTAGGTGTGGGGATGACTGCTGCATCTCAGTGTGGAGCTGAGGGAGCTCTGGGGGGTGTCACAGGAAAGATACACCCCATTGTAGGGTGTTAGGTTCAAGGCAGACAATTAAAGGGGTAGTTACAGCTCAAGTGGCAAGAGCCACTCGGCTGTCCCGTCTTCAGGGCCACGCAGCCTCGTGGCCTGAGTTAAGGCAGCAGCCCTTGCCTTCAGGGCCCCGAGGAACCAATACTCCTGCATTCAGGTTCAGTTTCTCACTACAACAGTCCTGTTCCCTGGGTCACTTCCTACCCTTACTTCCAGTGGCACTAGTCTCCCAGCATCAGCAATCTCTTCTTTGCTGTCCTCGGCAGCCGACTGGGTGTCCGCAGGGGCCTCAGGGTGGTTGGCCCCTGCAGTGTGGGGCTCCAGTAGCTTCCTGACAGGAACCTGCAACACACATCTGCTCTCCTCCTTAGTCAGCCCAGACTGAGCTAAGCTGCGCTGCTTCCTTTTATACTCTGTCTCCAGTCAGAGCACGCCCAGCAAGGGGGAGGGGCGTGGCCTCTTCAGCCCACAGGGTGTGGTTAACCCTACCTGGGCCAGTGCGGGATAGATACACCTTTTCACAGGGGGCAAGAGTTATGAAGAGAACCCCTCCTCTGTAGAGTGGAAAGGGCTCTGGGAGTTGAAGGTATGGCATCAGAATGCAGTTACCTGAGCTGGGGTTTAGCTAAGTTGTTGCTCTCACAGAACATGCCCCAGGATCTTTAATGACCACGAGTGGGATTTTCTAGAGCACTCAGCATTGGTCTAACTCTGTTCCCACTGAAGTCAGCACGAACGTGCCCATCCTCTTCGCTGGCAGCCGAGTTAAGCCAATGCCGAGCCCCTTTTGGAAATCTGCACCCTCTCCACGAGTGCTGAGCCCTCCGTTTGATGTTCCATCTGAAAGAAGAAAGCAGATCCCTTACAAGCCCATAATTCTCCATCGTCTGGGACCTAAACAGGGGACCAATGTCCCAAATAAGACACATGACACAAGCGAAGAGGCCTAGAGTAAATAGTTCTTTCCTTGAACATAGTCATTCTCAAACTTCAGGGTAAGCCTTTGAGGCTGTCCCCAGCGCTTGTCTGGGGGACATGGTTTTAAGCATGGGGGCCTGTCATTGTCTTGTGATGGGATCCTATTAGCTCATAACAAAATCTAAGTGCTGGTTTAACTCCATCTCCAATGGGGTTGTTGCCTCCTTTGAGGGAAGAGTTTTGGGGACCAGGGGAAGAGTAGCTGGGTACCAAGGTAAAAACATGTGCATTAGCCACTGGGGTAGTGATGCCTGATTGCAGCATTGTCTGGGCCAGATTCAGAGGTGAGTCTCAGTAAATTGTAGGAGTCTAAGCCACCATCACTCACATTTTCTTTTGTTCCCTGGACGTATAGGTAATTCTAATGTAGATGTACATACAGATTGAAATAAGTATATGTGAATTTCAGAGGAAGAATGGTGGCACAGCCAGATTCAGTGATTTGCCTAAGGTCATGCTGGAGGCCGGTAACAGAGCGGAGAACTGAATCCTCATTTTCTGAATGTCAGCCTAGTACCTTGCCCACAAGCCCATTCTTCCTCTACCAATGGAGGCTGCTACCTATCTAGCTGTGTATGCTTTGTCTGGCTCGTAGCGATAGTCAGGGGCTTAATTAGTATGGGTTAAACACTCAGTTTCTCATCATCGTCATGTTTTATAGTGGGGAGAAAACTGTGACCCTAAATAAATGAACAAATAAAACTAGAAAAAATATATATAAAGAAGTTTAAAGTGGCTAAAACAGGGGGTGAACTTCTGATAAAAAAAAACATTCAAAACTTTGGAAAGTTCCCCTCTCTTCTCTCCAGGCCCCCACTTCCCACCCACTCAACAAGGCTTTCCATTATAGCCCAAGATTAATTACTTGCCTCACAGCCTGTTGGGCTTTCCCCATCTGATAAAGTGTGAATAAGGCTGACAGAACCTGCTAAGGGTTTCACAGCTCCTCTGGTTCCCTGCTTCAGATGGACGGAATGGCTTTCAAGTGGCACCTTTGCTTGACTTATTACCTCTTCCATGTGCTCCAGTCTGAGGCCTGCTGTCAGTTACCACAGCAACCAGCCTCGGCCTAACTTTCTTCCTAAAAGGGAAAAAAATTCTACCGCTCGTTCTTGGACCTGGGTTAAAAAAACCTCCCGCAAGCCCAGTTATGACTCACCTAGGCTAGGCCTGGGGTATTAACCCTCGGCTAAAGCTGAATTGGGTCAGGGCCTTGACACAAGTCTTAGACCATTGCATTGTACAGGCTACCAGAGCAATCAAAGTGTGTGTGTGTGTGTGTGTGTGCGCGCATGTGCATTTATATCTACAGCAATCAAAATGTGCACTGGCTATTATGGTCTGTGTGCTCAGTTGAAAGCCCACCTGCCAAGGTTCCCTTACCTACCATAAATAGGCTGGTGATTTAGTTGTTGGTGCCAACTCACTACATCTGTTCTTGCCTAATATAGACTCTTCTTAACTCCTTTGGTTATATAATAATAATAATATATGGAGATACACCTATCTCATAGAACTGGAAAGGACCCTGAAAGGTCATTGAGTCCAGCCTCCTGCCTTCACTAGCAGGTCTAAGTACTGAATTTGCCCCAGATCCTTAAGTGGCCCCGTCAAGGATTGAACTCACAACCCTGAATTTAGCAGGCCAATGTTCAAACCACTGAGCTAGCCCTCCTCCCCTTGGCCCATGGTTATGCCATGATGGACATGCACACAGGCTGGAGAGCAGGTGGAGATGTCTCGAGGTCTTCTGGCTCACTTTCTGTGCTGACTTTGTTCCCCCATTGTTAGCCAGCCCCAATGGCAGATGTTCTCTGCAGCCACCCCCAGGATATTTGCTTTTTTCAGACGTGCATTGTGCAAAAGGGGCCAGATCCCAAAGCCATTCCTATCCCTTACTCCTACTTAACCTCTGGGCCAAATCCTAAAGTCATCACTCATTTTTATCCTGTCCGTATGCACAAACTCCCCAAAAATTCAATGGGACTTGAGTAAGTTCTGGGCAGGCACCATTGGGTCTTCAGAATTTGGCCCAATGGGGATTGCAGCCTCTCAAAATTTGGCCCATATAGCATAGCCCTTTGCATCTTCAGAGCAGATTATGAGCATTAATTAATTAATGATTCCAGTGGGCTGCACTAGAGGGGTGATCCTGGGCCCATTAAAGTCAATGGCAAAATTCCCTCGGACTTGCATAGCTCAGGATCAGGCCCTAAAAGAGCTGATCCCCAAAGAGATTGAAGGTCCAAAGGACGTGCAGAGGATTCCAATATGGGTCCTTTAAATGCTGAAAGAGCAATGGACCGGAGTGCTGGGACTTTAAAACCCCGGCATCGTGGCACATTTGCAAAGCTCTGTCCCCGCTTCAGCCTGTCTGTTGGGCCATGCAAATCCACTGCAGGCTGGCTGCAAGCCAACATCCCTGGGATTTGGGGAGCTGGAGCTAGAAGTGTCTAGTCATGTCTGCAACGCTCTTCCAAAAGCGAGGTGGCTGGAGGCTCGGGAGAGCGTCTGAGCTGCTATCTCCAACAGAGAGAGGAACAGCCTGGCATCCAATGGCACGCTACACACCTGCTTTCAAAATGCACCAGGAGGTCCAGGACCTGAAGAAAGAGCGTGAGAGAGAAAATGAAACAGAAAGGCGGGATAGAGAAGAGAATATTTCCCTCCTGTTTTTTTTTTTTCTCTCCTGGCTCCAGCTGCTGTGCCCTTCACGCGTCCTTGACCCCTTCACATGGGAGGTCAGTATCTCATCTGTATTGCTCACCACAGAAAGCGAGTGACGGCTCCTCATGCATCACCCCAGCAGTCACGCTGGAGCTCGCGTGTCATTTCAATTCATCTTTCTCCAAATGCTCCTTGTCACAGGCAGCACCACAGACTGGAGGAGGGAGCGGGAGGCAGAGGCACACGGAGCCAGGGAGAGGCAGGCAGTCAGGAGGAGATGGACAAACTATAGAGGGGAGAGAAGGAGGGAGAGACGGAAAGAGGGATAGGGAGCCATTTGGGCTGTTTATTTACTGAGTGGCAGCTCTTCCCTCTACCCCAAGCCCTGACCCCCCTAACTGTATGGCTGCGCTCTGGCTCCAGCTGCATCCCTCTGTGAAACGAGGGAGCCTTCACGTTTCCTTGGTGCCTTAGTATTTAATAGAAAACATTAAATCTACACAGGCAAACAGGCCCAAGGATGAGCGCCCCAGCTGCCTGTGTAACTCTGGCCAGGCCAAGGCAGCCAGGGACCAGGCCTTTCCAAAGGCTCAGAGGGAGAGTCTCATTGTAGTACCCTCAAGGCTAAAGGCAAGTTCCCATCCTAATGGGTGTAGAGATGAGTGGAAAGGGTGCAGCGAGGAGCGAGTGGCTGGTCAGGGAAGAACCGCATCAGAGAAGCAAAATGACGCTGCCCCCATAGTTAAATAACAAGGCGCCACCTCTTCACGCAACGCTAATACAATAACAGATTGGGCCACTCCCACCCTTCAGGGTGTTGCAACTCGGGCGGGTTTTGCCTCAAGACACAGGACCAAAGCAAGGAGCAGGGGAGGCAGTGTTGTCTACCGGATCGATCGGGACCTCACCTGGGAGTAAGGAGAGCGGGGTTCTCCTCCCAGCTCTGTGAACTTGGCTTAGCGTCCACCTCACAGCACGTGTTCCCCTCCCACCCTTTCTCTAGACGAGGAGCTTTTTGAAGGTGGGGACTCTCTCTCACTCTGGGTTTGTACAATGTCTAGCACCATGAGACCCTGATCTCAGCTCAAGCCTCTCAGTATTATCACAATACAAATTAATAATAATAATAAAAAAAGTTGTTCCAAAACTGGGACACACTCCTGCTCCTTATCACGGAGATATCACCTGCCCAGGAGACTCCGGTGCCCTAAGTAGGGCTGGCTGGAACGCAAGAATTCTGTTTCATGAAAAATGTTGAGGTTTACATTTTTTTTTCTTCGTTCTGCATTGGAATGAAAATGGGATCATTCAAAAGTTTTCATAGAAAACCATGATGGAGACGGTGCCCCCTCTACCCAGAATAGCCAATAGCGCCGTGGTTAGGGACATCAGCTGGGATGTGGAAGGGGCAGGCTGAAGCCCTTGCTCTGAACTGGACAACACAGGGGAGAGGAGCGCTGTAACCACTGAACTATTGAATATTCTAGAGTGGGTCTTTCTAGCTCTAGGACCAGAAATTCCATTCTGGACCTGAGCAACTTCCCCAACAACAGTTTCATTGAAACCGAGTCAATGTAATGTGTTTTCGTTGGAAAAATGCCAATGTAACATTCCCAATAAGCACTAGCTCCATCTCCTGACAAAGCAGTTTCACTAGGGTGGATGGGGTCTGCCTTCCTCTCTTACTCGTTAGTGAATTAAGATGCACAACACAGAGGCAGGTCAATATTATCATCCCTGTTTTACAGATGGGGAAACTGAGGCACAGAGACGGGCAGGCCAAATGCTTCAAGAGTGGCCTCTGATTTTCGTTGCCTCCTGGTTTGGGAGATACCTTGGCTTGATTCTCAGAAAATGCTGAGCACCCTGCCCTCCAGATGAAGCCAGTGGGTGCTCAGTACCTCTGGAAAGCAGTCCCAAGGGGTCTCAAGTTGGAAGCCCAAAATGAGTGTGATGGGATCTACAGGCCCCACACTGAACCAGAGTGGGGAACAGAGCAACACTGGGCTAGGGAGGCCCTGCTCCTCAACAGGTGGAAGGCACGCTCCCTGTGGAAAGAGAGCTTAAAAGGACACTGGTGGGCCAGGATAAGGGGGTGGGAACGACCTGTACATGGCACCAGGAAGCCAGGCTGAGGCAAATGCTGTGCAGGGAGTGGCCACAGGTCTGAGAAGGCTGCTCTAGCAGCAGGAGCTTGGGCTTCCCCCCCTCCTTTGGAAGTTGAAAACCCCAGGAGAATGACTCACTGAATTGGACACTGAGAAACTGAGAAGAGTCTGCTCAACCCATGTCCATGCTCCAAACGGAGGCGTTCCAGACTGGTAAAATGTAGCCCAGGGGGTAATATAATTTGGGGTAGCTCGTTAGCTGGTCTGAACACTTTGAGCGCCCCCTAGCGCCCTAGCTTGGGACCTGGTAGAATGAGTGGGTTTGGCTCTCGGGGAGCGATCGGAGCATGAGGGGAAGATTGAGGCCACCTCCCTCAGGGATGACTCACCCAGCAGAACCTGTAAGGCCATGAGTTGACCACTAGGCCAACTGATCACCAGACCTTCCCGCTACGTGGAGGCACCCTGAATCCTCGTGTACTTTTGAAAACTGGCAGTGTGGGTCTCGCCAGGGTCACAGAGAAAGTCAGTAGCAGCAGGAAATGAAACCCAGTTGTTCCTGGCTCTCGCAGACCCAGATAATGCTGCTCGCTGAAGACGGAGAATGGATTGCCCTCTGCCAACACTTGAATGCAATTCATACGGCAGGAACATTTTGGGTGGGAGGAAGAGAGCTCTGCCATAAGCCCCATTCAACCACACTAGCTCGGATTCACTTTAGAAACTGGTAGCGTTGTTTGCTGCAAAGAAGGGGCCACCATCAAGCTTCTCTTACGGAAACTTGGCAAGTCCCCTCACAGCAGGAGGGGATGGGCTCGCCCCCGTGTCTCTGAGCTGGGCATGTTGGCAGAAACCCTTGTGCAATTTGTCGCTTTTGTCCCCACTGTACAAGTGTCCTGTGGTGAAAGAGAAATTCAATCCTCTGGTTTTCAACTCCATTTACTCTTTGCAGTCCTGGCCTCCGTTCAACGGGATGCTTTGCCATGGCAAAGGCATCGCTGGGTCATGTTTGTTTGTTTTGTTTCCATGTAGCCTTTCTAGGAAAAAAACACCCAAACCCTGAGGTTTAGCATCTGCTGAAATAAAAATGAACCAAAACAGAACCACTTCGGAGCCTAAAGCTAATTAGTTTCTTGCTATTTCATGGGGACAACATTCCACGCAGTGATGTGCCAGCATTGCAAAGATACAGGGTCTTGGTCGTTGAGTCAGCTCCGCTCAGAAAAAGAAATGGCAAAAGGAAAAAAAAAAAAAAAAAAACCCCCCCCCCCCCCCCCGCAAAACAACCAACCAACCAAAATAAACAAACAAACAGCAGTAAAGGAGCATGCACACCAAGGGGAAAAACAAAACCACCATCAAATTACTTGTACGGGGAGAAAATCCTAAGGGAATAATGGACAAAAACATGAAAATGACGCATAGAAAGAAACCATCTGAAGGTGGCAAGGTGCTGAGCCATCACAGTGATGAGTGCAGTATAAATGCATAGAAAGAAAACACTAGATAGCTCAGACACACAGTGATAGGTGCAGTGTATACGCATAGTTAGAGAGAAAAGCTGTTTGCAGCCCTCTTTGGAAGGGAAACTAACTTCCCTCTGATTCAATGGGAAGCCCCCTGCTCTCCAGCACCATGGCCACGTTCTAGCAGGAATGCAGGCTGTAGGTCATTGTGAGGAACAGAGGGATTTGCATGGCTGGCTGATGCTCTGATATTCACCTTGACATTTTGTATTTGCTGTTGGGGGTAGCCTTCTGGGGCTGGCCGAGTGGATTAGAAAGCACACAGCTCACACCCACTCACATGCACTCTGCCCACCCTTTGGTCAGTACATGACATTTCAATGGGTTTGTATTCCAAAATCCTGACTTCAGAACTTTGGCTAAGGCTACTGGGACTTGTTCCTTATCTGTGTTTCACCCTATTGGATGTGGTGGGGGTGAGAGAGAGAGAGAGTGTGTGTGTGTGTATGTGTGTGTGTGTGTGTGTGTCACAAAATAGCCTCCAGGTTCCTTCTTGGCCTTGTTGTGTCCTCCATGAACACTGAATTGTTAGCACACATGCCAGCACATCTCTTCTTTCCTTTCTCTTCTCTTCCCACTCCCCGGCCCAGGTTTTGTTTGTTTGTTTCCATGGGGCCAAGTCCTGAGGCCTTTACTCAATCAAAAAGCCAATGGAAGGTTTATCGGAGGAACTTTTGGCCCTGGTGATGTCAACACTAGGTCTTCTCAGGGATGGGAGCATGTCTGGTTCTCAAAGACATCACCCATCTATCTCCTTTTCGGTGGTGTCCCTGTTTTCCTTCTGACTTGGTGCCTCCAGGAAAACGGGAAGTAGCAAGCACTATAGCCTCAGGTCAGTGTTATTGTGAACACAAACCTGAAACCCCATCTGAATCATCCAGTGGAGTCCTTCTGGCCTGAGAGACAAGCAGCAGGGGTGGGAATCGTTTCACAGACAAGAACAGAATCGACCATTCGCTGCAAACTTGAAATGACGCTTATGGTTAGAGCTGGTCAAAAATGTTTTCTTCTCCCCAGAAATTTGGACAAAAATGGATTTTCTTTGGTTTTGACTGAAAAATGTCTTGGATTTTTTGTTTTGTTTTGTTTTTGGCAATTGGAAACTAAAAATGTTCAGTTTTTGGATGCCAAGACTCATTGGGTTTGACGTTTTACTTGCAAATTTTTTCAAAAAAAGGTGAAATTGTTTTAATAAAAATGTTAATCTCATTGAAAAAACAATTTACACCAATAAACCCCAACTGAAACAACAATATTCCAATGGAAAGTTTCAAACTAGCTCTACTGGTGGTTCAGAAATGTTAACGTCCCTTCTTCCTGATTCCACAGGGAAGTGGGTGCCCTCAGTAATGGGATGGGTTATTATTCCATAACTGCCTACTGCAAATTTTCTTGCACTTTTCTCTGAAGCATCTAGGACTTGCCAGTGCTGAAGGCAGATTTCTGGATTAGATGGACCACTAGTCTGAACCAATCTGTGTTCAGCACAGCCATCGTTCTGATAAACAACCACGTTCTTCGTGTTGATCTGAACTGATCCATGTTGATCCTTCTGAGGTTACTCCACCACTAACCCCTAGAGCTGACCAGAGGCTGATAATTCTGTTTCGTGAGAACTTTCCAGGTTTCAAGATTTGTTTTCATTCCACATTGGAACAAAACAGAAACCCCTCCACATACTTTTGTTTCAAAAATATTGAAAACATCTGTTATTGGATCAACAAATTTAAGTTTTCAACTTGTGTCTATTGGCTTATCTACATGGTGCAGCACTGTGCACCAGTGGGGTATGAATTCTAATGTGCCCCATGTAGACCCAGCTGGTGCACACTATAAGTTCCCTAGTGTGTGTCAATGTACTGTTTACACCCCTCTGGTGTGCATTGCTGTACTGTGTAGACAAACCCTCTCTCTCTCTCTCTCTCTCTCTCTGGTAATAAATGTAAACTTTGTTGAAATCGACACATCTCCGCAAAATGTTTTGGCTTCAATGCATCAACCCATTTCAACCCACTTTTCTAACAACCACCCCAGATGCACCAACACCCAGATTCACAGTTGCTGTAGCTCAGTAGATGTCACCACATGACAATCTGCCCACTGGTTTTTTCTGATCATGGTGTTAATTCTAAAGCCCCTGGACATTCTGGCTCCTGGACATTTCAGTTCCTCCCATTTTTAAAGGGAGTGCAGGCAAAGTATCCTTCCTGCTGGCCAATACTGCGCCCCATCCGCCAAATTATAAATAAATAATCTGCAATCTCAACATATTTTCACCCCACAGGGCTGGGGCAGTGATGAATACACCAGCCATGCTATTGTTCCACCACTAGATAATAACAAATCTTCGATTTCTGGCTGGCCATTACAGCTTTCGCTGACACTGGGCTATATTTAGACCTGTTAAGAATGTCCCTCTTGAAAGCCTCATGCTGCACTGGAGCGGAAGAATGAAGCTGCCCCTGTGCATTCTGATGCAATGAACAGGAGCCGTCAGCCCCCTTAGCTAAGTTGTCGATATCACTGATCAGCTCCAGCATTGATTTTTTTCTCTCTCCCTAATTTTCTTTTTCTTGGCTGGGCAAAGGAAATACTGGCTTTATTTGCTGAAAGGGCTGCATGGCCCAGATTTCGCCCTGGGTAAAATTTCCTTGTGTGCTCTCTCTGGATTGCCTTGTGACCCTTTATTCTGCAACCAGCACTTGCCGCAACACATCCATGGTGATGCGTGCTGGGAGAGGCCGGGACTGGGGGAGCTCTGGGATGGCTCCCACAGTCAGTGCTCGTGGACTATTACCGACACAGTCTGCAGCTAGCATTGGATCTGGGAGCTCCCATGCTGCCAGAGCTCCAATCTACCTCATTTCTCACAGTGATTCTGGCTGGGAAAAGCTGGGGCCAGAATACGTGAGCTCTCCCAGCCCAGCCACTGATCTTGTGCTATTCCCTACAGGGTCTCCTGCTGGAAGAACTTAGGAGCAGTGTAGCTGGGAGCTCCACCACAGTCACAGCTGGTTCTCCGCTGATCTAATCTCAGCTGTTTCCAAGTGGAGCTAGCGTAGGGAGCAATGCAGGAGCAGTAGCTATAATGGAGCTCACAGACACTTCTCCCAGCAACAATCACTATAGGAAATGATGTAGGAATTCAGGCCACCCAAATCTAGTATGAACAGCAGTCTCTGCAAGCGATGATGCAGGAGTGTTGGCTGTGGGAGAACTCGGAGCGACCCCAGGCCCATCCTATCCCAGCAGGAGTCACTGCGGGGAATGTTGGAGGCGCACTGGTTGAGGCATAAAGCAATTCACAAAACACACACAATGAAATGTTGCCCACAGTGAAATCTGGGATAGATTGGGAGCAGACTAGCTGATGAGGCCTTGTATATTATTCCCTGTAGGGCCTTCTGCTGGCATAGACTGGGACTGAGATAGCTAATCCGTTCTTGCACAATACCTCATAGCAATTCCAATCAGATATGGGCTGAACCAAACCACTGAGTCCAAACCCTTCCTCTGAGCTACAGATCGGGATCCAAACTCCATCTCTCTCTGAGGGGAACCCTGGACTCAACACTTCAAAACTTGAGTGCTGGCCAAAAAAAAAAAAAAAAGTTACTTCCAAATGTGGGGGCTGTTTGGAAGGGATATTTGGATCTGGTCCTTTATGAAGATCTGAAGCTGGGTTTTGGTTGAAGTCTCTCTCTTTCATTGCCGCTCAAGGAGCTGTGATCCCCCTAGGGTGGCTGTGGAAAAGATAAGGCCGAAGAGGAGAAGATGTGTTTAATTTTTGGAAAGGTTACTTGCATGTACTCTTTCAGCACCGCCCTCCCCCCCGCCACCTCGCAGTGCAAAACCCAGCTTGAATATTCAGCTGGTACGAAGGAAAAACAACCAAGAAACAAAGCTGTGCTGTAAGGAAACCTCAAGTGAGTAATCTCTCCTTCATATGTATCCCAGCATCCTCCTGCCACGAACATTCCTGCTAGCCACCACTTGAATTAGCACCAAAGGATTATGGGACCCACGGTCATTAATCTAGGTGACAAACAGGACTCAGAAGGAATATTTGCACCCCGAAATTGAAAAGATTAGGCCATATTTGTCAAGGATTGGTAGGCTTTATCGCCTCCAGAGCAGATGCTGTTAAATATTCATGAGCTGCATAAGTGGGAGAAGACCTAGCTGGGCCTGATGACTTTCAGCTGTGGAGGGAGAGGAGGAAGGGGGGGGGCGGGGGAGGGCTGGCAGTGGTGGTAGTGGGGAGAGATTTATCTAAACTCTGCAAAGGATGAAAGGTACATGGCAAATGTACCTCTCTACTGGGGAGAGATGTTCAGGGAAGGGGAGGGATAGTGGAGTGGGTTAATCCAGGAATACTCTCCCCCATGGGCTGACCTGATTGAACTGTGGGGGCTGGCCTGGGAGAATGACACCCCCCTAACCCCCAGGCTGGAAAATTCATTATTCTCCCCTCACTGCAACCTAGAGCTGGGGCTGGGCTTTGAGGGGGACCTGATCCCCTGAGACTGGGATGTTCATTACCCCTTCCTGATCCCGGAGTCAGGGATCTGGGACTGTGAGGCGAACTGCACACCTGCCCTGGGAAGTTCATGACAGGTCCCCCCAGCCCGCGTCCACACAGCGTTCCTGGCTGAGCTGTACTCAGTACAGCTGAGGTGTGGGAGGGCAAAGGTGGCTCTGAGCCCCCTTTGCAGCTCCCCTGACCTTGGTGGGGGTTGGTTTGGTCCCCAATACAATTTAAGCAGCCTTGAGACTCCTTGCTCCAGCTCCAACAGGCTCTCAGCTAAACAAACAGGCCAGGATCTGGCCCTGGGTTTTCTGTCTCCTCGTTAGCCCTTCTCCCCTACGAAGAGCTGAAGGAGTGAGTGCCTCCTGCTGCAGAGTCCCCTTGGGCATGGCCAACAGGGTCTTGCCCTTGCCCATGACTGACCACCGGCAGTGCCAGCCATGGTGAATGAAGACCAGCAGCATCAGGCCTTTGTCTCTGGTGCAGAGTTCCCCAGGGCATCACCTCGAGGCTGGGTTGTTGCAATGCGCTCGGCCTGAAGACCGTACTAGTGTGAGAGGCAGGCGGGATTTGTCTGTGCAGTCTGGGATCATGCACACGGTTTTGAAATCCAAATAAAATATAACCCCCCTCCCATAAAAATAGATCAGGATGGCTCATGGCTGAGCCTCGGCCGTGGCAGCCCAGTCTCTCCTCTGAGATTCTCTCTTTCCCACAGAGAAGCAAAGAAGGAGAAAACAAGAGCAGAAGAAGAGAAAGAAAACTGATTGGAAAGCGTCTTCTATGCAAGACATGCTGTATGCAAAGGGAGGTTTCTTTTAGATGGTCCCTGTTTGCAGGGGTGGGCACTGGAATGCAATACAGGCTCCTTTTCTCTTGGGAGATATAGTCTTACCCTGACGTAGGCTTTGGAACCCTTTGTGCCTGGGGAAGATGCCACACTGGCTTACGGTGCCTTACTGAACTAAGCTTCTAGTCCACCACTGGTTATTTCTTCTCAGTAGCCAAAAGAGCTAAAATGAACTTTGCGGGGAAGCAAAGGCAGAGGGTGAACGCCTGATGGCACTGAAGTCAGAAGGAGTTTGTCA
Source organism: Terrapene triunguis (assembly GCF_002925995.2). Classification (NCBI taxonomy): domain Eukaryota; kingdom Metazoa; phylum Chordata; order Testudines; family Emydidae; genus Terrapene; species Terrapene triunguis. The sequence continues at coordinate 4,479,395 of NW_020665302.1, forward strand.
CTGACTTTGTTTAGGATGACCAGATGTCCCGATTTTATAGGGACAGTCCCGATATTTGGGGCTTTTTCTTATATAGGTGCCAATTACCCCCCACCCCGTCCCGATTTTTCACACTTTGTTAAGCTAGGATTTCACCCCGAATTTAAAAATGGGGTAGAGGAAGAAGTGAAGGTGTCATTTCCCTCTGCTGTGATATCGCAGAGCTCTCTGGCCTGGAAATATCAATTGATCTATTTCTCTTGGCAGTGATTTCAACAACAGAAATCCATCATTTCTTCGGTGGAGAGGGTTGTGTTATTATTAAAGGTTATGGACAGCAAGCTCTACACCTCTCCTTTTGCATGAACACCTCAGGAAAGAAGATTCCTCTCAGACCATGCAGCTGAGCAGGGAGATCTCTATTCAGATGGAGAAACTCGTGAATATTAGAAAGGAAGATCTTTGTACATAGCGGGGAGACAGATAGGTGGTGGGTAGGAGCTGACGTGAGACAGAAAGGGAGAATGGGGAGAGGGAAAGGGAAAAGAAGGTGGAAAAAAGATAGACGGAAAAGTTATGAGGGATAGCAAAACAAAGAGAAGAGGCAGATGGTTGGGGGGATGGGCAGAAAGGAGAAAAAATGAAGAAGAGGGAGAGAGGAAAAAAGTAGAAAGAACAGGAGTACTTTTGGCACCTTAGAGACTAACGAATTTATTTGAGCATAAGCTTTTGTGGGCTACAGCCCACTTCGTTAGTCTCTAAGGTGCCACAAGTACTCCTGTTCTTCTTACAGACTAACACAGCTGCTACTCAGAAAAAAGTAGAGAAGAGAAAATATTGAAGGGATAGGAAAAATGGATAAAGGGAAAAATACAAGAAAGAGGCAGAAAACTACAAGAAAGAGAGGAATGGGTGGAGCGAAGAGAAAGAAAGAAGGAGTGAAGGATACAGAGAGGGAAGGAAGAGCAAAAAGAGGAGAAGAATGAAAAGAACAGGGAGGAGATATTCATGGCAACTCTCTGTGGTGTCACAGAGTTCTGGCTCCTGGGAGGAACAAGCAGAAGAAAGAAAGGTCCTGTTCTTGCCAATATCCCTCACGAAAAGGGAAACAGGAACTGGGATGAGTCAGCAGGACTGAGTCTAACCAGGGCTTGCCTACAAGCAGAGTGTCACTGGCATGATTTCAAATTGGATTCGATAAACCAGTGTAGATGACTGTGTGGACCCCCCCCCCGCCTCTGCCTTTTTAAACCCAAATCAGAGTGTCCACACAATTCCCAGTGCCAATTTGTCTATCGATAAAGCCCGCACCTGCCGTTTTCCTTTGACACACGTAGATTTTCTCAAGTGGGCATGGCTTTAGCTCAAACTGGGGTTGTTTTCTGGGGTTTGAGGTGTTTTCTGCCCCATCCTCCAGACGCTCCACCGAGGGGCATCCCCCAGTGCCATGCCTTTGAGAAGGGGGAAAGCCAAGGCTGGCTTTAGCAGTAATCTACAAACAAGCTGCAATGGCAGCAAGAGGGTGCCAACTTCATGGTGACAACGGGGACCAGATTTCTCCCATCAAGAGTTCAAGGCACTCAGAACCTAGGAAGGTCAAACCTTAAGGGGCTAATCGGAAAAGGTGTTAGGTAGAACGGGGCAACATTTTTCAGACAAACTTTTTTCTTTTTTGGCCAAAAATGCAGATTCAGGGCCACTGAAACATTTTGAGAGTTTGTGTTGATACACCTCAACATTTTGTATAAAAAACCCCCAAAACGTTCCGGTTTGACGTTTTTGAAATGAAAAGTTCCCACTTTTCAGCTGAAAAGGACTTTTAAAAAAATCCTTTATTGAATTAAAACAAAACTGAACCATGTTTCAACACTGTGGAAATCAAAACGTTTCAGTTTTGTCCAAATGAAACACTGAATTCTGCCAGAAACATTTTTTCAAGTTTTTGATTCTCCAGAAATGTCAATTTCTGGGCTGGCCCAAAAGAATCGTTTTCCCCTGACTTTTCGACAAACTGAAAAATCCATTCTTTGCCCAGCTCTAGCATGGTCAATCTGTAACTCCCGTTAAAGTCAATGGACCTGATTCTCCACTGCCCATGGCTTTGTGCAGCTGTTCACGCCAATGCACAGTGGGTGAGTGCCATTTCTGCTCTGGGGTAAATCTCTGGGGTAAATAACAGTGCAAATGGTAGTGCAAAGGAGACTCAATGCCTAGCACATTCAGTAGCAGGCCTCATGGGCGCAGATCTAAAGAAGTGCTGAGAATATATCCAGCCCTGAATATATCCATTCCAAGTGGTATCAGAAACAAGAGCCCAAAAGGTGCCACACAATCAACTCTGAAATTCCTCCCCCATGCCAACCTGTGAGAGCTGCTTAAAGTTCTGGCTTAAATCTCCATAGCAGGCCTGGGCTTTCTGGCTCGCCTCCCTCTCTCCTGCTTTTCTGCTCTCTCTTTCCCTCGTTCCCCAGACCCCTGTCAGCTTCAGCACAATTTAATGTCTTACAGATCTGTCCCTATTTGACAAACAGGTGATTTTGCTAATGAAGAATAAATGAGATCCACAGGATGAGAGAAGGGGAACAGCAGCTGTCGTGAGTGCAGGATGTGCCGGCTTTATTAAAATAATATATGGCCACATGCTTGGTATTAGGAGGCACAGTTTGAAAACTCCTATCCCTTCCCATTCTCCCCACACATCTCCTCGACCTGCCACCTCCCTCCTCTCTTTCCATTTCCCTTCTCTGGAACATTTTCCAATCAGCAAATTACTGGCTGGAGAGCCCAGGAACATCCCAGGCCATGCATACGAAATGCATCCCCTTGCACTGTGCTGTGGTGTGGCTGGCTCTGGGAAAGGGCTGTGGTAGAGAGGTGGGGAGGGCAAGGCTTTTGCTTGATGGGAGCTGGTGGATAATTTGGGAGGACATTAGGTAGATCCAGTGAATAATTGGGGGGAGGGGGGAGGAGCTAGGGCTGGTGGATAATTCTAGCGTGGGGGGTAGGGCTGGTGGATAATTCTGGAGGGTGTTGGGTAGGTTTAGTGGATAATTTGGGGTGGAGGTGGGACTAGGGCAGGTGAGTAATTCTCAGGAGATTGGGTATGTCGAGTGACTAATTCCGGAAAAGTGTGTTTGGGGGGGGAGGTAAGTCCGGTGGATAATTCTGGAAGGAGGGAATGTGAGGGAAGGGACAACGGAGAAAGAAATGGAGGGGGAAAGAAAGAAAAGCTGACAGCCAGAAACAAGGGGATGACTGAGAAACGCGCGGAGAGAGAGGGAGGAAGCGGGAGAGACCGACGCAGTGGGAAAGAGAAATAAAGCGGCGGGAGGGAGTGCGAGGATCTGATGACAGGTCTGACACGCACTGCACTTCATTCTCCCAATGAGGTGAATGAAATGAAAATGTAACGCTGACTTCCCCTCTGACAGCTTCTCAGTGCCAATAAGACCTGCCTTATCAGCGCTTGTCAATGTTTACTTCCCGCGGCAGCGGCTCCTCTCCGCTAGCTTCCAGCAGGCCTGCCTGGGAAGGAGGCAGTGGTGGCGTGGGCAGAGCAGGAGCATTGGGTAGCGGGGGAGAGGTATACGTGGGGTGGAAGCGGTGTGGGAATTGAAAGCGGGGGAGAGGTGTCGGTGAGGGGGAAGCAGACATGAACTGGTGCATGAGGGGAGGAGGAGTGTGGGCAAGTGGGGACAGGCGGTGGGAGCATGCAGGGCCAGGCAGGACAGATGGTGGGAGACGAGGGCAGAGTGAGGCCTAGTCGGGGGAAAAGGCAGGCGGAGTGGGATTATGAGTGGGGGACAGTGGCGTAAGGGAAGTGGGGTGTGTGTGGAGAGTATCTGTGGGAGCGAGATAGGATTCAGGATGTGCGGGCTGGTGAAGGTGGGAGTTAATTAAATTGAAACTCAGCCAATACATTGTAAAAATCTAGATTTTTCCAGCCATGGGCCCTTGGGGAAGGTCGGTGTGACCCAGAGAGGATGAGGGTTAAAATTAGGGTGACCAGACAGCAAGTATGAAAAATCAGGATGGGGGGGGGGTAATAGGAGCCTATATAAGAAAAAGACCCCAAAATCGGGACTGTCCCTATAAAATCGGGACATCTGGTCACCCTAATTAAAATGGTCTAAATGCCTTAATCCTCTTTATCTGTTCCCTCTGCCGGAGAGAGTCAACATTCCAGGGCCTCATCCAATCAGGAACCAGAACCAACACCATGTGACTTAAGGGGCCAATCACGGCTAACCAACACAACTCAAATTTTGAATGGCGAGCACTGACTACTTGCGGGTTGTGGTTAATCCTCATGGAGGTAAAACCACCATCACAGAAGACAAATTTGGGGCCAGATTGCCCAGGGCTCAGCACCCAACAACTAGGGCCAATTTTTCGGAAGAGCTCAGCTCCCATTTAGGCCCCTAAACAAATAGTCCTCAGCACCCGACATGCTGAGCGCTTTGGAAACTCTGGCCCTTGTTTAGTAAACACGAATAATAAATAAACATGAGGAAATCATGCTGATCGAAAGAAGTTACATTGGTGGGGTAAATTCTGAGATATTCTGAATTAATAATAATAATAATAATAATAGCTCTCTAATACGAATCAGGAGCATCTAACCTCTGTTCATGCAAATATAGGCACCGATCCTGCAAACTCATAAGCATGTGTATAACTCATGAGTAGTCCATGTTGACTTGCAAGAGTCAAGTTATACGCAGGCTTAAGTATTTGCAGGCTCAGGGTTATACTTAATAATGATAATGATCATAGAGACTAGATATAGAAAAACAACCCCCTCCTGCATTCCATCTAATCCATTTCCTGGCCAATGCAGGATTATTCCCTATTGCACATTTTCTACTGTCTGCTCTAGTTTTAAACATGCCATGAGATGGTGCCTCAGCCGCGCTCCTTGGGAGTTCATTTCCAGGCAAATACTCATTGTCAAGATATTTTTCTTGATGTTTAGCCTAAATGTTCCTTTTCTAAAATGGGTTTTTGTGCCCTTTTGTTGCTTTTTTATGAGGCTTTATTTATTTTTTAAAATACTCTTTTTTCAGTACATACTCGACATTGTCTTGACTGCAAGTGCTTCACCTGAAACACTTTATGGGTGACTGGAGAAATGGTAGGCATAGGACATCCCCGATATTATGCAAAATATGATAGAGAAGAAGTGGTTTATATTCAGACTATTTAAACCTTGTTTTTTGTTAACTGCTACTCAGCTCAATTTCCTAACAAACAGTTGAAAGACAAGCTCTTTTTGTTACAGATTTAACATCCTCACACTTTCAACCAAAGATCAAGGCCAAGTTTACACTAGAAATTTTGCCGGAATAATAATATCAGTCAGGGATATGAGTTTTTTATGGCATTTCTATGCCAGCAAAACCCCTAGTGTAGATGCTGGTGGATAATTCTGAGGGGATTGGGTACACTCAGTGGCTAATGGGGGAAGGGGGGGGGGGGGGGGGGGGGAGGGGTTAAGTCCGGTGGATAATTCTGGAAGGAGGGAATGTGAGGGAAGAGAAGAGGGAATCAAAATAAATAGAGGGAGAAAGAAAAAAGATCACAAACAGAAACAAGGGGATGAATGAGAAACATGAATTGAGCTCTTTGTCAGTAAAGCTTATTAGCTACACCAATATGGCTATATACTGACAAATCATTTTTAGTAGAGACTAGGTCTGAGACAACTCCTAAACTACCCCTTTTTCATCCTGCAGCTAAAACAGGAAAGACTAGTTTTCACATTCCTGATATTTCTAAGGTGAAAACCAAGTAGAAAAAAAAAATATTTTCAGGCCTTTCATACATCCCAAGGCCAGAAGGGACCACTGGGATCACCTAGTCTGACCATCTTGTACCACAGGCCAGGGAACTGCCCCACAATAATTCCTAGAGCCGAGCTTATAAAGAAGCATCCAAACTTGATTGTAAAATTGTCAGTGATGGAAAATCCACCATGACCCTTCGTAAATGGTTCCAGTGGTTTATTACTCTCATCGTTAAAAATTTACCCCTTATCTCCGCTCTAAATTTGTCTTGCTTCAACTTCCAGCCATTGGGTCTTGTTACACTTTTCTCTGCTACACTGAAGTCCATTATCAAATATTTGTTCCCTATGTCTGTGTAACACTGACAGACCCCGGTCCTTGGGATCGAAGCCGAGACCTCTGGAGCTTAGTGCATGAACCTCTACTGCATGAGCTAAAAGCCAACTGGCTGTTAACTAATGCTGTAGAGCAGACTCAATCTCTCTCTAAGCAGTCTCAGTGCCCCTAGAGGGGACAGAACACCACACCCAGGACACGTGTGGGTTACATATGTACAAACTGTGATCAAGTTCCCCCCTTCTCTTTGTTAAGCTAAACAGATTAAGCTCCTTGAGTCGATCACTACAAGGCAGGTTTTCCTCTCATGGCTCTTCTCTGAACCTTCTCCAATGTATCAACCTCCTTCTTGAACTGGGGGCACCAGAACTGGACAGAGTGTTCCAGCCATGGTCACAACAGTGTCAACTACAGAGGTAAAATCACCTCTCTTCTACTCGAGATTCCCCTCTTTATACATTCCAGGATGGCATTAGCTCAGATCCGGGGGTGTTTTGTGGGAGCGAGAGGCCGGGCAGCTACATATTATTTCATTTGTAAGGGCCCTAGGTGTGTTGAACTGCTGTAACATGCCAGGGGCCAGTGACCCTGGTAAGATTCAGCATAAGAAAAGCACCAAGCTAGCATAAACACCCCTCTATTTCCCTTCTCCCCCCAGCTTGTGCAGAACTCAGCTCCAGAGCCAGGATGAATTTAGCCCTTCGGCCCAGATTTAGGGAAGCACTTAACTTTAATCACAGGCTAAAGTCCCATTGAAATCTAGGAGATTTAAACTCATGCTTAAAATTAAACACATGGTTAAGTATATGTCTGAATAGGATTTAAGCACATGCTTTCCTGAATCAGGGCCTTAGTGTCTGTGCTTAAGAGCTGGTGTTTAGTCCTTTCTGCTGCAGGCATCCGCCCGGTGGAGATGGGCTCGCCTGGGATTACATTACAGTAAAAGGTTGATTCCCTGGCCAGGATTGGAGAGAGATTCACATTTTCTCCACTGCCTTCGACTGGAGGAGATAATCTCTAGCCCCTGGGGACGCTGACCGGGAATGCATTTCAAAACTAGGTGGGTACAGAGAGGGGGGCGGGGGGAAAGCAGATGATAAAAGTTAATGTAATGAATGTGGTATTCTAACGCGCAGCCTTGTTATCATTAATCTTGTGCAGAACATGGCTTTGATTGGCTGCAGCTCACACCTAGCCTCCGGTGCTCTTCACTCTGCGATGGTGAACTCCCCCCTCGCTTTCTTACTGCTCTAGAGCTCTCTGCCTCTCAATCTTTTGAGCTGTCAAGGCTCCATCTCCTTTTCTCTCTTTTTCTTTTTCTGTCACTTCCTTCATCCCTCTCTCTGGCTTTCTCTGTCTTTTACATACAAATCACACTCTCTTGAGCTTCATTTCTCTCCTCCCCCCAGTCTTTGAATACCTCGAGAACAGACTCCGGGGCATCTACCTATAGTATAAGACATGTACATCTTCCAGGGACCACTGTTATCATCTAGTCTATGTCACCAAACCGGTCTTCTCTTTCCCTCCTCTGTGATCCTTCCAGTCCAAACAGGGAAGCCAAAGGATCTGTCTGTGTACAACCCGATCTACGGCTGTCCCAAACAGACAAAGTTTGAAAGAAAGGACTGTGTGGCCAACAGTATTATCAATCATACGTGAGAAAATTCAAACATAAAATGTTAATGAGATGCAGAAATGAAAGAAACATTAAAGACCATTACCCTCCCCCTCCCTGAAACACTAAGTGGAATTGTTAAATATGGCTAGCAGTTTGACATGGAGCCATGAAATGGCACTACAGAAGCCTTTCCAGTGCTATTGTGTACCTCAGAGCATATACTTTGGTTTGAAGATCCATACTCAGTCTCAGGAGGAGCCCACAGCTAGTGGTACAACTCTAAATCTGAACTAGTACCCCCTTCTGGAATATCCGCACCATGGCATTTACCTAGTATGTTCATGCTAGATGGTAGCTTTCCACGTTCCTGGTTAAATAATTCAAGTAACTCTCTGCAATTCTATCCCTCCTGTCTATCCAGTGCATCCATCTCTTTGTAGCGGAGTGCTGTCGTTCCCAGCCCTTTACTGGTGCAATCGCACTGATGGTAATTACATCCAGGCCTCAGGTTGTGTTGTTCTTTGCAACTTTCATTTTTCCTTCTTACCCTTAGATTGCTCGGGTGAGGATACAGGACCACCTCCTTAAAATGAGTCAGGGCAGGGTCTGATTCCCTTTCACCGTGCTGCCTCCCCTCGGGAATTCCTTTCATCTAGGCCTTCAGAGATTAAAAGAGGTAACCTGGTTCATTGTCCCAGAGTCTATCACCTTGGCGTCTAAGTTGGGTTGCCATTTTTTGTAACCTAATTGGAATTCTTTCACTCTTTTGTGACCTGTCAAGTCCAAGTAAGCAAGCCAAAGGGGCCATTTATTTATTGAGTTTTGCCAACAGATGTATGAATCATAGACAATAAATGGTCAAATTGAAAATGGACCATTTTAATGACAGTGCAACAATGAAGGATTTCCTCCCCCAAAAACACTAACTTTATATATTAAACCCGACTGTGGGTTCAATTCACATTCATTCCCTGTCCAGTTCTTTTCTGGAGATCTAACATGGTTCTCTATCCATTTTAGGCCTGGCTCTTTCCCATTTACTCTAGTGTAAATCAGGAGTGACTCCACTGAAGTGACTGGATCTACTCATGTAAATCAGGTGTGAGAGAAGACCCCATCTTTCCCTTTCTATGTTAGGAGCTTAAATTTCAAGGCCCCCATTCTGCATTGCCCCTCTCAGCAGATTACGACTGCAAGTTTGAACACGCCAACGTCTGACAGTGAAAGGAAAGGGAAGGTTCTTATAGCAATAGTAATTTGCCACATTGCACATCGTGGAGATATTAAAGTACGTGTTGAATGGTGTCGCTCGCAATCAAAACTCCTAGATGTGTGCAATGTGCGGAATTATGGGTGTGCTTGTAAATGTGTATGTGATGGTTGAGTGTGAACCGGCACGAGAATGCACATAAGCATGTGAGTGCTAGGATCATCTGTCTCCCGATCAATTCCCTGCCAGTTCAGGGGTCTCAGACACTGGTGCACCTCAGTTCCTCCTATTCGGTGCCTGTGACACACAAGGTTAGTCTCTTGAGGGCTCAGCTCAGGGGTAATTGGGTGGGGTTTAGTGGCCTGTGATGTGCAGGAGGTCAGACGAGCTAATCTGGTGGTCCCTTCTGGCCTTAAACTCTATGAGCGTGTTTGCTCACATGGCTTTGCATTATAGAATTGTAGGGTTAGAAGGGACCACCAGGGTCACCTAGTCTAACCCCCTGCCAAGATGCAGGGTTTGCTGTGTCTAAACCTTCCAAGGCAGATGGCTCCAGCCTCCTTTTGAAAACCTCCAGAGAAGGAGCTTCCACAACCTCCCTAGGCAGTCTGTTCCATTGTCCTGCTGTTCTTCCAGTGAGGAAGTTTTTCCTGAGATTTAATGTAAATCAGCTGTGCTGCAGTTTGAACCCACGACCTCGTGTCCTGCCCTCGTTGGCAAGAGAGACCAACTTTTCACCATCTTTTTTATGGCAGCCTTTCAAGCACATGAAGACCGCGGTCATGTCCCCCTTTATTCTCCTCTTTTCCAAACCAAACTTACTCAATTCCTTCAGCCATTGACTACGGTCAATCCAGTGCAAGGTCTCTGCCTTGCTATTCAAATCCCTCCAGGAGACTGGCCTTGGCTGCTTGAAAGACACCTTTCTATTAGTGATTACAGCTTCACGTAACAGCTAGCCACGTAGATGGACAGATGGACACACAGGCATGGACACACATGCCTGCAAGTCTATGAAGATGTGTGCGTGATTGTCTGTGTGCGCACACGGTTCATTTGTATGAATGTACGTAGTAAAGGGATTCATAGACTCCCTTTTCTAAAGAACATGCCCATGGTGGTTGTACCGGCAGCAGCAGCAGCAACTGACTCACATGATGGAAGGGGAGAAAGAGAGAGAGGTAATTAGAAGCTGTGTGATATCACACACCTTCCTGCCGACACCCGCGGAGAGCGATCACACACACACACATCCTCCACAGACAAGTGTTAACATCCTTCTCCTTATTTTTTAAGAGAGAGGCAGAGGCCTTCCCTTTGCTGCTAAGAAAAGGTGTGTTTTTACCTCAGGGCAATGCATGAAAACCCTTTTCCACCTGCTGGAAAAATGCGTGGAGACAAGGCACGGTCGTTTTAGCGTGCGCTCAATTTGGCAAGGTCAATAGCGCTGACTGTCCTTGGTTTACCTTGTGGTAAAACTGAAGTGCCTCTTCTCCACTGTGGTTTTTACAGCAGGAGAGCTCAGGCATATCAGTAACCCTGAGGTAAAAACCACACCTTTTCTTAGCGATGAAGACAGGGCCAAAGAGAGGCAGTTACCCTTTCTCACTGTGGACCCCACAACTCTGGTCAGTCCGCTCCACTGAATTCCATCCCAGCCTTTCTTGGAATCATCACAGGCACCTTTGGAGATATCCCATCTCCTAGAGCTGGAAGGGACCTTGAAAGGTCATTGAGTCCAGCCCCCCCCGCCTTCACTAGCAGGACCAAGTACTGATTTTGCCCCAGATCCCTAAGTGGCCCCCTCAAGGATTGAACTCACAACCCTGGGTTTAGCAGGCCAATGCTCAAACCACTGAGCTATCCCTCCCTCCCTCCCTCCCTTTGACTCAGCCATGCTCATCTATTTTCTAATAGGGAATAATCCAAGCCAGTGATCAGCTCCCCTGACTTTAGAGGACAGAGAAGGACACATTCCAGTCCCTTGGAAGCCAGCTACTCTGTAGGGATGGCTGGAACCTATCTCTGCTCTGCTCCGAGGTGTTGGGACCAGCTCCCGCCATGCTTGTTAGCCTTGGGGAAGTCAGCCTGCCCCTGAAGTGCTGGCCAGCCTCGGCGAAGACAGGTGGCTTCCACTTCACTCCAGCTTGTGGATGGGAAGTTACATCCCAGCCTGTCCCAGCAGCGCCAGCAAGCCTTGGCGAATCTGGCTGGATTCTCCTTCTGCCAGCTGGCATTAGGGAAACTCTTTCCTGCATCTGGGTAACCCAGAGGGCTGTGCAGAGAAAGGCGTGATCCCAGACGCCTTTGCTATCCCTCAAGCCTACACTTGCCTGGGGGTTGGTTAAGCAGGGCTGTGCATCGTGGTGTTCGGAAGATGCCGTAGCAATCCAGGAAAGTTCAATGTGACTGCACTGACTTACAGCGGCTGAGGAGACTGTTACCGCTATATCTCAGTGATGAGCAGAGGGCTTTACTGACATGGAAGGAGACAAGGTTCCTGCCCTGAGGAACTTACAAGCTCAGTTAGATCTTGGGAAATGACCACAGATCTTATGAGGTGGGGAAGGGAACAGGCTACAAAGAATCAGCCCTTGGAAGACCAGCCCCAGCAGAGAGCTCAGACTGTGAATTTTGTTGCTACTTCCAGCAAAGCTGGTTGGGAAATTATTTTATTTCCTGTGGCAATTTTGGATGAAAACAATTTTTTGTTTTGTTTTGGTAAAAGTATTTTGAGTTTTCCTACCAAAAAAAAAAAAAAAAAAAAAGAAAGGGGGGGGGGAAGGACATTTTGGAAGGTTTTCAGCAACTGAAAATGGAATTTCTTGGGTTTTAGAAAGTGAACAATTTTGGTTTCAAAAAAATTCACAAGACAGAACTATTTTTTTGGGTGGGGATCAATAAAAACCCTTGGTTTTGATTAAAACAGGCTGTCCCCCCATCATTTCCATTTTGTCAAAAAGCTATTTTTTCACTGAAAAAAAACATTCTGGTGGAAAAATTGTGATCAGTTCTAGTCTTGTGCTTTTCTGGTGGCTTTTAGAGCATGCTCCATGCCTGCGGTATCTCCCAGAGTTCTCTACAACCAGGGGTTGGATAGCGGCAGGGCTGGGTTTCTCCAAGGTGGGGGGACAGTCACAAGAATCAACCTAACTAGTAAGCCACATCTCCCACCCGGAGAGCTGTGTGTGATTCAGACTGGGGCCCTTCAGCCAGGTGATCCCCAAAAGGGTCATGTATCCGAAAGTGTAACAATGGAGCTCTATAAACGGCTCCATCCAAGCCCATTCAGTTCAGTGGTTGTTTGGCTGGGTCTTATAACTGAACTTCCCTGACTGCTGATAATGTTCAGGCTGGATTCTTTTCTTTGTCATGGGACAAACCAAAAGCTTGGCTCCAAATACCCCAACCTCACGAAAATCTGGAGCAGTTTCTAAACTTTGCAGCTGAAGTCAGAGGAGCATTACCCTCACCTGCTGGAACAGCTGTTCCCCCCAATCCTGGCAGTCCTCAACTGAGCACCAGCCATAACAATCTGTAGGCCACAGAGCTGGTTGAATAAGTTAAACAAGCTCTATGTAAATAATTTACCAACGAGCCACAGAAAAAATGCCTTGGAACAATGGGCTGGGCAAATGTTATTTGGCCATTTCGAGAACTGATTGAATAGTACAAAGAAACCCCCCTCAGTTGGGAATCATTTACTCAACAAAAGATGCTACACTTCAGATAAATAACAACAAATCAGTTGGATGGCTCTGCGGGGTTCACATTCCCAGCAAGCCCGGCTCCCTCCAGACGAACCCCAGCAAGCCCGGCTCCCTCCAGACGGGTGATGCTTCTAACTAATTAGATCAGTTCTAGCACGAGGTCACTAGCTTGAAACCCAACCACCCTGCTTAACTCATTGTATTTTAAGGCAGCGGTTTTCAACCTTTCCAACCTACTGCACCCCTTTCCAGGCATCTGATTTGTCTTGCCTACCCCCAGGTTTCACCTCACTTAAAAACTACTTGCCAACAAAATCAGACCTACAAACACAAAAGTGTCCCAGCATGCTATTACTGAAAAAATTGCTGACTCTTTCCCTTTTACCATATAATTATAAAACAAATAAATTGGAATATAAATATTGTACTTACATTTCAGTGCGCTACTTGAGCCTGTTTTTCACTTGTGAGCCTTGTCTGAAGCCCGAGCCCCAGGCAGAAGGGCTGAAGCACGTAACTAAGCTTCACAGACCTCCTGTGGCATGGGGCCCTGGGCAATTGCCCTGCTTGCTACCCCTAATGTCAGCCTGGCACTTGCGATCCCCTGAAAACCCCCCTCTGATCCCTCCAGGGGCTGCCTCCAGGTTGCAAAACACGGATCTAGAAGACTTGAGTACCCCCTGGAAGACCTCTGCATACCCCCAGGGAAACGTGGGCCCTTGGTTGAGAACCACTGTTTTAAGGTGCTTTTAGATACCGCTGGTATGAAGGGCCTTGGATTTGCCCTTTTTCCAGCCTGCTGGAATAAACTCACCTGCATTCGTCTGGGTGGGCAATGGCCAGTCTGGAAGGATGTCTGTTCTAGTATTAGTGAAGAGAGAGTCAGGCAGCATTCCTGGGTGATTTACTTCATTGCCCCAGGAATCAGGAGCTCATGAATTGCAAATCACATCTGGCTCTCTGGAGGGGGTAGCATGGCTGCTCTTATCAGGGTGAAACCCATTTAACAGCTCAGTTATGAAAGCATTAAATGGTGTTAAATGAGACTGGTTGGGTATTTCTGGGCCAAGCCATGTTTTAGGTACAGCTGGGATGGGAGCTGTGCAACCTTTCTAGGTAAGCGTGTGACGCCCGCTTCGCTAGCTGCCAGTCCAACTGTCTCAGGATCGTGGTGGCCACCAGCTCCCATATGAATGGGCCTCGGTGCTTGGGGCTGGCCCTGCTTCTCTGTGCGAGAGGCAGCTGGAGGGCATGGGCCCAAGCAGGGAGGTAGTGGAGACTCTCCCCAGCAGCTCAGGTGTCTTAGAGTTGGAACAAAAGCCAGGGAAACACGCAGAGCCACCCCTGCTGACCCTATTGACTCCGGCTCTGGCATGCATAGCAGCAGGGGTCCCCACAGCGAGGACATTCAGCCAAACGCCTCTCCCCCAGTAACTCAGCAGGGCACGGGGAAGCCTCCCTCCTACTCCTCACCTATCATCCTAGCTTAAAGGCTGTGGCAATCTTTGTGATTCTAGTGCCCCCTCACTGGACTCAGGGGGCAAGCAACTCCCCCATCTGGACCCTTTAGGGTTTCTTCTGCAAGAGGCCTCTCTGCTCTGAGGTGGTGATGGGACGAACTGCCTTTTACTGCAGGTGAGATTAATCAACCGCTCCCCGCTTCCCCCCCGTTTAAAAGGGAAACCTGGCTGCTGGGCTAGTGTAACCTGGCTATAGGGCCCCATGGAAATCAATGCAGGTTTGATTGCATTGGTAGCAGGCTTGGGGCCCTGGTGCCGTCTCTTCCATCATCTCCCTGTGCAAATATGGCAAGCAAGCTCCCCAGGAGGTGTGGGTCCTGTCCCTGAACATGTCTGCCTGACATAGGGCAAAACCATCCTGCCAGGTCCTGCACACCACCTATAAAGGTGCTGTCCACCGTCACTCCATCTTGACTTCAGGGGGAGCTGAGGGCAAGCAGCACTTTGCAGGATCGGGCCCTTGACTTCCCTGTATTTTAGCTCATCTGTCTATTAAATGGTGTGTCTGCATGGCCCGGGGGAGGGAGAGGGTGATAGCAATTTGCTGCTGTTACAGGCCAGGAGTAAATGACTTTCCTCCAGGTGCAAGAGGAGGAGTCGTGACTTGCAGAGGTGGCTTTGAGTCTGGAGAGATGTCTGCCCTTCAGGCTGGAGCCAGTATTGCTAACCCCAAATGTTCAAACATCACGAGCGAGGCTCACCAACAATCCTGAGATTTGCTTTAAAAATCGTGAGATTATGAACAAATAATAGATTTGCTCCTCTTTTTATTTGCCTTCTGCTTTTTGAACCATCAGGGTGCCCAGGGGTTATATTTGGAAGCTTTCTCCACAGCCCCAAGGACCAGAAACGTATGTTTTTTTTAAAGAATGAAGCCTAAAATCATCACACTTCCACTTGACTCCAGGAGCTGGGGCTTTAAGGAAAACAATAATTATCCTGAGACTCATGAGAGTTGGCACCGCAGTGGAGGTGTACACTGCAGCTCTGGAGGACATACTGGCCTGAGCTCTGATCAAGCTAATGAGCTAAAAATAGTGCGTAGCCATGGCAGAAGGAGGGAGTAATTGCCATGACTATCAACCCATCCAAGATGCTAGGTACATAATCAGGGCGGCTGGCCCCACCCACTGTGCACGCTACCATGGCAACACTATTTTTAGTGTGCTAGCTCAGTTAGAGCTGACATGGGTATGGCTCCTGGAGCTGGAGTTTTACACCTCCTGCTCAAGGGTAGATGCACCCACAATGCCTCCTAGTGCTCCAGCTGGGATGATGGAGCTTACAGACCATCCCTCACCCAGGCCTGTGCCTAAGGCAAGAATAGAACTCTAAACCAACCCATGCCTCAGTTTCCCCATCAGTACCACAGGGCTGCAGCTGCTCATTCACCTTGGCAAATGGCTGGGCACTTTGTGGACATGGAATGATTTAGCCCACCCATGGACGTTTCCCAATGCAGCAAGAGACCAGAAAAAGAAAGTTGATGGGGAAAGAAAAGAAATGAAGCAATGAGACGTTTAAGGGGTTTTATTTAATTCTGGTTGTTGTTTTTTTAAAGCCAGAACTTCATAAAAGTTGGATTCAGCAGGTGGAAGTTTTAACTCCGGTGGAACAGAAATTAAAAACAAAAATTGCTTTCAATCACCAGCTCGTAGGGGTTGGCCCACCTCTCCTGGCTGTCTCTGCTCAACAGCCACTCTGTTCCATTAACATTCAGTCAAGCAATTAAATGTAGTATTATCTTATTTATTTTGGCTTGCCTCCTTGCCAGTTCCCTGCTGTAAAGTAAATGATTGCTGGGTTAGATTAACAGAAAGCATATGTGGAAATTACCTTTTAATTTCTTAATTACATCGCACTCACCTGCAGCTCAACCTGTCTGTATGAGGCAAGGGTGCTGTTAATTTCCATTGATGTATTTTCTGCATTCTTATAAATTAGGATCCCATGAAAGATGAAGCATTGTAAAGAATTCCTTTTTCCTACTCCTACCCATCTTATGGGACACAGAGGGGGGCTATTCTTATCTTTGTGAGCAGTTGGGATTCATATACAACTGGGATATTCAAAGGAGTTAGAGTTGGGTGCCTAAATCCCAATGGAATTCAATGGGAGTTGGGCACTATTTAGGCTTCTTTATAATCCTATTCATGCCAAAGTTAGAATGTGCCCTTGCGTGTTCTGCAGTCTCAGTGAGGTTAAGGGATAATAACCCCAGAAAGTCTCCTACTGTTTTTAATGAGAGCAACGGTGGTGAAATAAACCATGAGGTATTTGACTAGAAGATCTTAGAGGGGTTTGTGGCTAGAAGAGAGACAGGAATGGGACAATCCCCAGTCAAAGAGCACACACATGTATGCACACAAAATCTGTGCAACCAGTGCAGTGCTACCTTTCTAGGAGTCTGCTGCCTGTTGCCATTTTGCAAGGAGGAGTTAATGCAGGATGTTACAGAGGTGCTGCACACAGTGCTCTCTCTCTCGGAGACTTTGCTTCTGTTCTTTCTTATTTAGTCACTTCCCTTAATCTGGGATGTAACTCATTCAGGCTGAAACTATACAGTTGTGTGTGTAGAGAAGCGGAAAGGTTACAGGCTGAACTAGACCCACTTGGCATTTTCAAACAGGCTGCAAATACATACATGTCATGGAAGGTGGTTGGGGCTAAGTTGATGGCTTTTGAAAAGGTTCTGGTGAGCATCATCAAGCCCTCCTTCCTGCAAGGTGTGGTATCTCAGGTGGCAGTACCATACTCTGCATCTGATTGCTGAGGGGGGAGGGATAGCTCAGTGGTTTGAGCATTGGCCTGCTAAACCCAGGGTTGTGAGTTCAACCCTTGAGGGGGCCACTTAGGGATCTGGGACAAAAATCAGTACTTGGTCCTACTAGTGAAGGCAGGGGGCTGCACTCGGTGACCTTTCAAGGTCCCTTCCAGCTCTATGAGATAGGTATATCTCCATATATTAATGTAGATTAGTTTAAAACCTCACACAACACTATTTTGCAGAAGAAATACACTGCAAGTATTTTTTTGTTGGCTCTTGGTTCCAATGTTACATAATTACCATACCCCAAATGACTCAATTTGTGCATTCAGGCTTCCATTTTAGAACATTTAGGATGATCGCACAACCTTTTACTCCCACGAGCAATTCCACTGCCTTGAATGGGATTAATTGTATGAGCAAGAAGAGCTGCTTGCCAGATCATATCCCTTTATGTTGCCCAACCCTATAAGGAAATCATGTGTTTTTTTAGTGGCATGAATCACAAAGTACTTTTTGTTTAACCCATCCCCTCCCCGTAAAATACGAATCTAAGCCCAAAATTTCATAGGTCCGTCCATGCTCCAGGCCTCTACAATATAACTGCATTTGATCCACACCAGATTACACAAAACTCCTTATTCTCCAGAATGGGGTCACGTTCCATGACATCTATTAATGACTCTAAAGATTCCCTCGATTATCTGAAACCACGATTATCTCAACTTATTCAGTGTCCGCTGTGACATTTGGTTAATCGAGGTTGTTCTGTATTATTATTATTATTTTTCAAGTGGGGTAATTATTGTACATTAAGCCATTAGCATTCATTACTTCTACAATGTGTAATTAGAACAATGGTGGCTAGATTGCTACTGACTCTAATGAAGTTTTTATAATTGTAATTTATTGTCATCAAATTACCTTTCTTAAAAATGAATCCCAATATTAGACCCTTAGTTCTGGGGAAGGGGTGGTAATTATTTCTAATTGATGTTTCTTGGTTGCTCTCTCACATGGGGAAATGCTGATCCAATCCCATGCCGTGTCTTGGCAAGGAAGTTAACCAAGAGTAGCAAAGGCATTCCTGCAATGAGACCATTCATCATGTGCATCTTGCTGCCCCGTCATCTTCTTCATTCCCATCCCTCTGAACGTGGGACGTGTGAAAGAGCCCACACAACTTTCTGGGGTTGTGAAGGAGAGGCTGCGACAGAAATTATTTGGGCCGATTTGCTGCTAAGTCACAGATGAGCTTTGGGCCAACTGAGCGGTGGGAGGAAGAGGAGAATGGTTTTACGCCCACTTTCCACCTTGCTTGATTCTGGAACCACGGGGGGGGGGGGGCTGAAATGGCCGCCACTATAACCTAGAGCAGCCTAAGAGTAGAGTGAATCATTGTGGGCACCAGATCCAACCTTCCTGCCCCGGGCCTGTCCCCTCCCCACCTCTCCATGCCCCCCAACTTGCAGCCTGTACCAGGGGAATCCTTGCCCATTTCTTGTTAGAGGTGCCTGGAGGCACAAAGGGACCTTAAAAAGCACTGAGCCCCTGGGCGTGGATGCACAAAAGGACTTTGGTGTTGCGATGCTGAGCATCACAGCATGTAACTTTCAGGGTCTTAAAAAAATCAGTTTTGATTCACAAAGCCTGAGTGGCTGGGGGAGAGATGGGCGCCTGAGACTGCCATTCACAAAAGCCAGCAGGCTAGGCAGGGAGCCGCCTAAGCTAGCCAGTGGGAGATGCCCCGACAGGGGTGTGTGCTAAGCCCTGTCCCTCCCATGGAGATAAACACCAGGCCGCAGGGAGATGCCAATTTCTGTGTGTGATCCACAGCCAGGAACTCTTTGGGGCAAGGCACCGATGCTGCTTTTGCAAGAAGCCAGGGGGCGGGAGGAAGGAGGCCAGACACCCCTCATAACATTTAGGCCAGTGGTTAGGGTACTCCCCTGGGATACCTCCCTGTTCAAGGCCCCCCCCCCCCCATGGGAACAGGGATCTGCCACCTCTCAGGTAAGCATCCTACCCACAGGGCTATGGGCTAGTCCACTGTAGGGCTCCCTCAGGCTCTCCTGTTGCATTTAAGTAACTGAGGAGTCATTGGAGCAGGCGGACTGGATCCTGGGTCTCCCCGGTGAGTGCTCCAACCGCCAACCTAGAGTGTCAGTGTCTCTCTCCCTCTTCCTGCCCCCATGACTAACTAAGAGAGTGAGCACAAGCATGAGACTGACTCTGCAGCCTAGTGGTTAGAGCACTCACCTAGGAAATGAGATCCCCCTCCCCCCCGCGCAGGGTCTGGGCCCCCTGCTCCAATGACTAATCACTTATCCCCAGTGCAACAGCTTCAGTAGGAGAGCCTGAGGGAGCCCCACCTCAGAATAGCCCATAGGCCAATGGTTAGAGCACACCCCTAGGAGGCAGCAGCTCCCTCTGCAAATCCCTTCCTCCCTTCAGCTGGGGAGGGGACTTGAACCAGGGCTATCCCCCATCCATTGGGCTAAAAGTTTGAGGGTGCTTCTCCCACGCCCCCGCTAGCTGTTCTGCAGGAACTCACCTAAGGGCCCCGATTCAGTCAGCAGGCTCAGAGGGCACCTATGGGATCAGGCCCCACATGCGACTTAGGTGGCCGAATGCCAATCTTCCCCTGGCTTGTGGATCAGTCTGGGGCTTAGGCATCCAGCCACTTGGAGGAAGGCTGCAGTGAGCATGTCCCAAAGGCAGAGGAATGGGGACCGAGGGCATTTTTATTGCAAACACTTAGGCACGGAGCAAGTTTGGGCACCTACAGGGTGCGGCAGCAGCCAAGCGGGCATTTTGTGCATTACAGAGGAGCCTAACACAGCGATTTAGGAGCTAAAATTCTTTTTGTGCAGCCAGGCCTTGATATTTACATGGCCGATTTCACCATTGCCATCTAAGCTAAGAGACAGGTTCATGCCGGGAGCTGTAATTTGTCCTTGCCGTGCCTGGCTGTCAGTGAGTAAACCTGGGAACCAATCTGAGCCCTGGTGGGTGGGGGGAATCGCTCAGGGGCAGGCGGTCAGTATAACAACTCTCGCAGTCCCAGAATCTCCACCACAGGAGCCTCCTGCCAGAGGCTGCTATGGAATTACCCTGAGCGATCACATCCTACAGCAGCTTTGGCCACACCCCTACCCTGGGCACCGCTGCCTTTTTTTCAGCCCACCCCTGACCAAAGGGAAGTTGTAGCCACTTTCCACTGCCGCAGCCTCCTCTCCCAGCAGCCCTGGTCCAAGGTCTATGCCAATGTAGCTCACGGGATGAGCGCAGCCCTATGTCCAAATGGCCTCACTGGGCACTGCTCTCCTCAGCGTCGGGCTGTGCAGCCAGACACATGGTGGTGAGTTTGCGCCCTATGGATGTGGCAGGCTGTGCATTACCGCAAGGATGGTAGAATCCCGCCTACTGTGAAAGGCACGGAGTACATCAGCAGTGTGCTCCTTCCACAGTGCTCAAGGTCGCCCATCCAAGTTTGTTCAATGCTAAGCTAAAGGCAGACAGCCGAGAGGTGACCTATTTCCACCAATCTCTTGAAACAGGTTTCTCTCTGTAGACACTTGAAAGCTCACCAGCACCCAGGCGGGGCTTGCTTATCAGGCACTGATTTAATGTTCATTCCCCTGCATTTCCCTGCTCTCCTTTGCTCACATCTCCTTTATGTTCCCCAGCATAGCTCACGCCGAGGCACTGGCCATGGTGCTGAATGGCAGCCTGGCAAGAACAGCCCGAGCCCTCGTAGTAACTTTGGGGGATGATCATAAAACTCCAGGTCTAATACTTTTCTCAGCTGTCCAGGCATTGCTGGTGCCCAGTAAGGTCATGGGGCTATGTAACATTTCATGGGTAACTCATGACAGCTCCATCCCTCAGGCCAACCATGGCCAGACCATGTCCCTTCTCTCCTAACCCATTTGTGTATTTCGAATGCATTGTGGTACCCGAATGGTGCTTGGAGCCAGCACCCATTGAGTTCAAGTCTACCTCATCATGGTTCTCAAATCACAGCCATCACCATGGCATCTGAGTCAATGTGAGGTGTGCTAGTCAATTCAATAGGACCAAGGTTGGATTTGAAATACGTGGAATAAAATCATGTACAAAACAGTTGGGAACTCTCCAAGTTACCACAGGTTTCAGAGTAGCAGCCGTGTTAGTCTGTATCTGCAAAAAGAACAGGAGGCCTTGTGGCACCTTAGAGACTAACAAATGTATTTGAGCATAAACTTTCGTGGGCTACAGCCCACTTCATCGGATGCATAGACTGGAACATATAGCAAGAAGATATTTATACAGACAGAGAACATGAAAAGGTGGAAGTCACCCTACCAACTGTAAGAGGCCAATCAATTGAGATGAGCTATCATCAGCAGGAGAAAAGCTTATGCTCAAAGTATCCTCACACCTTCTATGGGTCACCTCGATTATCACGTCAAAAGTTTTTTTCTCCTGCTGATGATAGCTCATCTCAATTGATTGGCCTCTTACAGTTGGTAGGGCGACTTCCATCTTTTCATGTTCTCTGTCTGTATAAATATCTTCTTACTATATGTTCCAGTCTATGCATCTGATGAAGTGGGCTGTAGCCCACGAAAGCTTATGCTCAAATACATTTGTTAGTCTCTAAGGTGCCACAAGGACTCCTGTTCTTTTTGCAAGTTACCACAGCTTGTCTTAGGCCCAGACCCTCAATGGGTATTTAGGGGCATAACTGCCACTGATTTTAGTGAGCCAAGGTGGGGGAGGTCGTATCTTTCTTTGGACCAACTTCTGTTGGTGAGAGAGACCAGCTTTTGAAGGCTTGTCTCTCTCACCAACAGAAAGATACGACCTCCCCCACCACGTCCCTCTAATATCCTGAGGCCGACACAGCTATAACGGCACTGCACGCATGGATTTGAGTGGAAATAGGAAGTTAGGTGCCTGTTTGCCTTTGAGGATCTGGGTCTCCTTGACCATAGCTAGTCGGTATTGTGTAAAATCTTGGCTATGTAGGGGGAGGGGGTTGCTAAACAAGTTAGCCTCGCCGGTAATTCCAGTTCCATGATGAGAGCGGTAATCAGTGTGCTGTTTAATTATTATTTTTATGATTACTGTGAATTAAAAATAAATAGTGCCATTCGCTCCCAGCAGGGAGCAGAGTCTTGCCTTAACTGCCTCTGTTTGAATCAATTTAGGCGCAATTATCCCTCTTTCTTCGGCACACACACCTCAATTACACCTATCTGTTTGAAGCAGGCATAATAACCCCCTGGAGCTCTGCAGAGAGCAGGCAGAATAGAGCCGCTCCAGCGCTCTGCTTAGAGCGGGGGTGTCAGACTCATTTCCTATGGCGGTGCTGCTCCGCTCTCCTGCCACAGAGCACAGGCCACAGCCAGCCAAAGTTGCTAAACTAGAACTCCATAAAGCTGGGCCATGTTGGGGATTACTTACATTTTAGACTTTAGTGACTGTTATGGCTGCTTTCTGACACCTGGCATCTCGTAGGACAAAAGAAGTGTTTAAGAGCGCTTTCTCCTCACCCAGACACGTACCAGCTACTGCACCTTCTGCGCCTCTTAAAGCGGTTCTACACCTGTACGCAGGGTTTTGCTCCGGAGTCTGGATTACGGGGGTGGGGTTTGTAGGGGGAACCAATGTGTTGTGCCTTAACTCTGCCCACTGGACCCTGCTGGCATGCACTAAATGTTCCTTAGTGTGCATTGATGTAGTCCTCTTTCAAACAGGATTACATCAGTGCACACTAGCAGGATCTACCTGGGGGAGTTAGAGCGCAACCCACTGGTGTGCTCTACAAATCATGCCCCAGTGGTATGGACTTTGGGATGATGTAGACAAGACTGAAGATTCATGGGAAGTCTGCTGGCTGTATTACGCTGGCCATATGTTTGACACGCCTGACTCCGAGGGTGCAGCATGCACTCCTGTCTGTGTGTGGCCAGCCCTGGTCTCTCTTCACCCCTTCAGAGAAAGGCCTGCACCAATGGCAGCCCTAGTCTTGAGTGTTACGGTGTTTGGTCCCTGTGCGAGGGTGTCAGGGAGGCTTTATGAATGGAGACTTCATCAGAACTCTGCTCCCTTGCGCATCCAAGCAGAAGTATGTGCAGTCGTGCCTAAACTAGACCGAGCCTCTAGCGGCCTCAGGAGGTCAGGGACATTCACAGCCCTGCAAATGAGGGCAAAGCTCTACCTTTCTGACTGGGTAGCATTTCACCCACACTTTGCACTAGTGGAAATGACGACAGCACAAATAAGTGGGAATCAGGTCCTTAGAATAACACTCTTTGGCTCTTGCACTGAAAAGGCTGAAAAAATCAACGTCCATCCCATGTTCATGCTGCCAAGGGTGGGTTTTGGGGGCAGGTGCCTATGTGTAGTGCCTGCCAGAACTTGGCCCCATGTCTTTCACTCATTCACCATGAAAATGCAGCTGACTGTGGGGTAAAACACACCAGCTGATTAACAGCACAGCACAACACTACGAGCTAGCTCAGGGCAGGAAGAGAAGAATACAGAAGGAGTCCCATTGGCTAGTTGCACCAAACAAGCCCTAACTAAGCAATCCTGCTGCAATACAAGATTCACCACCATCTGCAACCCCGTATCTAGCTCACCCCACTAACAATGGAAAGTTGTATTGTATTTCATGAATGATGGGCAAGTCTGCACAGATGAAACTAGAAATGAAACACTTTCCCCCCAAATCTGAACCACATATATTTTGAGGGTCAGACAAGTTTTTTAAAGATATTTCAATGTTTAAGACATTTGGGGAGGGATAGTTCAGTGGTTTGAGCATTAGCCTACTAAACCCAGGGTTATGAGCTCAGTCCTTGAGGGGGCCACTTAGGGATCTGGGACAAAATCAGTACTTGGTCCTGCTAGTGAAGGCAGGGGGCTGGACTTGATGACCTTTCAGGATCCCTTCCAGTTCTATGAAATAGGTATATCTCCATATTTAATGTCATTGTTAAATTGTTTTCACTAGAATTGGTTAAAAATGGATCCATGTTTTCATGCAATTTTAATTTTTTTTTTTTTGACAAAAATTGAAATTTCACTGAAATATTTAAATAATTCCTAATGTAGAGAGATCCTGACCAGCTCTGACCTTGCCAGGACCAGAGATTCACCTGAAACTAAGCACCAGATTCAAATGTATCAGTAGTTTCGATCAGGGTCTCAGTCAGCATTCCTGATTATTATAGATGGTTGGAAAATAGATTATTTTGTCATGGAAAGCGTTGATGAAAACCAAGATATTTTCATTGATATTTTCCAATAGAAAATTTTGACTTTTCACCCATCTTTTTTGTTTTTCAGCAACCAAATACCAAACATTTCCATCCCAAAACTGCCAAATATGGAGAAAAAATTGGTGTAGGGCTAAAATTTCCAATTTTCCAGTTTCCTGATGAAAACACTGAAAATTTGAGGAAAGTGGACACTTTCTCCAACGCCCCCCCCCAAAAATAAAAAACAACCCCAAAGCAATGCATCACATTTAGTCAAAACTTTTTTTTTTTTGGTGGAAAATAGGAGTTGTGATGGAATTTTTTTGACCAGCCCTACTGATTATGTTCACAGGACTCAACTAGCGGCCTATGAAACACCAAATGTTGCAGGAACATTTTCTCCTCTTAACCACAGGGAGTGATGATCCCCTCCCAAGTGGGCCAAAACAAGTCTTGAGGGAAGTAGATTCTCTCTGGTAGCCTGCCACAACTCTTCCTCACCATCCATGCAACTCTCAATTATCTTGAGTAGGAGTAGAGAGGTTATGTTATTTGGCATTGGTGTGACCACTTCTGGTGCACACAATTCAAGAGGGGTGTTGATAAATTGGAGAGGGTCCAGAGAAAAGCCACAAGAACAATTGGAAAACATGCTTTGTAGTGATAGACTTGAGGTGCTCAATCTATTTACCTTAATGAAGAGAAGGTTAAAGGGAGACTTGATTACAGCCTATAAGTGCCTACACGGGGAACAAATATTTAATAATGGGATCTCCAATCTAGTAGAGACAGATATAACATGGTCCAGTGCCTCGCAGTTGAAGCTAGACAGATTCAGACTGGAAGTTACTCTCATTTTTAAAAATGGTCTAATTAACTCTTGGAACAACTTACCAAGGGTCATGGTGGATTCCCCATCACTGACAATTTTACAATCAAGATTGGATGTTTTTCTAAAAGCTCTGCTCTAGGACTTATTGTGGGGCAACTTTTCTGGCCTGTGTTATGCAGGGGGTCAGACTAGATCACAAGAGTCCCTTCGGAACTTGGAATCTGTGACAAACTACCATGGAGAGGGGAAGATGAGGATTTATTTGCTTTTTGTGCCCACCCCTGAGTTGTCCAGGACAGCAATCGTACTCATGTATTGTGGCTCAATGGCTAGGACTCACGAGAGCTGGGTTCTGCTCCCCGCTGTGCCACTGGCCTGCTGGGTGAATTAGGGAAGTTACAGCCCCTTTCTGTGCCTCAGTTTCCCCTCTCATCCTTTGTCTTCGCTATTTAAACTGGAAGCGCTTCTGGGCAGGGACTGCCTCTCACTCTGTGTGTGTGTGTGTGTGTGTGTGTACAGGGCCTAGCACTGGGGGGGGGTCCAGATCTTAATGGGGGGGGTCTCTAGACACATGTCATGCACTTAACACATGGCAATTTTCATCTGCTGATCAAAACCAGAAGGTGGGCGAGTATCACTGTGGCTATTTCAGTGAGGGGGCAAATGGAGATAAAGAGGGGAAGTGACACACATGCCACCATCTTGGTAGCAACTGAGCAGTGGGGATCTCCAGAGCTAAAAGCATGAGCTACTGCAGCGGCACCTCCAGAGCAAGGCCTGTACCAGCCACTCCCCAGTGGGTTACACACACCATAAATCAGTGCCAGAGGCAGGAATACTTTGAATTACTTAGCTTGCAAGGTCTCGGGGGTCAGGCTGGCCCAACAGGGTTCTGGTCCCTGACTAGGACTCTTAGCAGCTACCACAATACCAGTAAATAAAATAGAAGCCGGATCTGGTTCCCAGTCCATTGGCTCACCCATCTCCTCAGGCTGCCTTCTTACGACATGGGCCCAATCTAGGAGGGAGATGCAGGGCTCAGTGAGGGGAAGTGGGGCATGTTGACATGTCAGCAATTATCGGAGCCGTGCAAAGGTTTGGTCGGGACTGGGCCCAAGGTTTGCAGTTGGGGAAGGGTCTCATTTGACCAGAGCAAGGTCATCCCATAGCTATCCCATGAGCATCCCAGCGCGGCTCTGAAGCCCAGTTTACAGGAGCGCCCCTTTGGCAACTTGGACGGCAGCAGAAAATGGCCGATGTCCCCTTCGCTAAAGCAAAACAAACAGCCCCCCCCCCCCCAAGCCTTGAAAGCAGGCCCAGCCAACCCCCACCCCTCACACACTCCCCAGCCCTTGCACAAAGGCTGCCGACTGGAAGACGGCGCAGGGCTCGGCGCAGCGCTGATTAGATCGCTGTCGCGGGGGAACACGGAGGTTAATTGCCATTCTCTTTGTGTGCCACTCGGAGAGGAGACCGATTTCAGCTCAGTAGCAACAAAGTGTTGCCTGGTTTCCGTGGGTGGGGGCAGGGAAGGCAAGCTGGAGTGGAGTGGGGCGGGGGGGGGGGGGGATTGCGCCTGGACTTTGAGCAGAGCTGTGTCTTGTCTGGTCCAGCAAAAGAGAAGTGCTTAACAAGTATTAAGAGACACAAATAATTCTCCTTTTCTCCCCTTGCCCATTCTTTTCTCTCTCTTTGCTTGTAAATCCTGCTTATTGCATCTGAATAGCAGAATGGTTTCACACCGGACCTTTAATCAGGCCCCTGGTAGCCCCGGGAGGGGCAAAGTGGCTAAGGATTACCTTTTATTTTATTTTTTTTTAGCTCCCCCCTCCCGGCACTCCCCCCCCCTTCCCTCGTGTTTTTCTTGCTCTGCATTTGTTCTTGAAGTAGTAAGGAGCAGAGAGGCTTAAAAGGGAGGGAGGGTGAGGGGTTTTTCCTACAAATTTAAGGAGATCTAGGCCTATTCAGGCTGACTTGTCCATAGCCTCGCTGCTTTTGTTCGGCTGCCATTCTTCAGCTGATTTCTTCACTAGTCAAAGCACTTTAATTCTTTTTTTAGATACTGAGAATCTGTCCTCCCCCTCGGCCCCCCTCCTCCCACCACCCCACACACCCTCTTTCACTTTCTCAGACTCTTTATCCAGTGTCCTCCTAACCACCAACAAAGCACCAAGATCATCGCAAAGTATTTCTTTCAGAGAAAGAGAACAAGAGAGAAGCCAGGGGAGATGGAGCTGATGGGAGGTGGAGGGTGTGCACACTCTTTGCCCTGTACTAATGCCTCCAGGTACAGAGGACATTGCAAGGCGCTTTGTGTCATTCTGCCCAGAGAGGGAGGTAGATTTAAAGAGTCTCTAAGTGGCTGGTATTTGATGGGTTGGAGGATACGCAAGGCTCTCTTCTCTCTCACAGCCATCAAATACCTGCCACTTAGCGACCCTTTAAATCTACCTTCCTCCATGGGCAGAATGACCCACAGGGCCTTGCAATGTATTTTATACCTGGAGCCAAGGGGCAGCAAATGGGACGTCTCCCTTGACCAAAAAATGGGTCTAAATAGCCAGAACTTGAAATCAGAAGCATCAGGAAGGCATTAGTAAAGGGGAACTGTGCGTGTGAACACACACTCACACTCCATCACTGTGGGTTGCTCTGCCAGTATGGCTCCAGGTAGCTTGGGATGCAACACTGGGAATGGTTTTGCCACCCAGATGTTTCTCATGTCACAAGGCCCCATGGCGAGTTCAGCTCTGTTGATGTTTGGATTAGCCCGAGTTAATTTACTTTGTTCTGGCATTGAGTCTAATTTTGAACCAAACACTCTACTGCAGCTGATTTAGGTGTTCTTCCGAACCAACATACCAACCTTTGGATGCTTAACCCAACAACCTGGTTCATGAGCACAGGCTTAGCCAAGAGATGGTCACTTTCCACCTCTGTGGGATGTGTCCTGGAAATCAGGGGATTTTGACACTAACCAGCAATAGTACATGAGAAGGATCCGTGACCGAACGGTTGGAGCCTCAAAAAGACTTTGGTGTGAGTTTTGGGGGAGGAGTTCTAGGACTGTCCTTGCTCCATCTAAACTGCCCCCCCCCATGATAGCAAGTTCCCTGGAGAAGCCTCCATCTCAGGGTCCTTATCTGCTCCTTGCTCTGGCAATCTCCAGTTAAGTCAATGAGAATCAGTCTGAACAAGGACTGGGGAAGAACTTTGAGCCAATGGGGATTAGCTTCCCAGCACCTCTCTGCATTTGCTCCGTTGACATTAATAAAAGTTTTGCCTGAGTGAGCACCTCAGAGTTTGTCTCCTGGAGCTTCAGTTTGGCCTAGCTAAGTCTGGGGAGGTGTCTACGCTTGCACGCGCCTCCCTCATTCACAAGTCGTAGTTACAGCTAGTGATGGGCCCCAGCGGCTGAAGGGCACTACCTTTCCTCTTGGCTGCTTCTCCTCCCTGTGCAGGCCGAGGCCTTCAGTACAGTTCCCTAATGCTAACATCAGAGAGGAGGGCTCTGCCAACAGCCAACTAAAGATGGCTTGAAGGCAAGGAATAGTGTTAATGGGCATTCACAAAGCCAACACACTGGGTCACTCCCCAAAAAATATCCAGTCAAATTGTGAATGGCTGCTAGCAATTTTTGTGGAACTTGCTAAGCAGAAAAATGGCAAACTAGTCTGTATCCTTCTACAGATGAAAATTGACTCCCTGCTGCCTTTCCAGCAAGTGTTTGAACCTCTTGGCGGGGTGGGAGTCAGAAAGGGGCTTTAAGGGTAAGAAGAAAAAAAAAAAAAAAAAGAGAGAGAAGCTATGGCAGTGTAATTCAGTGGTGTGAGCATAGAGCTGGGAGCTAGGCATTCCTGAGTTCTAATCCCCGTTTGGACACAGATTTACTGCGTAACCTTGAAGAAGTTGCACAGGGCAAGATTTTGAAGTGTTCAGCACCCACCGTTTGAGCCAAATTTTCAGCTCAGTGCTCTTTAGCTTGTTAAATGAGGGCCCGATCTGCAAAAAAGTGTTCCACTCCCATGGGGACGACTCTGGTCAGCTTTTCCAAAGCACTCAGCATGTTCGGTGCTCAGCTTTTTGAAGATCCAGCCTCCCGGGACTCCCTTTCCTGATCTATAAGATGATATTTAACCTACCATTAATATTTTCAAAACTAAAACATGCAGTATTCAGGCTGCCCTGATTCGGGTCATCACCTTACTTGCTATTTGCGACTATTCACACCACTGCTGGGTATTTGTCAAAGTGCTCACGAATCCCCAAAGTTTCACAAATGCGGATTCACCTGGAACCGTGCACCAGGAAGTGCCTTATTTGCTCACTGTTAGTCCGTGTTCTCTTGTTTCAGTCGTCTGATCAGCAACACCATGTGGCATGAACAAAGACTAGCCCAGGGAACAGTTTGCAACCGGCCCGTGGTCGGAACACTGTTTGTCCAAACTATTTGACAAATGGCACAAGTAACAAATCTTTTAAAAAGAAAAATATTAGGGTCAGCTGATGAATGACTTGGCCAAGTGATCCTGCAACTGGATCTGTGTGAGGAGACACCTAAGTCTGGTTAGAGTCCCCTGGGAGCCAGTGGCACTCTGCAAAGGTGCATTTGACCAACGACGCTGACTGAGTCGTGGGATCAGGGCCGACTCTGCTCTCACTTACATGGGTGTAAATCAGGATTAACTGTCCAGGGGTCAATGGAGGGACACTAGTGTGAGTGAGAGGACAATCTGATCAGTTACCTGCAGTAGAGAGTTTAGCCACCCCTCTTAACACAAGTGACCACTCCAGATTCATTGTCCGTGCCCAGAGAAGAGCAAATCAAAGTAACGGTATGATTAGTGCCAACAACGCTAGGTTTTTACAATTCCTTGCTCCTCTCCTAATCTCAGATATTAGGAACACAGCTAAGGGCACCGGGCCAGGTCCCCAGCGCTCCAGGGACTCAGTGGAGGATACAATTTATTTCTTGAGAATGAATCATTTTGGCTTCTGATCCCCCTCCCATCAGGACTGCAAGTCTTCTTAGGGGAACCCGTGGCACGGCTCCTTCTGCGCCCTGAAAGCCCTGGCATGACTGCTACAAAAAGTGGTGATGCTGCTGACATAGGCATGGGGATACTGCTTTTACAGATGGCTGGATTTCTCCTGCAGCCACCATGGTGGCGTTAGATTAAGCCGCAGGCCAAACACACGAGCGGTTTAATAATGAATGATGCAGGCGTCGGCAGCGACTTGTAATTCACGCAGTGGCATGTACAGAACAGCTGCTGTGTAAGCACCCGGCCTTCGAAGGGTGAATGAGCATTAAGACTGTTCCATAAAGCCAGCCCAGCAGTTGGGGATGCTTTATGACGGGAGGCTGAAACGTGGACCTATCATTCTGCAGCAGCTGACAGTAACATGAGAAGATTTGGAATGTACGAAACACTGGCCTGGCAGGAGTGCCAGGGTCAGGACTGAGAGGTATTGGCAAAGCAGTGAGGGTTCAGGCTTGGAAGACAGCACAGAATTTCAGCAGGGGTTTCCAGGGGAGACTCATCTTCAGCTGTTCCAAAGTCCTGGTCCAGGAGTATGGAAGGGATGTCCCCACGTCATTACCAACATTACCCTCTTGCCCCCATTGTCCACAGTGATGTAATCAGACACTGAATATGGAATATCACCCAAGCGACTTCCAGCCAAGTGGAGCTCTGCACAGCTCCGGCTGCTGGAAGGATGCGCCGTTTGACTCACCTGTCTAAGCAGCTCTTTACAGACCACAAGAGTCTGATTTGGGCCCCCGGACAGGAGATTCTGTTAACTGGCCGAGACCATGCTAGTGTCTGGCCAAGTATTGGTGGATGAAACACTGGACTTTCAACGGTCACTTTCTCTAGGGAGAGAGACAGTGGTTCTCAGTAAAGAACCGCAGGGGATCCTGGACCAATTTCCCAGGTGCAGCCATTTTAGAAACTTGGGGTCAAATTCGCTGGTGGTGGAAATTGGTGCAGCTCCATTGACGTCAGTGGAGCTATGCCAATTTACACCAGCTGAGGAAATGCCCCTTAATACCCAAGGCTGCCTTGGAACAATAAACACTGCCTGGCACAGCTGTAGTGCATTTGTGCTGGAAGATTCCACATGCACCTGAACTAAGCTTCCCAGCACCCCTCCACTCTCCACAAAGATGGGCATTATTGAGGGTTTTTTTTTTCTTTTACAGAGGGGGAAACTGAGGCTGAGAGGTTCTTGCCCAAGGTCACGCTGCTTTAATGGCAGAACCCAAGAGTGCCAATTCCCAGGCCTCCTGTGCTTACCACTAGACAACACTGTCTGTCCCTGACCATCTGAGGGGTAGCACTATCTTGGCAAGAAATTACACTCTTTCCTGTTTCCTTCCTCCAGCTCCTCCTATAGGAATTTTGTCCCTCCTCATCCTGGGATGTCTTGCCCAACTTCCTCTAATTGGAGTACACGAGAGGAAGGAGGGAAGGAGGGAAAGAAAAGGGGGGGGGGGATGATATTTGCCAGCAAATAAGAGACTGTGTTTAAATATTGTTCCACAGCCTGTCCCCACCCGGCTGTGTTTGCTCAGCAAACAGCACTAATTCACCAGCTTCCCTTGGTTTGATTCAGTCTGCAAAAGCAAACCTTGTCTTCCAGGTTCCCAGTGACTACCCCTCCCTCTGCACTCAGCCTTGTCACTCATGCCTACCCCACTTCTGAACCTCCTGTTCTTCTAGGGTGACCAGACATTCTGATACTATCGGGACTGTCTTGATATTCGGGGCTTTGTCTTTTATACACAACTGTACCCCCGCATTTGGGGGGGGGGAAAAAAAAGTGTGCCGATTTTTCACACTTGCTGTTTGGTCACCCTAGGTCTTTCCCGCTCCTGAGGCATCTGCTGACGTGCTGCAGGTTTGCAAGACAGTGATCGTAATCGTTATTTAAATGAAATGAGAGATGGGTGGTGGGTGGCCGATAGACATCCCCCCTGTACCATGGTTTGTTTTATTGTGTTGTCAGCCCCCCGGGGGGACGGGTTTAGATTCTTAGGTTGCAGTGTTTTCCTGGGACGTTGGCAATACTTGGCAACAGCCACAGGCCAGCTGATACCCCCATAATCAAAGCCCCCAGACTGTCATGCTAGTGATTAGGTTCTGGTGGATGGGATGGACACTGAAAGAGCAAGCGGTGGTGGGAGGCCCGTATGTGTGCAGGGAGGCAGTGTCCTGCCATGCATATAGGCTGGCTCTGAAACCTTCATGATAAAGAGAAGAGCTTGCAAGTGGAAAGTGGGGTGGGGAGCAGCAAAGTCTTGTCTATTGGGTTGTCTGAGTTTCCCCATACTCTGGCCTATGCTAAGGTCACTTTCAGTATAGTTTGTGCTGGGGGAAAGAAATCAAACCCCTTTTGCTCTTGCATGGTTGTTCTAAGCCATTACTCCACTCCTGACTCGGGGAGTGTCTTCACTGCAGAGTTAACGTTGCCTTTTACCCAGGTGTTTCCCCATACCCCCTCCTGTCCACACATGTCACCCTCTCACCCGAGTGTGATGGTGCTTCCAACCCAGGCTAGTGTGGTGAGTTAGAGCCCAGGTGCTGCTTTCACTTGGGCTGATAACCCACCCACTTTGCAGTGAGGACACAGGCTACATCACTCAAGTACTGATAGGCCTCCCATGCCTTCCCACAAGCCCTCCACCCCCAAATGCCCAGCAGGACAGACAAGTTCTCCCACAATTCACAGGGAAAGAATCATAGAGTGACTCAACTCACTGCAGCACAAAGAACCATGGGATGTGCCCCCAGAAGTCCTAGCGACACACACGCAGGGGAGCACGCCATTAGTGAGGACACCATAACTCAGTATTCTCTTCATTTATACACAGAGAAATGGGAAGTGATTTACCAATGATCACATGTTGGAATGAGTTAGTGGCAGAGCCAGGATTAAAATTCAGGGCTGCCTGACTCCTAACCCTGGGCTCAGACTAGAATGGGCTCTCATTCCTGGATGGGGTCTGTATATTTCATAGGAACTATATTTTCTTGGTCTTCTCCAAAAGCCATGTAACCACTATGTGACCTTCCACCCAACCTACTGACTTGTGTGACTTCTCCTCTCCAGACTTCCCTAGTTTGTATGATATTAGATCACCTTTCCAAAGCCACCTGCATAGCTACTTTCACCTTCTACTCCGCCGCCCTAGCCCCTCTCAAGCCACACCTTTGGAGATAAGCATCTGCAGGCATTAGCTAAGCAAGCCAGGTGAGCTGGTTGCCCAGGGTCAAACCCGGACGTCCTTTTTCAGTTTTTATTCAGTCTTTGTGCAGGCAAATGCCCATGGACTCCAAAGACATTTTGCCCGAGTCGGAACGGAGTTAAAACCAAAGACTTCTGATTTTGCTGAATGCACATTGCACAAAGGTTCAGAAATGTCGTACCCATTGCTAGGGTCATGTATCCAGATGTAGATAGCCAGCATTGGGTGGGGAGACAGTGGTAGGGGGCTATGCATGATGGCAATCCCTGAGTTGGCAGCTCCACAGGGTGACATCATTGCAAGCCTCCATCAGACGGGGTCACGGTCTTCTAGCTCATCGGTGGTTAGAGCCCAATAATCACAGCCATTTCGATGGGGAGAGATGGTGGGAGGCAGGATGGGGGAACCCTGGGCAGAACAGGGAGTATCACAAAGAAACAGAGCTGATTCACTAAGAACTGACCCAGAACTGGGACCAAACCAAAACTAAACCTTCCCTGAGCTTCAGAGGAATACGGTATTTTGCCTTGTGAATCTCTTGATGTACATCTGTCATGAGAGCAGGGGTTCTCAACCTTTGCCCACAGTAGGATCCCCCCACAACTCTCATTGAGCTGGGAACCTCCTTTGTCATATAGGCAGCTCTGTCCCCGCAACTGCTCATGACCGCTGCCCCCTCAGGTTGAAAACCCACCTGCTAGAGTAAAGAACTCCGGGGATCCCCAAACATCACATTTGCACCAGCTTCCGGAGCTGATGGGAGGGAGGGGGGCTGGCATGGGGGAGTCATCCTGCGGTGCTTGGGTGTTGCCACTGCCAAGAGAAAACACCCCTCTTCCCCAAGACAGCACAGCCCCGGTGCCTGTGCAGTGGCATATGTTCGTTCCCTCTCCCTCCCTTCCCTTCATTGCGAGTCTTCACAGGAGGCCCATTAAACACTTAGCTGACCTTGGACCTCTGCCTGTGACAGCTGCACGTGACAGAGAAGGGAGCCGCACGCTTCCCTTGGAGAGCGTCTCCGAGAGCTGTCAGAAAGGTGATTTACCGCGTGCTCTCCCCCCACCCGCCTCCTCCATTGCCAGCTGAACAGAGACCGGGGGCCGCAGCGCTGCCACAGATGGGAAGAGACTTAGGCAAAGAATGAGGAAGGGGGTGGAATGGTGTGGCGGTGCCCCTGAGAGGAGGAGGGCAGAGAGCAGCCATAGAAGGCCTATGCTACATGGACTGGTCTCTCAGAAGCCCCATATCACATTCCCCCACCCCACAGGCTCAAACCTGCCTCTCTTCTCTCTGACCGCACTTGTGGATTCCAGCAGGGACAGACTGGAAGATGCAGCACCAATGCAGGAATAACACAGCTGCGCTGGCTGTATTTCAGGGCCTCCATGTATTTCCGGTGACAACCCTGGAGACCAACGTCTCCATTTATCCATAGACCAGGTACAATATAGGTAACCACTGGGCAAGCTTCTCCCCAGCTCTCTCGCCAATGTATCTCAACCCCAAGCTGGAGGGAGAAGAGGAGAGCTCAGTTTCCATGGCCAGTCCAAGCCATGCACCCTCTGGTAAGGCTACAGGGATGCCACTTGGGACAGGTTTGGCATCTGCACACTAGGAACTGGACTGAGACCTCCCAACTCATTTAGTAGAGAATCCCCAACAACCCCAAGGGAGTGATGTCCTTTGGTCATTACAGGGAGGTCTTCTCCATGGCTATAGCCTAGGATCCTATGGAATGATATTGAGTTCTTAATGTGTGATGGTCCCTTTAACAACACTCTCATTCAGAGCCCCAAGGAGATTCTGTATCTTCTTTCTTTCAGGACACCCATGTTTTTGCCTAACCAAGGGAAGGGTTTGCAATTCTTCCTAGCATCTTGTGGCCCTCATTTCATCCTTTTGTCACCAGACTCAATAGCTCATTCCTTTGCCTGTCTCCCTCCCATCTCCTCTAACCCTCCCAGATGCTCTAAGCCCCAGAGTAATCGAATCACAGAAATTAAGGGCAGACAAGAGGCCTTCTCCTTGCTAATGAAGAATTGAGCCTCAAAGTATTTTGTAGTGTCCTGGTCCATTCCCCTCTTCCAATCTGTGTGAGATTCCCAGGAGAAAAGACAGTAGGAAAAATGAGCTGCCTTGACACACGCTGGATTGAAATAGCTATAGCAGAGAGGAGGATGACCTACAGGAACCAGGAGGGGGTGAGAGAGATGGGTCTGAAATTGCACGGTAAGGTACTACCTTCAATCCAGCAGCAGAAGAAGATAGTTGTGGGCAGCCAGGATATAGCCCTCACTCCAGATGCTGTGTTTTGGGAGAACCCATAGGAAAAGGTCATGGGAAATGATCTGGTACAGGTCACCACATTAGGTCACGGAGCTCAAAGGAGAAAGAGACCCAGTAGGCCCTAGTTCATCCCAGCCTCTGTTGCAACATATTCGATGGATCATATGTGATGGGTTCCAAAAATAAAGCAAGGAAACTCCACTGCTCATTATTGCAAGGCATATTGATCATCTATATGTAAATAAAAGCAGGGAAAGAACAAAAGATCTCCATCACTGGAGAGGTGCAAGGCTCAACTGCACGCTAAAGGCCAGATTTTCAGAAGAGCTCAGCAACTACCATGCACCCACTGCACAGAGCTTGTTTTAAAAAAAATCTAGCTCCAAGCCCTTTGTAAAAGGCCAGCCCCCTTTCACGTACCCCCTCATAGCCTGCAATGGCTATGCAGCACCCTGCCTCAGTGTCCCCTTCCCTTGTGGCGCCTCAAAAACTCCACACAATCCAGAGGCATAAACAAAATTCCCTTTGTGGGGATCTAATTTATTAAGGTTTTATACCATTTCTGTTGGCCCTCCAGTTCCAGACCCTTCCCCTTGGTCAAAGGGATACCAAAGCTTTCCCTCTAAAGGTGGGGCCAACTTCAGGCCAGCTTCTTCCAGCAGGCCCCTTTATAGTCCCCTAATCCAGTTCCCCAAGATAGGCAACAAAGTCTTTCCAACACAAAATAAACTCAAATTGTCCTCACCTGGCCTCTAGCTGGGCACAGCTGTCCTCTCTAAAGATCTGTCTTTCCACTCTCCAAGCAGCAACTCTCCATTGTCTCTCTGCAAGCCCCTTCTTACTCACTGCAATTTCTCCTATTCTGCCCCAGGCCTCTTCCTTATGTACCCAGAGGCCTGAGTGGGTCTGATGACCCACCAATCACATGACTTGGCTTGTTCTCCCCACCTGGGGAGCAGAGTAGGCTGCGTCACAGGTGGAACTGCTGGGCCCATCACTCCTTAAAGGAGCCAGCCACCCGGCGATGCCATTAAAGAGCATTTAGGCATAGCAAAGTGACACGTGAAGATGCAGGTGGATGGACTAGTGGGCCCTTCCATCCCAAATGTTTCTGCACAGACAATGTGCCATACTGTGGCAAAGCGCTTACACCAACCTGGGTATAGGAAGGCCTTCTCAGCTGAGTAGAGGTCAGATATTTGCTTTTATAAGCACCCAAAAGCCAAGATTCACAGGAGTGGCTAGTGATTTTGGGTGCCTCTGTTTTAGCATGTCCCACTCAAGAAACCTCAGGGGGGCCTAATTTTCTGAGGGCGGAGGCTCAGCACTTTCTGAAACTCAGCCCCCTTTAAGGCATTGCAAGTTGGAAACCACCAACGGAGGACCTAAAATCTCGAGTTTTACTTTTGAACATTTGGACCTGGATTCTTATTTGAATCACTCAGGCATGCAGAGTTGGGAAGGAATTCAGACCTCACTGATGACATTTTGCTGTTCTCAGGGTGGGGAAGCTGCAAATGCAGAAGAACATGGAAACGAGAAACAGCGAAGATAATGTTGTCTGAGTTTTCTGCCAACACGGTGCTGCCGTTATGGGGCTCGGATTCTCTGACCTGGATGGCTATGCACTAGGAACTGGGCCAAGATCCACCTGTTTATTTCACCCGTCAGGCATCAGATACGAATGACTTTTTGTTGGGGTTCCTAATAATCGTTTTGGAAAGGAAAATCCCCAAATCCAAACCTTGGTATTTTTGCATAAAAGCGTTTGAGGGACATGTGGATTTGCAAAGTTCCGTTTCCAAACTAGACCTGTAATAACAGGGGTGACAAATCAAGTATTATATACACTTGGGCATCAGTACAGTGGTGTGTAGCACGGCCATTGAGGGGTCACTGAGCCCCCTCACTAAGCAATGGCCCCTCTGTTGCTCAGACAGAGGACACTGCACTCCTGCAGTAACAGCTGAGCATCAGGGCTGACCCAAAGAATGTGTTGGCACTTCCCTGAGCAGCACCAGGGAGGAGTTTCTCGCATGGAGGAGAAAATGGCAGATGGGTGCCACTCAGCCACATATGCCCACTGCTCTAAAGCCCAAATGACCAGCTAGTTCATCATCTCTTCTCTCTTTAGTCTCAGGATACCACTGTGAGACAGACCAGGGAAGAAGCAGGTATAGCGACCTTTAACAATCCCTGTGCTAAATGCCATTTTGAGGTCAATGGTAAGCTGTCTGTTGACTTCCCTGGGCCTTGGATCAGGGTCTGGGTGCTTTCCCCAGGGTGGGTGAGACTAAGCAGAAAGCAAATTCACCCACCTCCACCTACTCGAGAGGCACAGCCATCTCTCTCTGCAACACACGTCTCCTAGGGACGGAGAGAACAAGAAAAATTCTGGTGCCCAGCCCGCGTTCCCAGCCCCTCCTGCCCTCTCTGTATCTTCAAAGAAAATATACCAGCCCTGCAGAAGGGCAATAGGATTCCCTCCCCGCCACCGCCCCCACCTTTCTTTAAATTCATCTCCCTCAGCCATCCGGGGCTGTCCCTGCTGGAAAATTACTCTCACAAAACCTCCCTCAGCAGTAATTACCTAACTGGGGGGAGGGGAGGGGAGATCTATTTAGAATCCACTTCAGCGCAGGATTAGCTAATTAATTAACGGTTTCACTGACAACTCGAAGGGGAAGAGTGTGTTAAATAGGAATGCTACAGTGCTTGATTTATGTGATCTGACATCCCCGCTCTCGCCGCCATCTCCCCGCCCCCCCCTTCCCTCTCCAACCCTGCCAAGAAAGACCCATTCTCGTGCCGTATCTCCGGAGACCCAGGGAGGGCTGTTCCTTACTCCACGGAAGGACCACAATGAACTGACAGAAGGACGGTGCGGGGGAAGACAATGCCGAGGTAATGAGAATGAGAGGGTTATTAAGTGGCAGATGAAGCCAGTTGCAGAATGGGCTACGGCCCACTGAGCTGTTTGGCTAGCAGGGCCACCCATCTGCCCAGCTTTGCCACGTGCTCACAAAGGCCATGGGAAGAGAAAAAACCACCCATCACCCACGGTGGGCATGGCTGGTGATTACTGCAGGAGTGGCGTGCTTGGAGGAAAAGGCAGATTCAAGCTTTATCCAAACGAATTCACCAGCATCGGTCTGAACATCCATTCACCCCATGTGCACTCCTCCCCTCGCACCAATGCCCGTGGCTCATTGCCTGGCCTCAGGACAGCATGGACTAGTGGTTTGAGAAATCTGCCTTCTCAGTGTCCATGCTGCAGGTTCAGATTTCGAGGATACAGGACTTCACTCTGACATTCTGAGACACTTTGGAGAAATAGATGCGGTCTGGGCGTCCTCTTCTCCATGTCCCCTTCTGGTTCCCTTGTTTTGACCCTATGATTTGCATCCCCACTCCTGTTTGTTCATTTTTTTGTTCCCAGTGCTTGATTGATGTCTAGGTTCTGTGGCCCCTCCCTCACCTGACGGGGCGGGCCTTCTTTTGCTATGGTGATCTCCACTCACCAAGCCTAGTCATCAAGTACACCAAATACAATTCATCAGCACCAAATACAATTCAAAAGAGAAACTGTCACATTGTTAAGTATCAGAGGGGTAGCTGTGTTAGTCTGGATCTGTAAAAAGCGACAAAGAGTTCTGTGGCACCTTATAGACTAACAGATGTCACATTGTTGTATTTAGAAATAAAAACTGTCAGGAGTTTCCACTGAATTTTTTAATTCATTCTAAAGGCTAAAATATTATAATTTTCATTACTTTTTTTTTTTTTGCATTATGACATGAGATGATTCCACTCCTAGAAAAATTGCAAAGTTTCACACATTTGCCTTAGGTGAAAATTTGTCAGTTTCACAGAAAAAGCGATTTTTTTTTTCTTTTGGGGGCAAAATGTCAGTCATGTTTTTCTTTCGCTTACATCACCTTTTGTTGGCATGGAAGGAAAAACAGTGATAAAACTGCAGTGAAACCACAAAATGTTTCACTTTCCCCCCCTGGAATTTCTAGTGAAAAAGTGAAATTTCTTCTCCTTCCCCTTTGCAGGGTAATTAGTTCCCCCTAGAACTCCCTTTATACTCACCCCGTAAAACAGCTGGGATGTTTGCCGTTGACGCTATTCTGCATGAGATTTTTGTTGTCGTTGTTTAAGAGCAATACCTTAACCTGAAACTTTCATCTCATTGTTTCTGTGTGCCCCCCATGTCTCTCTGTCGCTCTCCACCTGTTGTCTTTTGTCTTGTACCCTGGAAGCTGTTTGGGGCAGAGGCCATCTTTTTGTTCTGTGTCTGTACAGGGCCTCGCTCAATGTGGTCATGGTTCATGTCTGGGCTTCGTAGGCACTACAGCAAAGAAACACACTCCTCCTACTAAGCAATTAAGAATGTATTTTTCCATTCAGGAAAATCTCTGCTTGGGATAGGAAGTTGATAAAAAATTCACTCAAAACCTAGTGAATTCATTATCTGTTTAAAAAGAAAAGGCATCAGCTTATGTCATCTATACACCTGGGGTCCAGAATTCTTCCTTTTTAGTGTTTGACAATCATTAGAATCATAGAATATCAGGGTTGGAAGGGACCTCAGGAGGTCATCTAGTCCAACCCGCTGCTCAAAGCAGGACCAATCTCCAACTAAATCATCCCAGCCAGGGCTTTGTCAAGCCTGACCTTAAAAACCTCTAAGGAAGGAGATTCCACCACCTCCCTAGTTAACCCATTCCAGTGCTTCACCACCCTCCTAGTGAAAAAGTTTGCTAATATATGGATTTTCCCCACTGCTCTTCTACAGGCTCTTGAAATTAGGAAGATGAGACAGTTTTATCAATTTCTACCATGGGTTGCTGTCCTGCTGTGCACACTTAACTTCACCCAGTGTTAGTAGCCGCATTGACACTGATCAGGTGTCAACTGCCAGAGCACCATGTTTCTCTTTGCAAAGTTGGTCACCTCTACCTCTACTGAAGTGGAAGAATTCTGGATCCCAGGGCAGTAGATGACATAAGCTGAGGCACTTCTACCTCATGCATTTTACACCACACAACATAGCTGTTGGGAACGCCATGGGCCGAAAGCAACAACGCTGCTCTGGGAGCCAACAGGAGGTTTGCCCATTGGATTCAGGAGCACTCACCATACGTAAAGTTCAACGTTTGCATAAGACTTTGCAGGATCAGGGGTTAGGATGGCTCACGGGGCTTGATAACTGGGGTATGGAACCTTCCACCTCTAGACAACGGGTTCAGGTTCAGCCTGGATTGGCCATGGCCAGAAGCTGTTAACTAGGTGAAGAACTGGTGAGGCCCAGATGTTAAGTAAACAGGTGTTTGCAAATTGGCAGTAATTGGCCGCTTTGCTGGCAGCATGAACAGAAAAGCCAAGGGCTGAACTGGGCATGAGACAGAGCCGCCCTCTGATCTCTGCTGGTGATCCCTGCAGGCCAGCGTTGAGTCCCGCCGATGGGGGGTACAGGGAAAGCTTGCATGGCTGCTGCCCACATTGTATCCATTCCTAAGGAGAGATTTCAGGCTCCAAGGCTGTCAGTCTGCTCCTTTATATTATTGGGTGGGGAGGGGTTCACTGCTACTAAAGACCCAGCCCTTCTCAGCAAGAGGTGCCCTA
Organism: Terrapene triunguis; assembly: GCF_002925995.2. Lineage (NCBI taxonomy): Eukaryota > Metazoa > Chordata > Testudines > Emydidae > Terrapene > Terrapene triunguis. The sequence goes on from NW_020665302.1 coordinate 4,520,580, forward strand.
GGGAATGGTATGGGAGAGCTCACCACTTCCACACCAGTGCCAGCTTCTCCAAGCAGGAGCTGCCTTAGGGATTGCTGGAGGAGAGCGTCTACATCATCTGGAGACTGGAAGGAGTGGGGCAGGAGGGAAAATCCCCTGCAGCAGCTTGTGTATACAGCACAGGGCAGGAGCACTGGCTCTGGGGACCTGCCCTGCAGCAGCCCGTAGGTACAACATGGGGCAGGGGCACTGGCAAGGACGGGAAGCTCTCTCTGGCTTTAATCATGTTCCAGTAACTTGAGCGCCGGAGGGAGAGAGTGGGTTAAAGCAAAATAAATGTTAAAATCCTAAATAAATAAATAATGGGGGTCCCTCTCTCTTCACCCTCCGCCCCTCCGCACTTAGATTGCTTTTTTTGATGGTTTCTAAATAGAGCCAGCTGATCGCATCTGGGAGTGAAATGAAACAGATTTCATTTTTCACACGCGGCACAATGGCTGCGCTGACAAAGGAGGAAGGCTGCCCATTGTTCCACGCTGCCATCCTCACATCCTACCTCTGTACCGTGAATTAACCCCTTTCACCTCGGCCATTGTCACGACACCACTTCTGAGCTGCTGAACAAAGGCGCAAGAAAGCCCTCTCCATGTACAGAGGGGGAAGCAGGGTGGGGAGAGGGGGAGCGGGCCAAGACAAGTTTGGGCGCAAGGCTGGTGTCTGTCATGTCTCTCTCTCTCTCCCTGTATGTGGCTGTCTCTCCGTGTCTTGCCTGTCAATCAGGAACAAAAGGGGACTCTCTCTCCTCTCAGCCACTGCTCATCCAACTTTGCTTTCCACAAGAAACCTTCTCCCTTTACCTGCTCGGAGCCCCCCTCCCTTTCTGCCAACCGCAATACTGATACATGCAGGGTGCGGGGTGTGTGTGTGTGTGTGTGTGCAAGGCGGGGGAATTGTTTCCCACTGACTGATTCCCCACTCGCTTACAACCACCTTACCCCAGGGTAGCCCACTGATGTGAGAACTGCGACTCCTGCTTAACGCTGGGCTGGAGTGGAGAATGAGCCCCCTATTTCTCCACACAGGGACTTTTGCAGGACACCGGGTCAAATGGTGACGTCTCTCCAGCCGCACTGCTACTTTTGCATGCAACGATGATAGAGCACAAAGCCATATTAATAAGCCAGCGTCAGATTGTTCCATCACAGGGAGCTCCCCGCTCCATGTGCAGAGGGGAGTTGGCATCGTTCCCCTTCCAGGCCTGGGGATCTGCTTTGGAAGACTAGGAGGAGTGCTGGGATGGGGACATGCACTGTCCCCACTGCTCCCAGCACAAATACAGAGAGATGAAAAGCAAAGTCCCCAAACCACGTTAGGTTACCACTCACCCAGGAAAGTGTTATATCACAAGTAAAATTACCCTAGACCATCACAGAGGTTACATTTTCACTAAGCAAAATCACCCTGTAACACCATGCACAGGACAGTCATGTTGTGTCGCTGAGCGCCGGGCCTGTCTCTCTGTAGCAACCTGCCTGGAACGTGAAGGGAGGAGCACAGGTTGCAGGAGGGAAGAGTTTGGAGGAGGCACTAAGGCGCCAGTCTCTGTGCACATGGCTGGAATGCTAGCTGCAGTTGCAGCACTGCCGTAAGGAGTCTCATAATAAAGAGCAAGTCAGCCCATGGTATATGGCGGCAGAGGCCAGACTAGTGAGACCCACTGGAAGAAAGAGAGTGTTATTGACAGGCAAACAAAGCAGCACCTAGAAATGGAGCAAACAGGCAACATGGAGGGGCTTGGGATTTCCAGATAAAAAACCTTGCACAAGCATGGGAGCGAGAACCGAGGCTGCCTACAAAGCAGAGCTTAGGGGCTAAAGACAAGAAAGTGAAGATGAAGGTTTTTGTGCCAGTCAGACACTGTTGCCAGGAATAGTGTGTTTGATGAGTATTGTGGCCCCAGACAGAATGAGACTATGGAGCAGTGGTCTCCAGCCTCTTTAAGCACAAGATCACATTTTGAATTTAAGTGCAACCTGGGATCTACCTCAAAAATGTAGAAATAACAATAGTCACACAAACCCATGCACCCTTGCCCCACCCCTTCCCCGAGGGCTGGGGCAAGCCGCTCCTGTGGGGAGGGGGGGCAGGTGGTTCCGTGTGCTGCCCACGTCCGCAGGCACCACCCCTGCATCTCCCATTGGCCGGGAACGGGAACTGCTGCCCCTCCCACCCCAGGAGCTGCTGCCGGACATGGCGGCTGCTTCTGGGAGCAGCGCGGGGCTAGGGAAGGCAGAGAGCCTGCCTTAGCCCCACTGCGCCGCCGGACTGTTAGCGCCAGCAGCCTTATTCCCTGTTTGGCTGCAGGAGGGTTGGCAACCCTATCACGGATGATGGGTCGACCGTGGAGCCTCTGACGATCTCGGTCTCAGTGACTGAGATTGAGATCACGGAGCCTCTGGCAGTCGATCGACCAGTCGATCGCGATCGACTGGTTGGTGACCACTGCTGTCGAGAGATACTAATTTTGTAACCCAACCCAAGAAGCAAACGATGGAATAGTTACTTGCATTATTAGTGCTGAGAACTCCGGCACCCATGCGTAACTTTGAAGCCGTAAAAGATTCCCTAATTAGAGACAGGGTCGTTTGTCAGACACCCGATTCCAGCTTAGAAGAGAGATTGTTGAGAGAAATCCCTGGAGAAATGCCTCCAAATAACAGGGGCAGCTGAACTGTCCAGGGAAAGGGTTGAAACAACAGCAGCCAGTAGTGCAGAACAAGGACATAGGCTCAAGCTAAAGGAATCCAGGAAACGGGTCACAGACAGACTAACCAACAGTGCAGGCATCACGGTCCAGTGTATGCACTGTAGAAAGCAACGCAACAGGCAGAAAGAAAAACGCACAGCCCATGGGCAATGATGGAAGGGGGGTAGGAAACAGACACTTTATGTCTCCATACTGCAGCTACCTCAGGAAGAAAAAAAACAGCAGTGTAGGCAGACCTTGATGACAGAGCAACTTCCAATGAAGAGGAGGGTATCTGCAGTGTGACTCACTGCAGAGGATGGCTGCTAGCCGTTCAGCTGCCATATTTGCCGCTATGCTCTTAGATCAACGACCAATTCGAGTCCAGCTGGGTTGTAATGTAATCCCATCAACACTGATCAGCCGCAATCTTAGACTGGAGAAATGTAACCAAGTGCTGGGGATGTACAATAAAAACCATTCGGAGGCCAAGGGGCAAATGCAGACTGGCGATAAGAAACCCACTAAACAAGAGACGCTATCGCTTGGAGTTTAGAGTAGTTGACACACAGGAGACGCACCCACTGGTGGGCAGCAGGGCAGTGCAAGCCAAGGATTTGATCGCAGTACAACACCACCGTATCCTCAACATGAGAGAAGCGAGAGAACAGTTGTGGGGGCCCTGTCCAGAAGTCTAACCGAATATAAGGATGTATTTCAAGGAGATGGACACCTCGAGGGCAGGCAGAAGTCAGCAATCGACCTCCACGAGACTATAATAACGCAGTTCCATTGGCGGCGGTGGAGCGCCCGAAGAAGGAACTGGCAAGTCTGCAAAGAGGCGGCATCATCATAGCTGCTAAAACTAGCACAGAGTGGATCAGCAGCCCATTAGCGGTGAGAAAACTCTCTGGTAAACTGAGGATCTGCACTGATCCAAAACCGCTGAACAGAGCATTGAAAAAAGAAGTCGCGACCCATTATCAGTGACTGAGGACATATTGCCCGATTTATCTAGGGAAAAAGTGTTCTGTCGGTGATGTCAAGAATGGGCCCACCTGACAGCCTTTGCCATATCTTTTGGCAAGTACCACCGGGTATGATTCTCTAGGGGTGTCAGCCCGGCTCCAGAGATGATCCAGTGGAAACTGAACCAGGAACTAGAGGAACTCCCAGGCATCCACACTGTAGCTAATGCTATTTTCACTGTAAGAAGGAGATGTCAGGGAAGAGGCAATCCTGGACCATGCCGCCGAGCTGTGACGACTCCTACACAAGTAGCAGGAGTAGGGCATTAGGCTGAATGCAGACAAGCTGAAGCTGAGGGGGACTGAGGTCCCCTTCACCAGACATCTGTTGACTTCTGAGAGGCTGCAGCCAGACCCGGAGAAGCTAAGAGCCATTCAGGAAACGCCGAGACGTATGGCTGTGAAGGGAGCCCTGTGATTTATAGGGATGGCCAACTCTCATTCCAGATTCTGTGCGCACCTTTCAGAAGCCTGGGAACCCTTGGGACAGTGACGTAGCGTGGGAATGGTCAGAAACCCAAGAGCAGGCACTGAAAAGAGTAAAGACAATCGTAAGTACGGCCCCAGTCCTAAAGCATTACAGCCCCTCAGAGCAGCTAGAGCTATGTGCAGTCTGATCACAAGCCATTAGAAAGCACCACGGAGAAGCCACCACTGAGTGCACCCATGCAACTACAACACATGTTATTGAGATTCCACTGCTGCGATGGGAGGAGACGGTACCACCTAGGAAAGGCACTGCCCAGATGCAATGAGCCGGGCATATCTTCCACAGTACCACACAGAGGGCTCCGTGGGACAGGAGTCTATCAACCTTCCCCTCTCGGAAGGGAGAGTCCAGGCAAGCCAACAAAGCACCATACAAGATGGGGTGCTGCAGGCAGTACAATGATTCATACTGCAGCATTGGCCAGACTGCAAGGAGCACGTGCCATAGAAATCTACCCCCTCCGATCCTTGTGCAAGAAAGGCTTTCATTTAGAGGGGACTCAGCAGTAATCCCGATAGACTGAAGGGCTGATAGAATGAGATGGATACATACTCCACACCTGGGGATAGAGACATGCCTGAGACGAGCCAGGGAGTGTATGGCTTGGCCAGGCACAAATGCCCAATTGAGAGTGTACATGAAACAGTGCGAGATGTGCAAAGGGTGTAATGATCAACAGTAGGCTTGAGAGCCTCATGAAATCCCAACCTGACCGGGAAAACGTCAGAGCAGACCTGTTCACTTTTTACAACAGGAACTACGTGGTCAGAGGAGATTATTGTTCCAGTGGCTGGGTGGTGGATGATCTTGAGGACGCTTAGCCAAGAACGGTGCTCAGGAAACTGAAGGCACATTTTGCAAGGTCTGGCATATCTGACACGCTATGGTCAGACAACGTGCCTCAGTGTACCGCAGCAGAACCCAGACGATTCAGCACCAAATGGGAATCTGAGCATAAGACGTCTTCCCCGGGGTGCCCACAAAGCAATGGGAAGGCAGAGTCAGTAATAAAGACAGCCAAGACACTGATGGCAAAGGCAAGACCGGAAGGGGTCCCTCCCTGGCAATGTTGGACTATCGCAATATCTGTTCAGCACAGAGACTGATGGGCCAGAGAACCAAGCGTTTGCTTCCCATGAGGGTTAGTCTGCTGCAGACCAGGGGAGGAACGGCAGACGGGATACAGAAACAGTTTAGAGAGTGCTGAGCTAGGCAGTCAGCCCGCTCCAGCAAGGGAGCCAAGAACCTGAGACCACTACACACAGGTGAGCAGGTCTGGATCCAACCAGACCCACAACAGACAATGGCCCCACAGGGCATGAAGGACAGGGGTGGAGACTAAACCAAAGACAACTGCGGAATAACAGCCAGCACACTCAGACAAATGGTGTCAAGGCCAAGGACCAGGAGGACTTCAAAGGACCTCAGACCATCAGCTGGCCTGAAGGAGAAGAGTCAGAAGAAACAAGGTCTATGAATAATACAGAAGACCAAGAGGACGCCCCCAACGGAATGAAGGCAGCAACCGGGCAGAATCAAGCCCCCTACCAACAGCAACGACACAAGCAAGAAGCGGGAGACTCTGGAAGGACTATGAGGCCTACCAGGCTTCAATGGGCTGGTGGTAAAGGCCATGTTGGCAACATGCTAGTAGCCTCTAGCCCCAACAAGTCAGCCAGTGCTTTGGGTGCTAGCCTGGGACTTGAGACGCCTGAGTTCAATTTCCTGCTTTGACACAGACTCCCTGGGTGTCCTTATCCTCTCTGTGCCTCAGTTCCCCATCTATACAATGGGGATATCTGCCCTGCCTCAAGGGGTGTGGTGAGGATAAATATATGAATGATTCTGACTTGGTCACATGCCACAGGAATAGGGGCCATGAAAGTTGTCCTGTGCACAGACAGATTGAGAACTGGAGCTGCTCAGAATATTTCCAGCTAATCACTTTTTCAGTTAAAAATGTTTCTTTACAACCAAAATGATTTTTATGGAAATGAAATACAGGAAACCAACCCCCTAAATTTTCCAGTAAGAATTCTCATTTGCTTGATTTAAAAAAATGGTTTTCAATAAAAAATAATTAGATTTCAGTTCAGATTTTGGGGAAAAAATGGGTTTTGGTTTTCAAAAACTGAAGGGTTTTACCAAAACACTTTTTTTTATTCAAAATGGTTTTCAAAAATTGATTTGAAACAAACACACTTTTTTTAGGTTTTTCAGTGAAACATTTGTTAGGATTTTTTTTAAAAGAACTTTTTTCTAAATTTCCCAGGAAAAAATAATTGACATTTTCCAACCAACTCAACTGCAAATATGAATCAAAACAGCAATGTTTGAGTGGGTCTGAAACTAGGCACGGGACACTCAAGTAACACCAATTTTGTGTTATTCCTTTTGTCAGGGCAAGAATATTATTATCCCAGATTTTCCAGCACCATTTTGGGTATTTCTGAGCATGGCCAGATCCCAGATGTTCAGAGATGTTCCAAAATGAAAAATAAAGTTAACTGCATTTGTAATGAACAGGTCGGATTATGAACAGGAGGCTGCCAGGCAACTCTCCAACACCACATTCTACAGGCCACTATCCTCTGATCCCACTGAGGAATACCAAAAGAAACTACACCATCTGCTCAAGAAACTCTCAGCTACAGCACGGGAACAAATCTACACGGACAGCCCCCCAGAGCCCTGACCAGGGGTATTCTAACTACTACCCAAGATCCATAAACCTGGAAACCCTGGACGCCCCATCATCTCAGGCATCGGCACTTTTACAGCAGGATTATCTGGCTATTTGGACTCTCTCCTCAGACCCTACGCTACCAGCACTCCCAGCTATCTTCGAGACACCACCGACTTCCTGAAAACACCATCCTGGCCACCATGGATGTAGAAGCACTTTACACCAATATTCCACATGAGGATGGATTACAAGCAGTCAGGAACAGTATCCCTGATGAGGCCACAGCACGCCTGGTGGCTGAGCTTTGTGACTTTGTCCTCACCCACAACCACTTCAGATTTGGGGACAACTTATACCTTCAAGTCAGCGGCACTGCTATGAGTACCCGCATGGCCCCACAGTATGCCAACATTTTTATGGCTGACTTAGAACAACGCTTCCTCAGCTCTCGTCCCCTAGCGCCCCTCCTCTACTTGAGCTACATTGATGACATCTTCATCATATGGACCCATGGAAAGGAGGCCCTTGAAGAATTCCACCTGGATTTCAACAATTTCCACCCCACCATCAACCTCAGCCTGCACCAGTCCACACAAGAGATCCACTTCCTGGACACTACAGTGCAAATAAGTGATGGTCACATAAACACCACCCTATACGGAAACCTACTGACCGCTATACTTACCTACATGCCTCCAGCTTCCATCCAGGACACATCACACGATCCATTGTCTACAGCCAAGCCCTAAAATACAACCGAATTTGCTCCAATCCCTCAGACAGAGACAAACACCTACAAGATCTTTATCAAGCATTCTTAAAACTACAATACCCACCTAGGGAAGTGAGGAAACAGATTGACAGAGCCAGAAGGGTACCAAGAAGTCACCTACTACAAGACAGGCCCAACAAAGAAAGTAACAGAACGCCACTGGCCATCACGTACAGCCCCCAACTAAAACCTCTCCAGCGCATCATCAAGGATCTACAACCTATCCTGAAGGACAATCCCTCACTCTCACAGACCTTGGGAGGCAGGCCAGTCCTCGTTTACAGACAACACCCCAACCTGAAGCAAATACTCACCAGCAACTACACACCACACCACAGAAACACCAACCCAGGAACCAATCCCTGTAACAAACCCCGTTGCCTACTCTGTCCCCATATCTACTCTGGCGACACCATCAGAGGACCCAACCACATCAGCCACACCATCAAGGGCTCATTCACCTGCACGTCTACTAATGTTATATATGCCATCATGTGCCGACAATGGCCCTCTGCCATGTACATTGGCCAAACCGGACAGTCCCTACGTAAAAGAATAAATGGACACAAATTGGACAGCAGGAATGGTAACATACAAAAGCCAGTAGGTGAACACTTCAATCTCCCTGGTCATTCTATACCAGATTTAAAAGTAATTATTCTTGAACAAAAAACCTTCAGAAACAGACTTTAAAGAGAAACAGCAGAACTAAAATTCATTTGCAAATTTAACACCACTAATTTGGGCTTGAATAGGGACTAGGAGTGGCTGGCTCATTACAGAAGCAGCTTTGTCTCTCCTGGAATTGACACCTCCTCATCTATTATTGAGAGTGGACCACATCCACCCTGATCAAATTGGCCCTGTCAACACTGGTTCTCCACTTGTGAGGTAACTCCCTTCTCTTCATGTGTCAGTATATAATACCCGTATCTGTAACTTTCACTCCATGCACCTGAAGAAGTGAGTTTTTTACCCACGAAAGCTTATGCCCAAATAAATCTGTTAGTCTTTAAGGTGCCACCGGACTCGTTGTTGTTTTTGTGGATACAGACTAACACGGTTACCCCCTGATACTTGCATTTGTTTGAATCTCAGAAATATTTTGAGTTTCCTTCCTTTTTTTATCTGAATAATCATGAGGACATAGGAACTGTCATACAGGATCAGACCAATGGTCCATTTAGTTCAGTATCCTGTCTCCAAAATTCAGAATTTCTGTCCCACATGAAATTCTGAGACTTTGAAATTTGGTTTTTGTCCCAAATCAGGATGAAAAGTCGAAGTGTTGGAATTTTTTTTTAAAGGAAATATTCCAAATATATTTTGTTTTGAGCTTATCAAAATGATAAAGGTTGATATGTTTTGCCTAGATAAGGTCAACATTTTTCATTTTGACTATCGTTTATATAATAAGATGTAATTATAATAAGTTGAAAAATCAAAACGAATGAAACATTTCGATAATCTCCCATGAAAATTTTGATGCAATCGATACATTTCCACGAAATGTTTGCATTTCATTGAATCAGCATATTCCAATAGAAAACTGTTCCATCAGAAAATGTTCAACCAGTTCTGCTTGGGAGGAGCTCCCTGTAACAGTCTGTAAAGTCCCCTCATTGTCCTCTTTAAAGCGCTGCTTTACCATGATGGCTACAAAAAAACTTGACAACGGGTAGTCAGCTGCAATGCTGAAACCACTGCCTATCCTGCTGACTGGTATCGTCTCATTGTTTCCTTGCGCTCCCCATCTGCATCAGCATGTTAGCTCATCCTTTGGGTATGTCTATACTGTAATCACTGGGTGTGATTGCAGCTTGTGTAGACATACCCAAGCGAGCTTTAAACTAGCTCGCTTGGGGTCCCAATGAAGCTGTGGCTAGCCACCCAAGTACTTCCCCAGCATTGTGGGCAGGCTTGTACGTCCCATGCTGAAGCCTGCGCTGTTGTGACTTTACTGCTCCGGGTGAGTATGTCTTGGGTACGTCCACTACTGCTGCAATGACGCCCTGTGATTACCGTGTAGACAGACTGTCGGATTGTAAGCTCTTTGGGGCAGCTTTTTGCTCTGTGTCTGTACAGCACCTAGCACAGTGGGGTCTGTTCTATTAGTTTAGATGGAATATAGGGACCCAAAGATGTTAACATAACCCAGGCACTGTCCAGCATGAACCAGTGTTAAACAAGGTTCAGGGTTTGGTCTACAGAAACCTCAGCCTGCTTAGTGCTGTGGCAAACGCACCATTGAAAATCCTTTTAACCTTTTATTAAAGGTAAAGAAAAGAAGGAAAAACAGTTAAAGCATTGGAAATGTGAAGCAGTAAAGAAGGCTTTCATTTTCACGCTGTCCCTTGCTCCCTTCCCCTTTAGCTGGAAAGAGTTTTTAGAAAGAACCCCCCCTGTGTTTGTCAGTCTCTTAGATGGTATCAAAGACGGTAATAACTGTCCTTTTGGGGAAAAGAGAAGACGCGAGTTGAGATGGGCTGGAGCTGCCGCTGTTAAAGTCCAATCCTGTTTCATCCCAGGTGGTGTTTGGGATTCAGCTGGAGCCAGTAGAGTTGATGATGGCATCTGGGTCTCTCTCTCTCTGGCCCGCTCTGGTCAGGACGTCTCTCAGGATCAGGATGATGAAGGTCTGGTCCCAGGAGATGGTGAGGGTGGCAGCCCTGAGTGAAGCTTGCTCCAGTAGCCAAATTTTTCTCCCCAAAGTCTCTTTAAGGACCCTCAAAGGGAGCGGTCCATGGAACAGCCCATCTCCTCCTTATTTTGTCCACTAATTGCCAACACACCAATTTTGGTTCATTAATTTCCAGTCCCACGTTTTCTTGTTTCCCAGACATGATCTTAAACACAGTCCTTGAGTTAGATCAGTAGGCCTTTTTGTTTGGAATAATCAGTCTATCTCCCTGGCGTACCTTTCCCCACCAACGTTTGCTATTTCAGGTGGTTCTGGCATCTTATGAACTTTCACATATTTTTACAGTTGCGCTCATGATTAGGGTAAATTTGTATGCCCCGTTATCACAGCAGGTCCTGGTCCATGACTTCAGAGGCACTACAATACAAATACATGACAACAGTAATAGGCACTGAGTGGCTTGAACCAAAAAGCTGCCTCTGAGCAGTCCAAAATTTTGTTGGAGCTTGGATTTGGTTCCAAACTTTATCGAGTGGGCCCATCCCTAGCAGAAAGCATTCAGGGAGGCTGCAAAGTCTTCTCCACCTAGCTAGGGTTGTTCTGTATTACTCCTGACTGCAGCATCCTTTTAAATAGCATGGGATTGAACTCCCAGTCAGGGCCTGCAGAAGGTTAGATAAGAGAATACAAACCACAACGGTTGCCCTTTTTTTTTTTTTTTAATCTTTCCTTTTTTATCATCTTCTTATGGCTTTAGAATTATCTTCCCAGACACTACATTAATTTAGTCAGGGCAGGTAAGGTCAGACCCAGATACAGTTGTTCATATTTATGTATATTTGCCAAAGAAGATAAATGGAAAAACAGACTAGGAGAGAGGAGGGTGGGTAGGAGGAAATCTGAGTGGTGGGAAGAGAGGCCACTGCCCCGTTGGAAAAGCTCAGGCAGGACTATTAAGGCCTAGGTCAGCCTGAGGGTTAGTGGGTGCAGCTCCTTGGTGGGTTTAGCCCATGTGGAAGTGTAGTCGTGTGTGTATGGGGCGTTGCACATATGCTGGGCTGGGGGTGTATGGACTGGGCAGTGGGCACGGTGTGCAAGTTGTGTGCCGTTTGTGCATGGGGTGTTTTGTGTGTGTTTGTGCAGAGCAGGTGCATTTGTGTGATTGGTGTGTTTGTATGGGGCGGGGAAGAGGGGGTGAACACGAGTGGGCTTGGTCTGGTTATTACGTGGCTGTTTGTGTGCGTCTTTGTATGTTGTGGGAGGATGTGTGAGAGATGTGGGTTTGTACATGGTAGTGGTGTGCAGTGGGGGTGTTGGTGGTGTCGACGAATGTGGCGTGGGAATGTTCGTGTACACGGTGGGGGAACGTGTGTTTATATGTGGGAGGGGGTGTGCAGAGGGGTAGTGGGGTGGCAATCTGTGTGTGTTGGCGTGGGTGTGTGTATGCGGCACAAGGGTTGCCCAATGTCTTTGCTGGAACACCACAGGGATAGGAAGCCAGTGTGGGCACTTGGAGCCTTCACCCGAAGCCAAGAACCCCCAGTCCTGCCAAAGCCCAAGGCTGGCCATAGTCTCACTGGCCATTGAGCATGGCTGACTGCGACGTAACGGGAGACGATGGGGAAAATAGAATTTAGCAACGTGGGTCTCGGTGGTGAAGCACAAGTCTTGCCCAACACTACTGCATTGCGTGTTCCATTAGCACCATCACGCCTCCACCCACCGCTCTCCGGAACCAATGGGATCCACGTGCTCGAGGCGGAGGCAGTGTTGTGGAATTGCCCTCCTGGTTCTGTGGGATTTGCAGCAGCACACGGTAATGACAGTGAATTTAGCTGCACAGTGGGTCACCCTGAGAAAGGATTTGCAGGCAGAGGGAGGCCCGCTGCCTCCTGCTATGTGCAGAGGAGCTGGCTGGCTTGAGAACGACAGGGACATTTCCCGATCTGTTCCCATCTTCTTCCCCTCCCACCTCCCACCCCACATTTGGAAAGTCTTAGATTTTGAAATTCTGACAAGCTTTAGGCTGGGCAGGTGGGATTCCAAGGCTCAAGGATGGTAGCTGTTTTCAGAAGTCGGAAGCAGAATCAGGGCTCATCCCGGGCCTGATCCCACAACTCATGACCAAATAGCATCTCACTTTGTGAGCAGTCCTGGGGGCTGCTGAAGATGAGTAAGGCAGCAGGATTGGACCCTCAGTTAATACAGTTCTCTCTGGACAAACCCAGCTTCTGAATGCTCACAGAACACTAGCAGCTGAAAGCGCTTGTTGCACGGGTGTAATTCGTGAAGCCAAAATGCTTGAGAACATACAAATACATGTGTCACTGCTCAGTGATGACTGAGGGTGGGCGAGTGTGTGTGTTGTGCTGGAAGATTTTTGCATGTGGTAAATGAGGAGGGTGTGCTGCAGTGAGGGGCTGGGTGTTTTGGGGGTTATTGTGTTGTTGTGTGGATGATTGTGTTGAATTGTGTTGGGGTGTGTGTGTTAGGAAATTTGAGTTGATTTGTGTTGGGGGGGCGGTGTTAGGAAATTTGTGTTGATTTGTGCAGGTGGCAGTTGGGCCCTGTAATCCATCATCTGTGCAGTCTCCCTCAAACAACCAATGACATTGCTACAGCTAATTTGCATGCAGAGTAAGGCTGGTGATTGGTTGAGTTATCTCTTATCTCACAATGGTCTAGGACTCTTGGCATGACATAGATATATACCTTACTGTGGCTGTATAATGCACGGGTCTGACTTGTAAAGTCAAAATGCTTGAGAATTTAAAATTGGACAGCAACAGACTATGAAACCCAGTGATGATTGAACCTGGTGATATGCTGAACAAAAAGAGCTCTCAGCCATGCTGGTAGCTGCTTCCGTCACTTCAAACTCACTCTACAGACATAATAGGTTTCAGAGCGACACTCAGCATTGACAATCCTGGAATCTCGTTCTATAGCTTATGAGCCATATTCTACCATCCTTACTCATGTTGAACAGGAACTTACTCTGAGATTTGTCCATTGAAAGCATTGGATTTAATTTTGGAGCAAGATCTCACCCCTGTTCCAGTCCCTTTACGCTATACAACACTGCACTCCTTTTATAAAGGGGTGATACTCTTTCACATGACCTTCTCATAAGCAAACTAGGGAAATATAGCCTAGATGAACCTACTTTGAGGTGGGTGCACAACTGGTTGGAAAACCGTACTCAGAGAATAAATATCAATGGTTCACAATTGAGCTGTAAGGGCATATCAAGTGGGGTCCCACAGGGGGCTGGTTCTATTTAATATCTTCATAAATGATTTGGATAATGGCACAGGGAGTACATGTATAAAGTCTGCAGATGATACCAGCTGGGAGGGGTTACAAATGTTTTGGAGGACAGGATTAGAATTCAAAATGATCTTGACAAACTGGAGAAATGGGCTGAAATAAATCGGATGAAATTCAGTAAGGACAAATGCAAAGTACTCCACTTAGGAAAGAATCATCAATTGCATGCATACAACATGGGAAACAATGGTCTAGGAAAGAGTACTGCAGAAAAGGATCTGGAGGTTATAGTTATGAGTCAACAATGTAATATTGTTGCAAAAAAAGTGAACATCATTTTGGTGTGTGTTAGCAGGAGTATTGTAAGCAAGACATGAGAAGTAATTCTTCTACTCTACTCATGACTGTAGTTCTGTGTCCAGTTCTGGGCACCACACTTCAGGAAAGATGTGGACCAATTGGAGGAAATCCAGAGGAGAGTAACAAAAATGATTAAGGAGCTAGAAAATATGACCTACGAGGAAAGATTGAAAAAATTGGGTTTGTTTAGTCTGGAGAAGAGAAGACTGAGGGGGGCATGATAAGTCTTCAAGTAGGTAGAAGATTGTTATAAACAGGAAGGTGATAAATTGTTCTCCTTATCCACTGAGGACAGGACAAGAAGTAATGGGCTTAAATTGCAGGAAGAGAGATTTAGGTTGGACATTAGGAAAAACTTCCTGTCTGGGTAGTTAAGCATTGGAACAAATTACCTAGGGAGTTTGTGCAATCTCAATCATGAGAGATTTTTAAGACCAGTTTGGACAAACACCTATCAGGGATGGTCTAGATAATTCTTAGTCCTGCCTCAGTGCAGGGGACAGGACAAGATGATTTGTTGAAGTCCCTTCCAGCCCTACATTTCTATGATAAAAAAAATCCCATCTTTGCTGAGGAAGGTCTCCCAAGGTTCAGGCACTGCAGAAGACAGCCATAAGATTGACCTCAGAGGACAGCCATTGCAAGCTCTAGCATAGGAGGCATGCCTGGGATGGGGCTGGGAACAGGAGGTCAATGTCAGGGTAGGGATGTAGCATGCAGTGCTGCAGAGATTCTGAGCAGGATTGAGGGACAGAGGGCTGTACGTGGAGGCCACCTTAACCTAGACAGGCCCCAGGGCTAACCTACGTTTGGGGCATCTCCATCCCCTGAAGAAGGCTAGGATCAGGGAAGCACAAGAAGGGCTAAAAGCTACCTTAGCCATCCTGCCCCCAGAACTGCGCGTTCTGGGCTGCATTCTTGGAGCCACAGCACAAAATCTTACCCTTGGAGTCAGGAACTACCCAGTCTGTGGCCCTCTGGCAGAACCTGGCTCTAGATGGCATCAGAAGGTCTGTCAGACCAAAGAGAGAGCCGTTCCCCTGAGTCTGCCAGATTAGCAAGGAAAACTAGCAGAAACAGGGCAGAGTTTTAAAATCTTTGTCATTGCTATGTCCACAAGAGAAAAAGTACCTTCTATTCAGGCATTTCTTTCCTTCCACATGGCAGGTCTGGCTGCATTGCAAGCATATAAGTCCGTTAACACATGAGAGAAGGAAAAAGATTGAGGATTTATCACAGATTAGGGATTAATTAAGAGATATGGTTAAAAAAAAAGTTGTTTGTGAGTAATTATTGGCTTTTATTTATGATATGAACCAGTGGGTGCACATGTGGCTGACTGAAAGATCACCCCTGTGAATGTTATGAACTATGCGACTCCTTAACAAAATAATTTGTATTTGGCATTCGTGTGTGGAATACATAATGGCCATGTGAAAGACAGGCTGCTAAGGGAAGCTGCTTTAACCTTAACCTGAGCCAGACATCTGCAGAGCCAGTGAAATTAGCAAAATGCAGATTCAGGCTCTGAGTGACCTGGTAGAGAATCAGCAAACTACTCATTGTGACCTCATTTCAGAAACAGAAAAGTAGGAACAACAGACACCAAAATGACCATCGAAGCAAGGACTAGATTGTGCAACCCTTACTCATTCTGGTAAGTGTTTACTCACTCAAGTAATGCCATTCACATGACGTGGCCCACCCACCTTAGAGATGCAATGCTTACCCGGAAGGAGAAAAGGTTCTTTTGACAAGCAACATTTCCCACACACCAGCTGTGCTCAAGAACATCTGCCCAGCGTTCGGTCGGTGTAGAAGAGTGGATTCACTGCCGGCATGCCCCTGGTGGATGAGTGTGGCATAGCAGCTCTTTCCTCTCCAACGCCCCCTGCCGATGGTCACTCCAGTTTCATGGTTTGCCTTTTCTTGCAACTCAGCTTTCCAGCCAGGTCACGTTTTAGTTCCACCCTTTCCAGAGTAACGAAGTCCAACAACTAAGAGTCCAATGTACTTACAACAGGGCTTCAGCCCTGGCTCTGGGTCCCATGCTCTTCACACTCAGGGTTTCCAGTCGTCAGGGGCTGGTGGGGGAAGCCAGGCCCATATTCTACATTGGGTTTCAGTCCAGGGACCCAGTAACCAGGAGCCACAGTCTGTTCTGTTAGAATCCTGGCTGCTGCCTCCTTGGACTTTCCTACCATAGGCTTTTTTCAGGCCTTCACCTCCCAGCTCTCAAAGTTTTCCCTTTGTTCAGAGCCGGGACTTGCAAGGATCGCCCCTGGCATCCCAAACCAAACCATCTTCTGGCCTCCTCAGGCTTGGCGTTTCAGGCTTACGTCTCCCTTGCCCTATTCCTCAAACACCTGCTAGCATTCTTGCTCTGGAAGTCCAGAGCCTGCCCTACCATCAGGACTCTCACTGCCAGAGCCTGCTCCACCCCAGTAGCTGCTCCGTGTCTCTCCTGGTCCTGAGCTTCCTCTTCAGCCCTGCCAGACTCTCTACTGCCAAGAGAGGGACTACAGCCCTCCTCCCCTCTGGGCTTCTTCTCTTTATACTAATCACCCAGCTCTTCCCCCAGCTGGGACTAAGCTGTGATTGGGCCTGGCCCATCCTGCAGGTGCAACCAGGTGCCGTGGTTGAGCTCCAGTGAACTCTTTCAGAACCACGCTGGGGAGTGCCCCCTGTTGCAGTCAGCTATCAAATACGTGCAATGATAAAGCTCACTTTTAAAATGTGTGTTGCACAAGTAGAGCCAAAAATAGTCACGTGCTTGGAGAAGAATAAAAACAGCAAATCTCTTTGTAGGTGCAGTGATTGCACATCAAACTGCTTCAGATAGGCCAATACAGCTCCCCATTCATGGCAGTTAGGTACCTGTTGAACTGCATGCTGGAATATAACCTGATGTTATTTAAAGGAAATTATATAATGCAATAGCTAAAGACACTGTACAAAACAAATTTTTTATTCATATTCAGGGTATAAAAGACAAGTACAAGGGCAAGCAACCATTACAACTTGTTTTAAAATCAGTATCACTTAATGTGCCAAATAGTAAATGCAGATTTACCATATGTGTCAGGACTAAAAGCATGCCTAGCCATGAAGTTATTTTAAAAAATTGTCTGCTATCAATGCCACAGTGTTGCACACAGAGAACACAGGCAGCATACCAAGGAGACTTCTCAGTTGTCTTCCAAGGCCTGGTATTTGCAAAAGAAAAACAACATATTAAATGAGACAAATCAGAAACTGCTGCAATCCAGCCAATAAGAAAAATACCATTTGCCTTAGCAGATAAGGTAAAAACTAAACTTGATAATATGGAAAAACTGAGTGTAAGTGAAAAGCAGAACAACTGCCAGACTCGGTTTATTTTATGGTTGCAAGTGAAAAGCTAAATACAGATATGCATGGATTTAAATTAAGCCATAAAAAAAGTGAACATTACCCAACGAAAAATGTTGAAGAAGTGGCACCTAAATTCTCAGAAGCAAACAGTATTCTCAGCATTAGATGCAGGATGTGCATTTTCCCAGGTAAAGCTGGAGCATTCAAACTCCACGCTAGTGGCTTTTAATATGTTATTTGGACGTTATAAGTTAAGCAAATGCCATTTGGTATTAGTTCTGCTCCCAAGGTTTTCAAAGAGTAATTGCACAGCTTTTGGAGTCATTACAAGGTATTAAAATTATAATGGAGGATGATGGTGATGCTAATTAGAACATTTGGGGTGTGTACCTAAAAGAACACAAGGAAAGATCTAGGTAAATTCTGTTGGAGATGAAAGAAAGACACCTAACCCAGGGCTTTCCAAAGCAAATCTTGCTCGAACAGAAGTTTTCTGTCATGGATACAAGTTGGGAAAAGCTGATTCAGATAAAATAAAAGCAATCGTTGAAATGCCCACACAATGCAAAGCGGAAAGAGATTATTGTGGATATAAACGATTCAGCACAATACATTCCAAATCTATCTGTGGTCAATAAGCTCTGTAGGGAATTGGTGGCGGAAGACATTCCTGGGCATTGGAAGGCATCTGAGTGGTTAAACACACTTATCACCAATCCACCTGCTTTAAAATATTATGATTTAACCAAGCCAGGAGACACATCTTCCTAGGGATTAGTTGCATGCCAAAGGCCTAAACAATGGGCAGAGTTAGTCCTTCAGCTGAGACGATATTGATCACTTGGGGCCCGATTCGGCAAAGCATTTAAGCACATGCTTACACCCCACTGAATTCAGTGTTTAAGGTGAAACCCTTTGCTGAAAAGGAATGGGATTACTCCTGTGCTTATAGTTCAGCGTGTGCTGAAGTGCTTTGCTGAGCCAGGGCCTTTAGGGAGCAATCAGGGCAATCCTTTGCAAAAAGGAAAGAGAATGATTATTCCAATGAAACTGAGAAAATAAAATGCTGGCTAACGGCTCGACCCTACGAGCGCTGAGTACTCTGGCTCCAATCCAGCAAAGCACACCAGCATGGGCCTGACTGCACAGTCTTGTTAACTTCCATATTGAGCATTTTTAATACATTGAAATCGATAATAGCAGAGAGGCGGGTTGGTTCACCGAAAGAACCTAAGGCTCCTTCCATTGGGGGAGAAGGGGATACCATCTCTGGTGCTTGCAACACGGAGAGCATGCGCCGCCTACAAAATACCTCACCTCCACATGCAGAAATGCACCTGCGCATTGTGGACATCTTGCTAGCACTGCTGAGCATGTGTCATCTTAGAACTAGTCCCAGCACTGCACACGCCTGCTCCAGTGCCGAGGTGGACGGGAGCTGCAGGCCCAGCCGCTGCACCGTCACGGCTAGTTCCAGCCGCTCAGCATCACGGACTGGACACAAAGGGAAAAACTGTGTTTAAGTTTATGTTAGTTACCACACGTTAGCAGCGTCTTCTCCTAGGGTGCTTTTCCCCTAAGAAGCTAAAGGCCACAGGGTGAAAACAACGCGTCTCCGCAACAGAATACCTGATACAATCCAAACCCTTCCATGCCCTGCAATAGAACATGTTGCTAATGTAGAGATGGGGTGGGGGTGGGGCGAGAAGCTATTCACAGAAACACATGCTTCCTTCAGCTCTTCCGTAGGGAGGTATGTCCCATTGTGGGGCCCTGAAAAACCGGTTATCTTCCCAAACGCTGCAATTGTCAGATCAGTAAAATGAACAGCCCCCTCGCCCCATCCCAACAATGCAGCCTACTAGCAGTGGAGGTCTTTGCCAGGCTCTTTCTTATCCACCCTCAGCCCCATCCTTATCTTCTGTTGTCTTCTTGTGGAAGAAGAGATAAAAGTAATTCTTATGGATGCTTCTCCAGTGAGGGCTTGCCTCCCCTTCCCCCACACCCGCAGCATCTCCCTGGTCCATCCAGATAAAGGGTGAGGACCAAGCACATGTCATTTTCTTTGTGCAAAATCAATATTCAGCAAAGTTTATCTGTCCAACATAGCAGGAAGCACTAATTTCATCCGCGTCAATTACTTTGATAAATGCTCATAATGCTCAGGGTGTGAGAACAAGATAAAAGAATTATTGAAATAAAAAACACCCCCCGCATGGGCACACACAGCCTCCCCCCCCCCATTTAGCCCCCCAACACATACTCCTGAGGTTACAAGAACCCAGCTTTGAGGAGGTAAGTTGATTGACAGCTGCCAAATCTTCCTCCAGCTATTGAACATGCAAAGTTTTCTGAAGGTGGATGGTGGAGAGTGGAGGGTGTGAATACTTAGTTTCATGCGAATCTGTGAGCTGATGCATCTATACATTTGTGCATGTATTTGTGCGTATAGGAATGTTTTGACATGCGTCGTCCTGTGCATTGCGTATTCCTGATTCTCCATTGCATTGCACCTTGGGTAGTCTTTTGGACCTGTGCAAAAGGAGAGCAAAGTGGGTGCGAAATCCTACCATTCTGATGTTCTACCACTTTGCACTGGTGTAAATAATTATCAAGGCCCAGCACCATGCAGAATCAAGCCCTGGACATGTTTGTATCTGTGTTCATTTTTATATACTCGTCTCTGTTTGTGTGTGCTTGAATGATTGCACATGTGTATGTGTTTTCTGATGGGATCTGTGTGCCCGTGCAGCATTTTCATACACGTCTCTTTCATATATTAAATTCTTCAGGTCAGAAATCATGCCATGGACTATGTTTTGTAAAACATTAGGTACATTTGAGCACAGGAGGCACTCAGATACTAAGGTGATGGATGCCAGTATAAATCCCTTAAAGAGATGTGGCCAAACCCCTGGATTTTAACAGTCTGATGGGCATGGAAGTGGCATGGCCTAATGGCTAGAGCCCTGGATTGGGAATCAGGAGTTTGGCTGCTGGGTGACCATGGGCAAGTCACTTTGTCACCCTTTGCCTCAGTTTCCCTTTCTGTAAAATGTAAAGTGCTTATAGATTTAGTGGTGAAAAGCACGAGATAAGAACTAGGTGTTCTTATTAACAACCAGCAGGGAGAATGGTAATCAAGGCTCTGTCTTAGCACTTGCTGTGCATACAGAAGCACCACTGGCGTAGCCCTGTAACTCATTCCGCTAGATCAAAGCCACTGACTTTGCACTAAAGTATTGTGAACAACTAGCACATAATGCTTTAACGGCATCACTTCACACCTGCGTTCATCTCATGCTGCACTGAAGAAACAACCCCGTAAGTCTACAGAATTGAACTAACCAAAAGGGCTTGATTTTCAGAGGTGCTGAGCTCCCAGAACTCCACTTGCAGTCAACGGCATGCTAGGGGCTCAGCATCTCTGGAAAACAGGTACAAGGTGGCTCAAGGTGGGCGCCGAAATATGGAGACCACCTGAAATCAATGGCCACTTTGAAAATGTTGCCCAAACTAGCAAGACGCCAACCCCACTGATCGGCCTGCTACACTCTTCACTGCCCTTCCTTAGGCTGGGGTTTTCCGCCGATTTGCTTTGCTCAGGCATGCTGGTGTTGCACTCTGTTTTCTTAACAGAGGGGGGCGCTGTGCACATGTACCTCACCAAACATGTCACCCGCTGCTCAGACACAGCCCTCAGCTACAAAGCCTGGGTCGTTCTTTAGCTCAAGCTGTACAGACACGTGCCGTTAGCGCTGGAAGTCCCTAGTTCAATCCCAGAGGGCAGCTCGCTCTCTCCCTCTCTCACATACACAGCGCCACTGAGTCAAACACCTTTATTCGTCCAACTCAATGGGAGCTTTTCCTCAACTGTGCAAAAGATGAGGAGGCATTTCAGGAGGTAGCCCATGGACTCCAATGGGAGCGGGAGGTGGTTTGCACCTCAGGAGGGTTCGGTTGGTAGGAGAATGCTGGAAAATAGCCCCCAAATGCCAGATTGGGTCGACTGGTTTTCCTCAGACTGTCCCATGTGTCTCCAGCAAAGCTTTGGGTCTGCCCTCCATTCTCCTCGCTCATCCTCCCCGGCAGACACCGCAGGTCAGTGCCCAGTCCCGGAGCAATCGCTCCCGCCTCCACTCACGGCTGCAGCAGCCCTGGCAGCTCTGTGTCAGCAGGAACGGTTACAAATGACTCCTTCAAATATCTCTGACGCCTCCTTTCTCCGGCAATTTGTCAGGCCGCGCGGAGCTGCCACAGAGGAGTATCGCTGTCCTCGGCTCTCCTCCCGTTCCCTCGGTCTGTTGATCGGGGGAGCTTTCCAACGTTCCCTTATCGGCTCCATTCAGAGATGGACGAAGGTCTCCTGGGTTGCAGAATTTTGGACTTTTCCAATGTATATGTCTGGGTTCAGCCAGACTGGTTAAAGGGGACTCCTCCCAACAGAAAGAGCGGCAGAATGGCAAGAGAGGCCCAGTCCAGCTCCTGTTAAACTCCACCCCTTCTGCAGCCCTCAGACCCTGCCCTCTCTAGAGTCCACCTGCCTCTTCTACAGTTCCAAGATCCCACCCCATCATGAACTCTGCCGGTGAAGTCTTACCCAACCAGAACCCAGCTAGACTGAAACAAGGGGAGGGAGATCTTTTTTACTCAACATTACATATTCTACCAAGTTTCAGAGTAGCAGCCGTGTTAGTCTGTATCCGCAAAAAGAACAGGAGTACTTGTGGCACCTTAGAGACTAACAAATTTATTAGAGCATAAGCTTTCGTGGGCTACAAGTCTTTTAGAAACCCATGCTCTGGAAATAAAACCATAGGCCCCAAATCCTGAAGGCTTAACTAGAATGAGAGAACCAAGCACATGTGACCGATGTATAGTCATGTCGTCTGATGCACAACTGGAAGGCGCTCAGGTCGGTGATGAGCACAATATAAGAACTTGAATAGAATAGAATAGAATGAGTAAGGGTGAAACTGAGGAAGGCATTCATGATTCATCCCACAGAAATTCCGAGATAGGAAAGACCTGCTATGTTATCTGACACATCCTCCTCCGGCCAGAGCAGTATCGTTCCTTACAGTATATTGTCTAGTGCCCTGCCCTCCTAGCCGCTATTAATATTTGCTATTTGATATTTGTAGGTTTGGCAGAATTCAATGTTTTAAAAATAATTTTGACGGACAATATCAATGCTTATTTTAAGCAGGTTTTTTTTCAAACGTTATCTTTTACAATTTTCACAGCTGTGCAAAATTATGGGTTTTAAGCATTTATTTTCATTTTTATCCATTTAAATGTTCACAGTTGCGAGAATCATGGAACCATAGGATTAGAAGGGACCGCAAGGGTCGTCTAGTCTAACCCCCTGTCAAGATGCAGGGTTTGTTGTGTCTAAATTATGGGGAGGAGGGCTAGACAATACTTAATTAATGACAGTAGATGCAGAGATTCCAAAAGTTAAAGCTCTATAACCATTAAAACCACAAATTGTCAACATTCCACGTCAAAATACACAACGTAAATAGGCTTAAATCAAACTCTAATATGTTCTCAAGCAACATTTGTCTTATTTTGCCTGTCTGCAAATTTCAATTATGATTGCTGGAGATATTTTGTCGTCGATTTGCATGTGTGGACATTCCTTGATAAAAATCTCACCCTTTCAAGCTTAGTTATTGGTATGATCTTTTGGAAGTGCATGACACTTCACAGAGCAATCAAGCAACAGTTCTTGCTGTGAGAAGCTTACAATTCCAAGAGGAGATTGCGTTTGCCTAAATGATGGGGCTGCGCTCATGTCACTGGCTGGCTCAGGCCACAGCTGACTCACGAATGGGCCTGGTTCTCTTTTACATTAAGGCCTTGTCTACACACAAAAGTTGTATGGCTTTACACTACACCGGTATAGTTACAGTTAGAGTGGACATAGTTATTCCAGCCAATTGTTATCCTACAAACAGCACAGACTATTTTCAAATACCCAATAGATGCTCAGAGAATGGAACAACTTTGCAGAGGATTCAAGAAGCTTTTTTTTTTTAAAAAAAAGGGCACCAAAATCCAGCAAACTTTTTTATTAGGGGAATACGATTCCACCAACTCTTATTTTTATAAAACACACTATATTTCATTGACAAATATACAGATAAGTATGGGCATAAAGATTAAAATTAAACTATGGTTGGGAAAATAAATGAGCATGTTTTGATGCTTGATTTGAATTTCAAACAGTCAAAATTTTGAGAAAAGGGAAATCTTTTTTTGTGTGTTTTTTTTGACCAGCCCAGATCAGGACTACATTGTTCCAGGTGATGCCCACAGTCAGAGAAAGTACCTACCCCGCTTACAGTCTAATTATACAAAACAGAAGATGGGAGAAAGGAAATACTGTTAGCCCCATTTTACAGATGGGGAAACAAGACACAAAAGGACTAAGGCCCTGATCCTTTAAGCCTCTCCCTCCCATTGGACTTGCCCCAAGGCTACCCAGGAAGTTTGTAGTACAGCCAGAACAGAACGCATAGTTCCTGAATCCCAGCTTAATGCCTTAGAAATCATACAGTCCTCTCTCTTTTTTTTTTTATTGAGCTCAATCACTCACTCACACTAGTTTAGCCCATTTATTAACTCATAGTGGGGCTCCCTGTCATTAAGTCCAAGATTCTGCTGTATATTTTGTCTTAGCAAAAAAAAAAAAGGACTAAAATAAAAAAGACTTATGTGGATGACACAGTTGTTACAAATGACACAATTACTGCCGTGTGTTTTGCCAGGAAAGAAAAAGACCCAACAACTCAAAGCCTAAAAAAATTCTAGTGAAGAATGATTTAATTTTGTAGATAATTTTGAATCATGTAATTATTTGCTTAGTTTTTCCTAAAATTAGAACTATGTTAACAGCACTTCAAGGGGCTTATTACAAGCACCCAATAAGAAAGTCTGTCTAATTAGTAATACTCTGTTTGGCAAGCATAATCCTTTTTTATTTGGAACAAGTAAAACTCTGTGTGTGTGTCATCAGTTCAACTAATCTATTTTTGAGTTATACAGACAAAATGTCGGGGGCTGGGGCTCTGATTAGGGAAAGCAGTTTAGCACCTGCTTAACTTTACGCACATGCTCAGCACAGGCCTGGTAATTTCCTGGATGACTGAGAAGGTGTGGCAGTTTTGCTTCTAGGTTACCAGTTCAAATCCAGCCCATGGAAAATGAGCGGGCGGGTCCTCTTGCTGGAATAGTTCTTACATCACAGGCCTGAGCCCACCTGTGTGGGTGGGATTAGGGTGCTAAGGTTTTCTGCCGTGTGGCTGTGGAGTATCGCAAGGCCAGGCACAACCTAGAAGCTGCTGAGCAGAAGGCAACCCAGGCTGGTGTAGCTAAGCACCTTGGGGGTTTCCAAGACACTTCTCACTATGGCATTTTAGAGCTAGTGATGAGGTTTAAGATTATGTCTTCTCAGAGGAGCCCACACCTGCCCCCATCTCACCCTGTATGCTTGAGATTAGGAGAGGCAACTTTGGTCACCTTCTTCTGCTCAGGCTGAAAATGTTCCTGCTCAGAAGACCAGCCACACTCTTCCAAAACTGCTTTCTGCTCCTGGCTAGTCGAGGTTCTCTTCTTGGCTCTACCAGGAATGGGGGGAAACATGCATCTCATTTCTCCAAAGTACAAATGGAGGCCAGTTTGCAAAAAGGAGAAAGAACTAAATTTGCTGAATAAATTGTTCAGTGCACCCCCCCCCCCGCTCTAAACATCATTTGAAATGTAAATATGGGGCTAAATCATTACATATGAAGGCAAATGCTGTGCCAGCTAAAGGATCCCTAGCATTACACATGTTACCAGTATAATGAGATGTATTAGACGTTATGGCAAAAGGAGCCACATCACAGGGCAAAAGGATCTCATGCATTCTACGCTGTAGCAAAAGGATCTCTGGAAAGAATCACTTTAAAACAAGGAAGCAGTGCAGAAGGATCACACACAGTGTAGCACTGAGGAGGGGGGGAAATGGGGAGAAGGGAGCAGAGGGGAGTATTAGAGATTCAGGACATTTCAGACCCCATCGTACAAAGGTGGCCTCAGCTCTGCTGGAGAATGGCATTGCTGCCTGACCCCATTCCAAGTCAATGTGTCGACTAGCATAATAATACCTAGTTCTTATCAGTAGATCTGAAAGACTTTTACAAAAAGGGGTCAGTATCAATTGCTCTGATTCACAGATGGGGAAACTGAGGCACGGAGCCGCAAAGTGACTTTCCCGAGGTCACCCAGCAGGCCAGTAGCAGAGCTCGGAACAAAACACAAGTCTCCCGAGTCGCAGTCTAGTGCACTGCCCAGTAGCTCACCGCGACAGATTTGAAAATCACAGAGCAAAATTGGGAGGGGATGGGGCAAGTTACACATCAGTACATTGCTGCATGGGGGTGTACTTTACATAGACAAGGGGTGGAAGGCCAGGACTGCAGCAGGAAAACAAACCAATAGGAGGTCAGCGAATAAGTAGAGGGTAGAAGGGCCCACTTTTTCCTGCTTCAGTTTTACCCTTCCACCTATTACACCTTGCAATCACTCAGGCTAAGTTATCACCGTGTGCGATTTACACCTCCTCTCAGTTGGGCCTCATAGTTTTCTTTACGCACTTGAGTTTTGTTATTATTTATATTACCGTAGCACCTAGAGGCCCAGCTGAGCTCAGGGCTCTGTTTCCCTCAGCAAACGAGAAACATGTAGCGAGAGACAGTCCTTGCCCCACAGAGCTTACAAGACAGAGAGACACAGGGAATGTCAGTGCAGAGAAGGGAAACTGAGGCACAAGAAGAGGACGGGTACGTCTGCAGTGCCGCTGGCTGTGTAGTTCCCAGCTTGCCTAAACATACATGCGCTAGCTCAAATCGAGCTAACATGAGCACTGCGGCCGCAGCAGCTTGGGCTGGCTGCCCGAGCACGTAGCTAGGATCTCAGAGAGGACTGTACGGAGGTGGCTAGTCTGAGTGCTACCCCTCCCATTGTGGCCACGCCAATTTTTTAGCCCACTGGCTAAATTGGAGCTAGCATGTGTACGTCTACCCGAGCTGGGAATTACACATCCAGCCGCAGCATTGACATTCCTTAAGTGACTTGCCTAAGGACACCTGACAAGGCAGTGGCGGGGCTGGGAGTTGACCCCCATGTCTGCAGAGCCGCAGTCCAATGCCTGAACTGCAACACTGCCAGGTAGGTGCTCCTAGAAATGTGTGCAAGGAGGACATGGGAAGTTGCACCTGCCACTAGCAGCCCCTAGGCCTGTCAAACGCCTGTGGAACCTGGCAAGCTTCCATCCAAAATACAACGGCATTTGAAACAGGGGTAAGCTGGCTAAATCCAAGCGGAGAAAGGCTCATAGGCGAACCTAAATGGCATCTAAGCTGTTCCAACCTCTCTGCTTTCCCACCTATGTTGGCTAAGTGCGCACAAAACACATGGTAAGCAGCTTCGGGGAGCGTGAGGGAGGTTAGGGCGAGAGAGAGGGAGAGAGACAGGAAAGAAAGAGACAATTCCCTCCACCCCCCTCAATTAACACGGGCTTCCTAGGAACGGAAAGTATTTCTGCCTATCGCGCCCTCTTAATACATCATATCTCTAATCCCTCCTGCACTCTGACCTTACCCATAATCCCCGCTCCTTTGTGCTGATGCTTCCCTTAAAAGTCTTCATCACCCAGCACCCACGGCATCCCGGAGTTAGAGAGGGTGAGACTTAAAAAAAATGCTGGTGAAGAAGGGGTGTAGGGCGGTTGGGGGAGGGGGGCAGGAATACGGACACCCAGATAAATTCCCCCGGTCTGAGCAGCAAACGGTTTCTGTGATAGGGCATGGATTGACACCAACTCTAAACCTCCCTATCCGCCCCCCCCCACCCTTTCCAACTCCCTCTTTGCTCCCCGCTCTACCAGAGAATACAAAGCTCAGACTTGGATTATCTTCATTTCCATATGGAGAGCCGTGTAAGCCAGTTCAATGCATGGCTGGTCATTTTGTTCACAACTTTCCAGCAAGCGGGAGCAAAACCCACTGGGAAATTAACCATTCAGCTCAGCTCACCTTGTGTGCACACGCATAGATCAGTAAATACATACACTTGGTTAAAATAAAGTCCACGCCCATTGCTAATTATGAGACAGTTGCCCTAATCTTTCAGGGCTTCTTTCTGCAATTCTCTTTTATTTCGCATTCATTTTTAAAAACAATGTCTTAAATCTACCTTGCCGGCTACCACATGGGACCATCCCTTAACATTGGTGGATGCCTGTTCGCACTCAAGGGAGTAAGAGACTAATAGCAATTGTCTAAACCAGGGATGGCATGGACAGGTCGGCCAGTGCATCTCCATCCTGACCTGCAGCTTCCGTGGCTAATACAGCCCTGTGCTCATCCACACCACTCTGACAGTGCCCCTCAATCCGACTAGTCTAGTCCCAGGCGCTCACATCGATTTTTTGATGCATTTGACTTGCGCCTCATATAGCTATTCTACAGCACACCTCAGTCCTGACCCCCCTTGCTATTTCTGCCCTCCCCCCCCCCAGCTAGCCCAATGCCCTTTAGTCATCCTGACCTGCAGCCCCCCCTGCTGTTCAAATTCTGAGACTGTCCCGAGCAGGAGCAGACAACTTGTATAATCGCTTTTCCCATTGTGAGGGACGCAGTGTCAAGACACCAAGACTCAAAAATTGTAGTCATATCCTCCATCAGCTTCCAGCCCAGATCTCTGCGGTGAAAGATCTCATGGGAATCAATCCCATATTCAACAAGGACATTAATGGACAACATATTTCTTTGAGGAAGGAATGGTCATGTCGTGTTTGAGCTGAAGAGAAGACTCAAATAAAACGAATTCTCCTTTCGCGCCACAGATTGGGCTGTCTCTATTCAGCCTTCTGGTCAGTGTTAAGGGGAATTGGCAGAGTAGATGTATGAAACCCAGAGCTAGACAATAGAAGACAATGTTTCTTCAGGAAAGAGTTTAGATTCATAGATTCCAAGGCCAGAAGGGACCATTGGACTCATCCAGTCTGACTTCCTGTATCACAGAGCTTTTAGAAAAACAACCCGTTTTGATTGAAAAATGGTCAGTGATGGAGAATCCATCACAACCCTTGGTAAATTGTTCCAATGGTTAATTACTCTCACTGTTAAAAATTTACCCCTTATTTCCAGTTGAACTACTGGAAGAGTTCAGATAGATAGATAAATTTTCAAGACCAAAAAGCATAGCCAAAGAAGTCCAACTTTGGAAGATTTAGCCAGCTAACGACATAGTGTCAGGGGAAGGTAGACAATGTTTTCATGCCTCTATAAGTGGGTCAAGCACCAAATTCTGTTTATTAATGAATATGGAGTAATTTTGCTGAGAGGAGATGAGGGAGGACACATTCCCCCCCCCTCCCCCCAGGGCTTACCATTTACCACCCAGGCAGGGCTAGAGCAGTGGTAGATAAGAGTGAACCGTCTCGAAGAACAGAACCCAAACTCTGCCCAGCATCTGAACCATTTTCAGAAGTCCGAAAAGCATACTTTGAGTTTATTTCATTTTCTTTTTGCACCTCAGCAGCTCCTGCCTTGGATCAGTACCCCGTTTCAGGCCTACAAGAGAACCTAGGAGGGGTCCAGAGTGGTTTCTTTTTGTTATGTGAATTCAGCGCTGTAGGAAGATGCCAGATTTAACAGCTGAAGTTCTGTCTTTAGCAGCAGAGTAGATACAGCATGCACAGGCATTAGAACCGCAAGCATCAACCCTCGTGTCCTTCACCTTTGATCTTGCAAGACCACCTCTGGAAATGAGCTCAGTCTCCTTGGTCTCTCTCCTGTACGAGGAGGGCGCCGGTGGTTTCTGTGATGCAGATAATTGCCTTAGGGGAACTGTACTCTGAGCCTCACCAACTCATTTCACACAGACCACCAAACAGATGCCAGCTGGTTACATCTTCCACAGTCACTACCAAACTGGGAGGGATTCCAGCCAGAGACCTAGAGGCTTCCCAGCCCACTGATAGCTCCCCTAAATCAGCCATGCACCCTAGAATAAGCCCCCAGGCCAGCCAGAAGCTGTACTCTTGCCTGCTTCTCCAAACCTCACTCCTGGGCCTTTCGCCTGTTTTAGCTGGAAACCCCAGACCTGGCTGCATTGACTTGCGAATACATCTGAAATACCAGTGCGCTATTTAGTTCCCTCGTTCCACGAGCCATCTCTCTGCTTTAGCCACCCTATGCCTCCCCGAGCCATCCTGGCAGACGGACGAAGGGAAGCCGGGTGGATATCTTGAAGATACCTATCCCTGCGTGTTTCAGAGTGGAGATTTGCAATAGGGATGTGTATGTTTTTTCCTCCTTCTCTCCCCCCTCCCCACCTGGGTGTCAGTGCAGCACGGGTGATAGGATGCAGTGATAGATCTGCCTTGGACACAGTCGACAATAGCTCTCAGACAGTCTATTAGTCAGCAATTGTCTGCCAGGCAGCCCGGCCGGGGCCCGTGTGCTGAGGCTGATAATGGGAAAGAACAAAGATGGCAGCTGCTTTGTAGAGGAACAGATTTGTGGCAAATCGAGATAAAATAAAGAGGAAGGAGAAAGGAGTGTATGGGAAAAGACTAAGTAAAAAGGGTGACCAGAGAGGGAGAGAAAGAAAGGAAAGAGAAAAAAGGAGAGGGGGTTGGATCCAGGCTGTCAGTCTTTGGGAGCGTCTCTGTGCTCTGATCTTGTGTGGTTATAGAGAAAAGAAAAGAAGCTCAAGGAAAATATAAAGGCAGCTGTACAGGAACAAAAAATAATCATTTTCAGGCTTCTGGTGTCATAGGGCAGATAAGCACAAACACAGAGGCTATCAGGCAGCAGGGCTGGGAATGATGTCCCAGGGTGTGTATCGGTGCCTGTATCTCTGTATGTGTGTGTGTTTGCGCTGTGTATATCTGTGCCTCTCACTCTCTGTATCAGGGAACATGCATCAGGTTGTGTATCTATGCCTGCCGGGATCTGTGTGCAGGGGGCTACCTGCCAGGGCCAGCGTGGCTCAAAATGTGGGCGGTACGAAGCAAGTAATTATTATTAGGGTAGTATGTGAGACTGAGCCTCCAGTGTGCTGGGTGCTGGACAATCACATGGTAAGAAACAGCCCCCACTCTAAAGAGATTGCAATCTAAAAAGACACGGAGTGGGAGAGGAAACTGAGGCACGCAGAGGGGAAGTGACTTGCCCAAGGTCACCCAGAAGGTCAGTAGCAGACCTGGGAATAGAACCCAGAGCTCCTGAGTCTTTGCCCAATAGTCCACCTGCTGGAGCTTGCTCTGACGCTAGAGGATGAAGTGTAGATCCAGGGTGGCTGGAAGAGGTGCTAACTCTATGCATCCCACCGGCAGCCTCTGCCAGCAGGGATCCAATGGAACCTCCCGCAGCAACGGAAGCTGCCTTCCCTGCCGTGACCCCCCTCAGAAGAGTGTGGGGGTGGCACTGCTGTCTGCCCTTCCCAGATTTGTCTCCTTGCTGGGGGACGCCGTGATTTCACTGGAGCAAGGGGTGATAAATCTGCACCAGGGGCGGTGAGTCTAACCCATTGGCTGGTGTCGCGCAGAGCAGAAATGGCGCTCTGTGCACATGCATGTGTCAGAAGGGTGTTCTGGGGCACGTCTCTATGTGTGTTCCTGTGTATGTGGACTCATAAGGCCCTCAATGATACTGTCCCACATTCATTGCTGCAACATTCATTATCCACATTTAGCAGGGCTGCATGGCTGCAACTGAGAATTTAGCTCAGAGCCCATGTATGTGGGTGGGAAATTGTCCCTGAAGCGCCCTCTGCCCATGAAGACAGACAAACTTTGCCTCTGCGCCAGCCACCAACATGGCCTTGGTCTGGATCTGGTGGGTGAATTTTAGAGCTTGTGAAAGGAAAGGGAACAAAATTCATAGCTTGTACAGCCAGAAGGGACGGGGATGGTCATCTCTTCTGACCTGCTGCATAACACAGGTGCAGGAATGTCACCCAGTGATTCCTGCGTTAAGCCCAGAACTTCCAGCTGAGCTAGAACATCTCTTTTAGAGAGACGTTTGAAGACTTGGAGGGCCCTAGGGAAGTTGTTCCAAAGGTTAATTACTCTCATTGTGAAAAATTTGCACCTTGTTTTGTCTAGCTTCAGCTTCCAACCACTGGGTCGTCTTCTGCCTTTGTCTCCTAGATTAAAGAGCCCTGTACTGTCAGAGATCTCCTCCCTGTGTAGGCAATTATAGACCTGGATCAAATCACCACTTACTCCCTTGGATAAATGAAATAAACTTTGGTCTCTCACTGAAAGGTGGGTTTTCCAGACCTGGAATCAAACTTGCATGTCTTGTCTGAATCCTTTCCGATTTGTTGGCATCCTTTTAGATGTGCAGACACCAAAACCGGACAGAGTATTCCAGCAGTGGTTTCACTAATGCCATCTCCAGTGACCACAACACGGCCGCACTGCTACTCGATATCCCCCAGATCACTGGACAGAGGCAGGTACAGTGCAGGCAGGTGCTGCTTACATTTCTCACCCACAGCTGCAAATTGTTCCTAATCCTCAGCGCATGCTGGTGTTCGAATCCTGGCACTCTCCTGAGCGGAGAGCACCAGTCATGTCACGCTCCTGGTTGGGGTGGTTTTGGAATGTTGGCCACACCTCCTACTGAAACTTACGACCACACTGACCCCCAGTCCCATTGACATCAAGCTGATAGCGGGAATCCATTTGAAGAAAAACTTCCCCCCAAAACGTCTAGAAAAAGTGAATTTCAAAATGAAGTCGTCTTGGTGGCACCAAATTGCTTTGAGTGACTATGAAGGGTTGGGAAGGTCGGGGGTTCGACCTTCAGAATAATGGTGTGACCTCTTAAGACTGGGATTGCCACAAGACCTAAGGGAATTAGGTGCCCAGCACATTGAAAGTCAGTGGGAGTCAAGTTTCTAACTCCATTAAGTTCCTTTGAAAAATCCATGCCTAAAGTAATGGAACAGAGGACGACACTGCTTCCAAAAATGGGCTGGATGGTGCTTTTAATACCACATCTTTCCTTGGGTGAAAAAAAATGGGCCAGATTTTCAGCCAAAATGAATAAACTGAGGCTGGAAATGAGAAGAAGGGGAGGGAGGTTCTAGAATAGCCCCCCTAGTAGGAGAGTGGGGGGCAAACAACTCAGCTAGTTTTAAGACAGAGCTTGGTAGGTTTATGACTGGGGTGATATCATGGGCTGCCTGTGATAGCAGGGGACTGGACTCAATGACCCAAGAGGTCTCTTCCTGTCCTATGTCCCATCTTCCTAAGAAGATCAGCTCCCATTTAGCCACTTAAATAAGTGGTTGGACTTTCAAAAGCGCCCAGCCCCACTGAGGCCCCCAAAGAAGTAGTTGGGTGTTCAGATTTGCTCAGTGCCCCGTGTTCCGAGAGTTGAATATCAAAAGTAGTGTCTTTATCTATGTGTTAGTATCTGCAACCCCTCAAACGCCCAGCAGCTGCACAGAACAAGAGAGCTGATGGGGGCTGCTCAACTCTTTTGAAAATATGGCCTATGTGGCTATTATAGTGGGCAGACTACTATGTGGTGGTATAAAGAGTTAATTGGCATGAACTTGGAATGGCTGCATTACTCACAGAGGAAACAATGCTTAGGTAGCTAGTGTACGAAGACTACTGCCTATCCTACTAGCCAGTATTTTCCCCTTGGTTCCTTGCACTCTTCCGGCTGCCCGTATTCATGTGGGTGGATCATCTCTGATCTTATACTGAGACTGTCAACTCCTTGGGGCAGGATGGTCCGGTGGTTAGGAGCCTGGCTTAAGACATGGGGGAGCTGGGTTTAGTTCCAGGCTCTGCCACGGTCTTCCTGTGTGACCGAGCGCAAGCTGCGTAGCCTCAGTTCCCCATCTGTGCAATGGGGATAACAACACTTCCCTACCTCACAGGGCTGTTGTGAGGCTACCTGCATTAAACGACAGTGAAGCGCTTCGAGCTCTATGAGAAATTGGCGTTATTGGAACTGGCTTCGTACAGCACCTGGCACAATGGAGTCCCACGGCTACTGCAATAACAATACACCACACTCCATCTCGTATTATGCTGATGCCACCCTCTGGAGCAAAGTGATTGGAAAACCTATTTTAGAGACCACTTTTGGTTGATATAGTTTTTCCATCCCTCTGCCTGGAAAGTCAGGCTGCTTTAGTTACCACACACAGACCTCCACGAATTTGAAAAACACCAATAACAATGTTCAGTAGTGTTTAAATCTAAAGAAATAAAGACAGCTCAGGGCATCACCTCCTGAAGTACTCACACTGTTGAGACCTGCCTGGGCTAGAAAAGGATGCTGCCTATATCACAGAGCGGCTGGAATACTAGTTCATCCGGGGCTCCTAGTATTTGTTCCTAGACTTAGATATTGAACCTTAAAAGGTATATTGGACCTTAGAGCAAAGATGTTAGGCCTTATAGCTATCAGTGATCCATGCTGTGTGTGTGTGGATCGACAGACAGACAAATAGCTAGATCCAATTCTGTAAGGGAGAAATTTACACAGGCAAAAATAGGTATTAGACACCCAGCTCCAATTGACTTGAAAATTGCCCCCTAAATGGCAAGGGAAATCCCAAACAGTTGAACAATCAGCATTTAAGATCAACAGAATTCATTTCTATACCAATTTTAGCTAAGGCTGAAGTGGGGATAATTTAGGTCATTGTCGTTTACCTGCATCTAAATGAATGGACAGTTAGAAATTTGTCTCACTTGGAGCAGCTAATTTTCCCCACTGGCCAGGGCCAGCTACGCTGGGTTTGTTAAAGCCCGAGATAATGAAATAATCTTGGTTACCCATCTTTCCCGCGCCTGCCTCTCTCTCCTCTGTGGGACATTACTGGGACAAAGGGGATCGCTCTAGGTTAGTTCAAGTCTAGCCTATTTAGATAACCTTCTGGTTGGTCTATAGAGAGTAGAATATCCCCGCTGGAGGATCCCACAACAAATGAGCCAATCCTCTAATCTCCTTATCGTTGTAGGCCTCAGCCTCGAGGCCTGGTTATCTAGACGGATAAAAGAAAAAGGACACTGCACAGCACCTATCCCGGCGGAGACCCCTCCCCTTTAATCCTAGCCGAGTTGTTTCTCCCTTTATCCCAGTATTGAAAATCCCTGGTGAGAATTACCCCTCTCCCCTCCCCAGTTCATTCACGCCTGACCAGGGAGGCAGAAAAGATGCAACCAGACTGAGCAGGCGGGTTTTGCCGTTATCATCAACACCTGGAGTGTGAAAGCAGGGGTGGGGGGCAGTGGAAATTCCCGATCCCTGGCCCAGTTGGAAGGCTTAGAGGGGGAAGCCAGTCAGCTTCCGTACCCCTTTGGAAGGCCTGTAATACCAGCCAGATAAACACTCTAATCATTAAAGGGACAGCACTCCCCCAGGGAGCAGGCTAAGCCTCCGAATTCCTGTTTCACACAATTAAGGCTCTCTCTCTCTCTCTCTCTCTCAGTCTTACATTTTCACTCTTTTACATTTCTCCCCCTCTTCACCTTTTATTTATTCCCCTCCCCCCCATTTTGCTTTCTTTCAACATCCTGCTTTGCTTTTTTCTTCCCTTATCTGGTTTCCCCTCTCTGCAAATTCAGCTCTTTTTGTCTTTCTATTTTTCCCCTCCCTTCTTCTTTCATTCCTTTTCTCCACTTCCTCTCCTCTCCATTTTCCTCTGCATTCATTTTTTCTTTCCACCTTTCTTGCTTGACTCTTCCCTTTCTCCGTCCGCATTTTTTTTGCCCATGGGTTTCTTCTCTCTCCCTCCATTTCTTCTTTGTCATTCAGTCTTCCATCCCTCACTCTCTTTCTGCCTTTAATTTCTGATTAATATGTTCTTAGCCAAGGAAAAAGCCCGGGGGGGGGGTGAGGGGGAAGAGAAGGAATCTTCTAAATAAATCATTTAGTCATGTGAGAAGCTAATCTCCAAGTGACGGCCCGTGTTTATCTAGTTTTTAGCAGTGCATGTTAAATAGTGATAGGGGACTAATTTTTTTTTTGCGTGCGCTGGAGCTGCTGTGAAGGGATTTTTAACTTCATTTCCCAGAAAGAAAAATGGTGAAAGCAAAGATAAGGCCCCCTGAGCAGCTTTTCTCATGAACTGCTAGCCAGTGCAATTAAACAACAAGGACCAGAAAAGGGCAGGAGAACAGAGGTTTCCAATTATTGACGAGCTTCCACTGCAAAGGACTGCAGCGCGCTTCCCTTGAGTTCTGTCCCTCTTGCCCGCACCCCGCTACACAACTTGCCTCCCCTCTAACCCACTCTCTGTTTCCCTTCCAATTCAGCGGGCCTCATGACTGTCCCTTTTCCAGCTCACTTGGCTCTTCCAGGCTTTTTCTAGTGCCTTTGACGGTCTTGGGAGAAAGGCGCTGGCTTGGAACTCAAAAGTACTGCATTCAAGGCCTGGCTCGGCCACTCCTTTGCTGTGTGACTTTGTGTAAATCACTCTGGGACAGATTTTTAAAGGTATTTAGGTGTCAAAAGCTGCAGATAAGTGTCTAGTGGGATTTTCCAAAGCACGTAGGTGCTTAACTCCCACCGTTAAGTGCCTAGATGGGGGGCATGGATCAGCATTCATGTCACACTCAGTACCTGGGCTGGGGAATCTAATGATCCAACCAGCAGACCAAATTCGGCGATGAAGCCTGGTCACTGGCCCCTTGAGACACGTTGCGCATATGCTGAGGAGAAGAAGAAGTGCCTAGATGCTTTTGAAAAACCCTTTAAGCACCTATCTGAACCTTTAGATTCCTAAATACCTGGCCCTCAATCTCTGTGCCTTACTCCCCCTCTGCAAAATGGGGATGGATAATAGAATCATAAAAGATTAGGGTTGGACGAGACCTCAGGAGGTCATCTAGTCCCACCCCCTGCTCAAAGCAGGACCAACACCAACTAAATCATCCCAGCCAGGGCTTTGTCAAGCCTGACCTTAAAAACATCTAAGGATGGAGATTCCACCACCTCCCTAGGTAACCCATTCCCGTGCTTCACCACCCTCCTAGTGAAATAGTGTTTCCTAATATCCAACCTAGACCTCCCCCACTGCAACTTGAGACCATTGCTCCTTGTTCTGTCATCTGCCACCACTGAGAACAGCCTAGCTCCATCCTCTTTGGAACCCCCTACTTCAGGTAGTTGAAGGCTGCTATCAAATCCCCCCACCCTTCTCTTCTGCAGACTAAGTAAGCCCAGTTCCCTCAGCCTCTCCTCATAAGTCATGTCCCCCAGCCACTTAATCATTTTCATTGCCCTCTGCTGGACTGTCTCCAATTTGTCCACATCCCTTCTGTAGTGGGGGGCCCAAAACTCCAGCTGTGGCCTCACCCGTGCCGAATAGAGGGGAATAATCACTTCCCTCGATCTGCTGGCAATGCTCCTACTAATGCAGCCCAACATGCTGTTAGCCTTCTTGGAAACATGGGCACACTACTGAC
This sequence comes from Terrapene triunguis, assembly GCF_002925995.2. NCBI lineage: Eukaryota > Metazoa > Chordata > Testudines > Emydidae > Terrapene > Terrapene triunguis. The sequence continues at coordinate 4,557,410 of NW_020665302.1, forward strand.
TCATATCCAGCTTCTCGTTCACAAATCCCCAGGTCCTTTTCTGCAGAACTGCCGCTTAGCCAGTTGGTCCCCGGCCTGTAGCAGTGCATGGGATTCTTCCGTCCTAAGTGAACTCTGGACCCTATCCCTACCCTCCAGCTTAGTGTCATCCGCAAACTTGCTGAGGGTGCAATCCATCCCATCATCTAGATCATTAATGAAGATGTTGAACAAAACTGGCCCCAGGACCGACCCATGGGGCACTCTGCTTGATACTGGCATCAAGCCATTGATCACTACCTGTTGAGCCCAACAATCGAGACAGCTTTCTATTCACCTTATAGTCCATTCATCCAGCCCATACTTCTTTAACTTGCTGGCGAGAATACTGTGGGAGACCGTATCAAAAGCTTTGCTAAAGTCAAGATATATCACATCCACCACTTTCCCCATATCCACAGGGCCAGTTATCTCATCATAGAAGGCAATCAGGTTGGTCAGCATGACTTGCCCTTGATAAATCCATGTTGACTGTTCCTGATCACCTTCCTCTCCTCCAAGTGCTTCAAAATGGGTTCCTTGAGGATCTGCTCCATGATTTTTCCAGGGACGGAGATGAGGCTGACCGGTCTGTAGTTCCCCAGATTCTCCTTCTTCCCTTTTTAAAAGATGGGCACTACATTTGCCTTTTTCCAATCATCCAGGATACTTCCTTTGTCTTGCCAGGGGCTTCCAGCTATCAGTGTAATGTAAATAATCTGTTTATCATGGACACTATTCAAAAACCTACCACCATAGTTCCTGAGTGCTTCCCATGGAAACTACAGCAGCAGCATGAAGTTCCTAGGGAATGACCTTCATGAAGTCATCTGCTTTCTCCCTTGCCTGGTTGGAGGAAGCTCTGCTTGCGTTTGGTTTGGGGTCTCCCTTTTGCTGAAGTTTGCAAATGTTCAATGACTTGGGATCCTTGCAGAAGAAAAGAGCAGGGATATAATACAAGTGTGTAAGGAGAGTATCCATTTCAGGCAGCCCTGGTTTTGTGTAGGAAACGACATAAGGAATGGGGTGGAAGACCCCACTGTCTGAGCTCATGAAAATTGGACCAGACAACTCACAATATATCAAGCTAGGGTACACCGGGTAAAGCACTAAATATTGCAATCAACTCAGACATACTGGGAATGTTTGCCACTGGCCTCTGCTGGATGGCATCAGAATTGCACTCTACTGTGAGCTTCATAGGTCCTCTGCCGCTAACAGATAATGAAGATTTGCCTTTAGCCTTAATGTTGGGGTGGCATGTGCTTTTTAGAGCAGGAAATCCTGTCCCTATGGTTACACTGAAGTTCCAAGTGGTGATGCTGTGCAGAAGGTGCTTGCGAGGCACCAATTTGTTGCTATGTACTGTAGGGAACAATCCTGCATTGATGGTGGGAGGATGGACTTAGATGACTTCCAGGTCATTTCCATCTCTTGTTATAATAACCTAAATTGAGCTGTGGCATCCTATTGTCTTTGACCGCAATGACCAACACTGAATGCTCAGTGTAAGGTCTGCATCGGGCTACAGACACAAGCAGTGGAGGCTGACCTCACGCTTTGCTTTCATGCTTCAATATTCACTCATCATTGGTGTTTCTCTTGGGCACCACTAACTAGATGCAACTTGTGTGGGGCATGAGCGTATTTCCCACTGGTTGAAGAACACATCCACTGACTGATCCCTCTGACCCCCATCTCGCTGCCTTTGAAGGACGGTTCCTCATAGGCTCTCCAGGGCTTCTATAATCCAGTTTTAAATGCCCTACACAATGGGGCTTCCACTTTTAGACCGGTGGAATCTAAATGTCAGTGGAACAGTTCTTGCTGCTGGGAAATTCTTTGTCTCCTACTACATTTCCCTTTCCTGAACTGCACCCTGTTACTCCTAAGCATGCCTCTTCGTACCACCGACGCCTATATTGCCACAGGGTTGTCCTGGGTTCACTCCAGCTGCTGTTGAAGTCAACACAAGAGGCTTCATTGACTTCAGTAGGAGTTGGATTGGGTCACATGGTGCCAAATTTTGCTAGTTGAGTTATTTTGCTCTTCTCTTCTTGGCCAATCCTTTCATCCCATCAGTCACAGTTCTTGCTCTTTTCCCCCTCCAGTTTGCCTCTCTCTTTCTGGGGGTGAGTGGTTGCTGTCTGGGGGGATGGGACCTTTCCCACCTTGTGGAGATAACAGCATATTTAAGCAGAGAAGAAGAGAAGGTGATGAAACATGAGCCTCCCCTAATGGATGGTAGGGAAATAGCCTCTACAGGGACAGAAGAGGGGCAGTGCTCTTGGTTGCTTAACTTCTCAGGAAACCTGCACTCTGCCAAACAGGTTCTCCTGATGTTCTCTGGTTGCGGCACCACTACTTCCAGAGGCCAGCCTTTCCTCTTGGTGGCCGCTAGAGGGCACTGCAGATCACAAGGCACAGGCAGGGGCACTGGGAGGGCATCATCCCCTCAAATATTGGGTTTGGTGCCGTGCAGCTCTTGCTGGAAGGGTTCAGCCTCTCGGCTTTGGGATAAGCTCCCACCACACTCCCTACCTCTCACACACATTCACCCACCCACTCCTGAGTGCAAAAGCAGGCAAGTTCTCCAGGGAGCCTGCCAGACCCTCCTCTCCAATTCCACCGGGGTTGGGAAGGTGTCACCTCCCATCCTCTCCGTGCGGGTGCACCCGCTGCAAAGCAGTCCTGACCCCCTCCTGCAGGAGGCAGCTCTCTCCCTTTGGCCAGGCTGAGCCGTGGGGCAAGTCCGGGGCTGTGGAAAAGCACATGCTGCAGGGAGGGTTGGACAATAAGTGGGCAGGAGAGCCGGGCTAATTTCCATGAGGAGCTTGGAGGGGAAGGCTGCAGCAATTGCAATTAAGCCCGGAGCATTAAAAACACGGTAATGAGGGCCTACACGTCGAGGGGAGGTAGAGCGGTAATTTAAATGATATCCAGCTCAAATATGGAACGTCTAAATGTTCTCTCAGAGAGATTTATCTCTACATAGGCCTACCTAATTCATTTATTTAGTTAACTAGCTACTTATTGGTATCCTCTCCCTCTCTGCCTTTTGATAGATGGATATAAAGAGAGATGGCCACATAAATTTAGCAGACAGTGTTGCGCTCAGCCATTGGCTAGCAAGTCCCTAGTTATGTTACTTCAGGCCCCTGGAGTTCTCTGTGGAGGGAACGCTTCAGGCGGCGGAAAAATGCAGGGGATGAGACAAGGTCATGAGTCACTGGCTTGGTTTAGGACAATGGCCAGATGCCCCAAATCTCAAGCATTGGCAACGAAAGATGCAATTCACGTCTGTCAAGTTTACTTTGGGCTTGAAGTCAGCCCTTTTGTCTCTCTCCCTTAAGTACTTCATCTTACTCTCTAGCTCAAAGTCTCCATTCCCACAGTACCCGAGCAACTTCCAACACCCCTGGGAGACGGGGCAGTGCTATTACTCCCATTTTACAAAGGGGAAACTGAGGCACAGAGCGACTGTCTGACTTCTCCAAGGTCACACAAAGCGTGTGGCAGCGTGAGGTCTTGAATCCAGACCTCCCCAGTGCTAGGCCTCACCCTGGGACCATCTTTCTAGGCTGTGCTAGGAGTTTACTCTAGTGCAGTTGTGCCAATGGCTGGAACGGAGGCTAAAAACAACAGTACAGCAGAAAGAGTTCAGGTCCTAAGGACCAGCAGCTGCACAAGCCCACGGAAGGTGAGCTGGAGGAAGCCGTAGTCACCATTCAAGTAGCATTGTCAAGTAGAGCCAGTTAAAATTCTTTTGACAACTTTTTTTTTGGGGGGGGAGGACCCTTAAACAACCTTGTGGCACAATGCAGCTTTTCACGAAACCAAAATCATTTTCATCCAAAGGAATAAAAAAGCCGGTTTTTTTTACACACACACCCCTGCCCCCCAGATTGTGGAGTTTTGATGAAAACCCACATGTTTTTGTGGGGAAGAAATAATCATTTCCCAACCAGCTCTACTGTCTAGTTACGTAGGAGGGGGTTTCCAAAGGTGCTAAGGGGATTTAGGTACCAAACGTCCATTGAAACTGCACAGCCACTGCTATAGGCTTTTGGGGAAACCCAATCCTTTCCCCCCCCTTGCACCCTCACTCCTTTGCTTGCACCCCCCACCCTCACCCCCATCCATTTCCCCTCCTACACCCGTCGATTCCTTGGGTAGGGTTGCGAGACCAGCTGTCAGCGAGCTGAGATCTAATGGCTGCCTGGAGAGCAGTTAG
>NW_020665302.1:4562061-4589130 GCF_002925995.2 Terrapene triunguis
CTCTGGGGGAGTGCCATGGTCTGGATTTAGAGCCTGGTTTAAAGATGTGAAAAGATACAGCAAGATATTGCTCTGCCACATACATCACCAACTGCCTCCCCTAAGGAATCATTGGAGTAGTGAGTAGAGATGGGAGAGATCATAGGCTATGTCACTGCTACAACAATAGGTGTTATGTTAAAAGTAGAGACAAGGCACTGGAGTGTTTAGCTCAGTGTAGCTAGTGGAGGTAAACCCCAGGTCGGGGTATAACTTTACCTTGAAATAGGTACCAAGGTCAAACTACCAGTGCTTTGTCTCCACTAGTGTTTTATATCAAGAGAGCTAGCTTGACGCACGAATACATCTTTTGTTGCCGTGAAGACAAAGCCACAAGCAGCAGAGAATCCACAACTCTCCCTGCAGAGAAGACATGCTGGTTCCTCGCGCTGGCATTCACGGCCACTTTTCATTCGCAACCATTCGGGGGAGTGAGGCGCAAGACTCGTTGTGCAGAGGGAAAGCATTGTGCCTACTAGGGGAAGGACACACTCCCCACCTGAAAGGCGCTCAGAGCCATTGTAGAAAGCCCTTTTCGTGGTCTCAAAGGGTTTGCTGAGCACCTATGTTCAGAGAATGTAAGAGAACAGCAAAACAATAGCAACTCCTCCTGTTTACACAGCTTAGGGCGCTGGCCAGGGAACAAACGCAACACCATATGACTTAGGTGACCAATCACACCGGGTGAACAGCAGATACTAAATAGCCAACACAGCAACCTAATTCACAAACTGTATTTGCACCAAGTGGAACAGATTCTGCCCTCCTCCGTTCATGTACCACAACAGGTCTGTGTGTAACTCCCCAGAGCAGGCACGGCATTGCCTTACGTAACCCCGGGGCTGGGGCTAGGCGCTGGAGGGGGACAGGCCAGTGGTGCTACAAGGATTCCTACTTAGGCAGCTGAGCACAGGTGGCCGGAAGAGCAGTCCCCGGGGATGTAATTGACACCATGGGCGGTTTTATAGCCCCTCAAGCAACCCGGAATCTGGAGGATGCAGAAGCAACATGTGGCCACCTGTGTCCTTCTCCTGCTTGGTTGTGCCTTGCACTGCATCTCCGATGAGTGCACCATGGAATCAAACAATATCCATCCAAGAGCTGAAAGCACTGACCAAGTCTATAGCCGTCGCCACCGGCTCTCCGACCGTTTGCAAACAGGAAAGAAAGGGCTAAATCCAACAGGTAATTTTGGTTTTTTGCAACAAGCAATTCAGCCATCTCCAGTAGCAACTCACAGTGCACGCTTAATTCCCTGAGCTGGTTAATTGGACAGTCTCTGAACATGCAGACAAAACACGGGAATTTGGCTCATTCCATACTGGACTCGGGACGCAGCCAATAAAAGAAAAGCGCAATACTCTATTGTTCTTTGAGGCTGTCAAAGCCAATTAATTAGCTGCTCCCCCTGCTGGTGGAGGGATTTGTACACATGCTCTATTAATGATAATACTGTATATTGCTAACGTCATGCCCTCAGGCTCATGCCCAGAGCAAGGGCCGGGTTTACATTTTAAACAAACTATGAATTTAAACACATAACAGCCGACTGGTTTTTCCAACATTGCTAATGGGATTTCTTTGCTATTTCTGCCCACTTCACTTTAGGACATATTACATCCTCCCAGATGGCAGACTCCAGATGCAACTACATGTCTACATTGGGGGAAGGGCAGCAGGGCCTTAGATTGTCAAATAGTTATTTTGGAGGGGGAGAAGATATCATGCACAACCTGTTTCGTTAGCAGTAAGTGATGCAGACGGAGTAGTGGGAAAGAGCATGGTGAGAGGCCAGCGTTACATGCTAAGGCCAGGTCTATAAGTTAAGTTGACCCAGCTCTGTTGCTCAGGGGTGTGAAAAATCCACACCCCGGAGAGACACAGTTAAGCTGACATGAGCCACAGTGTAGACGACGCTATTTCAAGGGAAGAATTCTTCCATCGATCTAGCTACTGCCTCTCGGGGAGGTGGCTTAACTACGGCGATGGGAGAACCTGTGCTGCTGTCGCGTTTCAACTGTAGACAAGCTCTAAGGCTCTAGAGTTTGTTGTCCTGGCTTGGATTCCTGAGCCCCTCGTGCCACACAAAACTAGGTGGCTCCTGAAAACTCACTCCAGTGGTTGATCATTGGGATCTCTGGCCCCAGTGCATTATTGGCGATGTAGTCTGATTGGAGAGTTCCGCCCAGAGAGGCGACTGGAGACATGAAGCAACTGAACTACAGTTCCCATGAGGCACTGTGGCAGCATTTCCAAATGCAAGTTTTGAAGTTGGGGCTTTCCACCAAAAATAAAAATTTCCTGCAGAAAGCAGGCACTTTTTGTGAAAAATTTAGTTACATCAACATCCCAATTTTCTGGTGAAAAGTGGCTTTGAGTGAAAAATTTCAAGCAGCCCTTGTGACCTCCTTTCTCCAGTTCCACTCAGCATGCCACGTAACCCACGCAGAAGGAGTCAGCAGGAGGGCAAGCCACTCTAGCTGCATGCCTCTCCGCCCTCTGCTTTACCCGTCTCACGGTGCAGCATGGAACCACACAGCGGAGGGGTTTGTCTGGGCTCCTTGTCTGTGCATGCCCCTTGCAAACATTAAGGGAGGCGACTTCAAGCCAGACATATTTAGAGTAGAAAGTCTTTGGGGCAGAGCATGTGGGACCTGCAGCTTGTGCCATCATTTGCACCCCTGCAAAATGAGCATCGATCGTTACTGTTCTGACCTCGCACGTACTAGACTCACGTTCCACTGGTGTCTATCACTGCACAGGGTGAAGGGCCACCGAGAAAGAAGCTCAGAGGCCCAGAGCCTCAAAGGATCCACCTGATTTCAGTGGGCTTTAAGGGCCTAAATACCTCTGTGGATCTGGGCCGGAGGGTTTATGTTCTGTGAAGAGGTGTGAATATTTATGGTACTATGTCAATGCTGTCTGAAAATAACGGCGAGGAAGGAACTGTTTTAGGAGTCTGATGAAAAGGCATGTTTGGTCCAAAGGTTCTGTTGGCTCCTACATCTCACCCCCCCAAACTGCATGGTTACCTTGCCGCATGACACATTTGCTTTCCCACTAGTGCCCTTCTTAGCCAGTGGACACACACATCTTCCATACAGAGCGTATGTTTCTGCACTGCACATGTACAGTATTAAAGATACAGAGACAAGCTCATCCTCCGTGCAATTCGTTGATATCAGTGGGCCTATACCAGGGATGAATTTGGCCCAGTGCGAGTCTTGCTGCCTATCGGAGGGTACCAATCAAAGAAAGGCCAATTTCATAGCAGTTTAAGTGTGTTATGTAGTTTCACCTACCGCCCTCTAATTATTTTTCTACGGGGGGTGGTTCCGAATCGTTAGCTAGCCAATGGGATAGGATGTTTTCGTAAGCCCCGGAGAAGATCTATGCAGATCAGACGCAGTCCTGTTTAGGAGGGATCGATGTCAATCCGCCTGGAACCAGATTATAAACAAGCATCCTTTGCCCCCGGTTTATAAAGACCAGCATTCTCCCCTCCCCAGCCATGTATTTCCCCTTTAGCCGGTGCCTCCGAGGAGACTTTCTAGAGCAGTTCAGAAAGGGTTGCACCGCAGAAGAGGGGCAAAAGAAGCCATGTTTAGCGTAGGGCTTAGAGCTGGTTAAAATTCTCATCAAAATCGGTCTTGGACGAAAGAGTCTTTTCAAAACAGATGAAAATGTTCAAGGATGATTGTTAAAATTTCTGATTTTTTGATCAAAAAAATCAAACATCTCTTTCCCCCCCAGACATATTTTTGGGGAAAGTTTTTGGTTTTCTAAAACTGAATTATTATTATTATTTTACACAAAAACATTTTTACCAATTTTTTCTGTTTGGGGTTATCGGAAAAAGTGAAGTTTTCTGTGTCTTTTTTTGGACAAATAAATAAATAAATAAAAAAGGCTAAATCGTCCAGCAGCTCTGGAAGGGCTAAATTCTGCTCTCACCGCACGGAAAGAAAGAGTCGTATGGATAGAATTTGGCCTGTGTGGTCTGTGATTCTGCAAAGTGCTTGGAAGAAGAAGGAGAGTAATAGCAGCTCAGGACCTGATGCGGCCAGGCCCTGAACACCCCACAAGAAGAGCTGGGGGTCCCCAGCCCCCAAGGATGGTAAGAGTCCTAAGACTCTTGTCACTAGAGCTGGGCAGGGACTGGACTGAAGCAGAATGGAACCAAAACATTTCAAAATTTCCTGCAAACCCAGAATTCCGAATCCATTTCAGTGCGGGTGGGTCAGAATGCTTCACTCGGATAAAATGAAAATGTTTTGTTTTGCGTTCCATCTTTTGAACTTTATTAAAAACAATTAAAGGAATTTGGTTTCAAAAAGCCAGTTTGAATAAAAAAAATTAAAGTGTTGCATTCCAAAAATGTCACAAGGAGCTGTTCCGACGTTCCCAAAAGGTTTCGTGGGGGGAGTTTGTTCTAAACAAAACATCCTCAAAAATCTACAAGGTTTTTTTATAAAACGTTCTGACTATGACCAAAGCAGCATTTTTCCTTGGGAAGCTGTTTCAGCGACGAATTCCCAACGAGCTCTACTCAGGACCACTAGGGAGTCCCTCGCCCCACGTCAGACTTGGGCTTCAACTTCCTTTTCGGAGGAGGTTGGATAAGGAAGGGGGAGGGAATCTGCCCAGTCTAGTTACAGGCTCCAAGAGCATCCCAGGCCTCACAGAATGATCCATGCAAATGAAATTAGAAACTTCTTGTCCCTTGGCTTCATCATTAAGCTTCAAAACCCATCCTGTCCCTTTAAGATTCCTGACTTGGCTGGTCTCTCCATGTAGCGCATCAGCCCCCTTGCTCCCTGGCAGCAGGGCCTGGCTTCCGTCGGAAGGTAACCCGAGGGCATGACGCTCTGTGGCTTCTCTATTTGGTTATGTCTCATAATTACACGACTGTTCTCGCCACGCAGCATTAAGCAGGGTGTGTGAGCAACTGTGCGTGGGGAGGGCTGGGGGGAGAGGTTGCTTTTCCCGTTGAGGACGCCTTCTGTTGCTAGATAAACAAACGCACAGCACCCAGGCTAGCACTGAAATGGAGCGATGCCTTAAATACCAACAAACAGCAGTGGCGCAGGACGGGATGTTTTCCATAGGCCTCCACGGGAGACTGGCTGAGCCCAGGAGACTGGCTGGCAAATGGAGCGTCTGTTGCAAGGAACCAAGCCAGGAAGGATACTTGTGTGGTTCGAGCACAATGCAGGCACACAAGAGATCTGGCTTCTATACCCTGCTCTGCTGCACATTCCCTGTGTAGCCTTGTGCGCCCCGCTTCGTGCCTCCGTTTCCCCAAGTCTGTAGAATGGGAATACCAACATTTTCTAACTGCCCACCGGGGCTTGTGAAGGGCAGTGATGGGGACTATGCAGGTAGATAGATGCTCTATGGAACAGGTTCCTACCTGGGGACCGGGAGTTCTTGATCTTTGAGGCTGGGAGGAGAATTGGTTCTTTCACTGAGGAAAGATGGTCTTGTGTGTAAAAAACAATAGGCTGGGTCTAAGCAGGGCTGGCTGACACAGCCTTCCAGCGTCACCTTGAGGATGTTACTTAACTTATCCGTGCCTCGGTTTCCCCATTTCTAAGATGGGGGTAATAATACTTCCCTCATGCACAGGAATGTTGCTGAGGTGATAAATCTATTAACATTTGTTCTCAGATACTAGAGAAACGCAGCCTGTACATTCATTCTCTTGATGGATCACTGATATGCTTTTTAATACATGCAATGGTGCCTAATTACAAGGGCACAGAGCCACCAATAAGAGTGCATGGTACTAATTAACAGCAGTTCATTACAATCCGGGGAGTGCTCAGCCGTCTGTGAAATGGGCTGCTGGGTCTCACCTCCGGGCCAGGCAGGGCAATGTGGCATAATGAATAGCGCGCCGTGGATTGAGACTCAGGAGACCCGAGTGCTAGTCCTAGCTCGGCTGTTGATTTGCTGGGTGACCGGTGCGAGTCATTTCCTTCCTCCGTTTCCCCATTTGTAAAAGAGGGACCATGATGCTGACCTCCTTTGTAAAGTTCTTCCAGATCTATACAAATCAGTTCCCACGTTTTTGAGGCCATCCCTGAATACATCAGCCAACATGACCATTTTCTGCAAACGTTTTGTTCTGTCATGGGGGCCCTTCACTGCTTACTGCGCCTCCTGCTGGCTGTCCTGGGGATTAGCTCTACCCGCTTGCTCTCCCCCTCCAGTGGGATCTTCTCCCATTTTTTCTTGCTCTCCTGCCCCACTCACTCCTGGGTCTGCAGCTTCCTCCCTGTGGCTTGGCCCTCTGGCCAGGTCACTAAAGTCCTCCCCTTCCGGGGAGCTCGCAGTCTTCATAGAATCACAGAATCTCAGGCTTGGAAGGGACCTCAGGAGGTCATCTAGTCCAACCCCCTGCTCAAAGCAGGACCAATTCCCAACTAAATCATCCCAGCCAGGGCTTTGTCAAGCCGGGCCTTAAAAGCCTCCAAGGAAGGAGATTCCACCACCTCCCTAGGTAACGCATTCCAGTGCTTCACCACCCTCCTAGTGAAAAAGTTTTTCCTAATATCCAACCTAGACCTCCCCCACTGCAACTTGAGACCATTGCTCCTTGTTACAGACCTGATGTCTGGATGGTAGCTCCAATGCCATTTGCCACTCCCCAGGCCCGCCCATTACACTGGGTTCCAGCCCAGGGACCCCACAACAAGCAGCCACGGTCCCTGCACAGTCCTAACTCTAGCTCCTGTTCCCTTGGGCTTCTTCCTACATATCTGGCTCCCCCTTCTCTGGGTTTGCCAGCCTCCAACTCCCTCCACTCGGAATGTGACTGCAGCCTACTTCCCTGCAGCCGCCCCCTAAACACTCCCCCCTCTTCCCAGGGAGCAACTGCCCAATAGCGTCTGCAGCCCTAGCCCTTCCCAGCAACAGCTCCCTTTGTCTGCAGCCAGCGACCTGGCTTTATAGAGGCCCTGCTTGCTCCAGCCCAGGTGAGCCTGTTCCTCTAATTAGGGCTTTCTTCTCAGCCTCCAATCTACTAGGTTAATTGGCCCATCTGGCCTCCGTTAGCCCCTTCCACTCCTCTGTGGGGTGGACACCCCATCACATGGTCCAACCGCCTTTTTTAGCCAAAAGAGCCTTACAATGATTTCAAAGACTGACCAGCTCTAGAGTCCACTCACAAAAGCCATCCCCACCGCAGGACCCCGTATTGGCAAGGACTGAACGGGCTCCCCTCTTACCCCTTGAGATGGGCTCACCCGCTGCAAGAATAAGGGATATTGGAGGCGGGACTCAAGGGATGCTGTACCTGGTCAGCAGAGAGCAGAGGACGTCAGCTGTCCGTTACGCACCTTTCATGGGCGCGAGGTTCATTGCAGCTCCAAAAGGGAACATTGTCCCATTGAACAGCAGAGTGGACGCCGCATGGGCTGTGGCTCGGTGCTGCTGGCAAAGTGCCGAGAGACAGCCCAAAGCCTGAATTAATTTAGCCATTAGAGTTGTCCTCGCCCCCAAGATATCTCCTCCGCGTCAGGGTTAAGCTTGGAGCAGATGGAAATTAATGGAACAAGGAGATTTCATTCCCCTTCCATCCCTGGAGACAGAAGTCTTTCCAGCTCACAGCTGCTGGTGGTTGTGGGCTTTGGGTGAGGTGGGATGAGATGGGTCTTTTGGCAGGACAATGATAAAGTCCAAGGGGTGAGTGGGTAGATGGGCCGGGACAGACAGGCCCCAGGAATTTTGGGATGGCCTTGGAGGACTAGCTAAACAGGAGCTCAGGTACCTGTGCTCCAGACTGCAAAGTGGGTGGATAAGGGTGCAGCTCAAAGTGCAGCCCATGGTTCACCCCATCCCCGCACCTGAGCATGACAGTGCAAGCCCAAAGCACACATCCTCACGTCCTCCCGGGTTCTGTGTGAGGATGGCCTGGGGGACAGCACTCAGCAAGCCTTGCAGCGTAGACACACCCTGAGCAGACGGAGGGGAGGGGATTGGGGAACACCTTTACCATTCCTTGCAGGTGAGGGATGGGATCTGGTGGGGAGGCAGCATTGTGTGCGCATTGGGAAAACCTTGCGCGGAAAGACACCGCCAGGCTCCCATCCTGCCCATTCAGTCTAGGAAACATTAGAACAGGGCATCAAGCACTGAGCGTTTGCCCAGCCTGGCTTCAGCCACACGATAACAAGGTGCTAAAATAAAGCCAGTATCCCTGCAACATGGGAGCTGCTAGGTGCTCAGCCCCTTGAAAAATCAGGCCCTGGGTTTAGGTGCCGAGCTGTAGGCTCTCCAGTTTGGAAGTGTTGGCTTTTCCCCTCCATTTCCCCATCTGTAAAATGGGGTTACTAAGACTCCTTGCCCCTCAGCGGCCTGGGGAGCCGAAACTCAGGCATGCTTTGAGAAGAGGCGGCACCGCATGTAAAGTATCATTTTTATGCTTGAAACTGGGAGCGCAGGGACCAGGGCGGCTTTGTATTAGGAGGAGGTTAAAGAAATCTCTGTCTAGCGACGGTGGATTGGATTTAATTCCATGCTCTGCGGAATGGCTTTTCTCTACCTTGCCCTGTGAATCCGAGAGCGACAGAGCTCCGGGCAACAAAACGAAAGCCACGTGCTTAGACAAGGGTTTCCCACAAAGGTTAGAAGTCGATCTGGTTAGAAGCGGCTCCAGCTCCCTGCAAGGGCTAGATAAGAACTCAGGGATTTGATCATTAACTTTGGACACACCTAGAAATGACAGCTCAGGGCGAGGATTCAAGTTTGACGCCCTCTTCCTTCCACAATGATTTCAGCGCCCGTGGCGGTAAGGAAGAGGTGTTATTCCGTGGCCCCATTGTGCTAGACATTGTACAGACACATAGCAAGAGACAGTCCCTGCCCCAAAGAGTTTGCACAAAAAATCAGCTAATGAAAGAGAGGAAGCAGAAGTAAAGTCACATAACATATGAGCACTAGGCCCAGAACTCAAAGTTTCCTGATTACTAGTCCGGTGCCCAACCCACGAGGCCATGCTGAGCCTGTGATACAGCGAGGAGATGATATGTAAGCGGCTTCCTGGCCACACAGCTCCGCCAGCGCATCTCAGCACTGAACTGCAGCACCTGCTCCTATTCCAGCCCCACAGCCACGCTTTGCCCATGCTCACAGTACCCTGTGGATTTTTCCTGGGTACATGGCCCCACAGCTCTGCCAACGTACCTCAACGCTGACCTCATACACTCCCTGCTATCCTTTGTGCGTGGGCACATACGTGTGTGTATACGGTAGACAAAAGCCCAGTGGTTACTAGGACATCAAGGGCCAAATTCTGGTCTCAGTTACACCAGCACAACCAGAATGAGGTTGGACCAAGCATAAACGAGGACATGCTTTAGCTCCAAATTCCATTCCACTTATGACTCAAGTCATAACTGAATCCAGATTCTCTGGGTGAGGGTGTATGTGAAAGGTTCAGCTCAGTTTTCTGTTCATTCCTGCTTCCTCTTTTGCAATTGCCCCAGAGCACGTGAGTCTTGGTTACACTAAAGCCCCTATATACTGCTCTGAAAGCATAAAGGGGCCTCAAATTGGGGGAAAACTGCCCCTTAGAATCCCTCCTGGGCAGAGGGCCTCTCCAGCAGGCGTAGAGCTGGCATAAGGGCTACCAAAGGCTGTGCTCCCACCCCACAGCGTAGCGGGCATGGCCATAGTACGCTGAACTGTTTGTTCTCTGTTCCTCAGGCCCCATCAGGGCCATGAGAAGCGGAGCATAAGTTAGAGCAGCCCCAAGACTGCTCTAATTTACACCAGGAGCCAGGTCTTAGAATACCCACCCCACCCCCTTACAATCCAACTGCATCCTTACCTCAGGGGAAGGAAGGGAGTAACAGAGCAGGCCCATGTTATTTAGCTGGCTTCTCAGGTCTGTCTCCTACCGCTGGTAGCCACTCCAGCTTTGGAAGGGTTCCATCAGCTTAAATATAGTGAGCATTGCCAGGGGATCTGCCGAGTGGAAAAATCGGGGATCTAACAGAGACAGCAGTGCCAATCTGCCACTTGATGGTGTGAACTCACAGAAAGACCGGTTGTCAGTTCAACATGCATAATTTCCTTTGATCCTGACAGACAGTTTCTTCTCTTCCCTTCAGAGCATGTCCAGAAATAGGTCAGGGAAGATGAATTGGTTTTCTCCTAACTTGGCATGATGTTCCCTTGTTTCTTACTTACAGCATAAGAGATTCCTGCAGTGACTCTGGCTAGCTTGGGAGTAGCTGTCAGCTTCCCCATGGGCAGTGCTCTGACATCTTTCTCTATCCTGCCCCCTGCTGGAAATGGAGTGATACAGTCCTAGCATACAGTATAACCTTTATAGTTCTACAGCACCCCGGGAAACCTCACAAATCGACATAGGAGCTGCGTCGCTCACTAGCGAAATGAACACACCTCTGGGGTGAAAGGTGGCAGCTGGTTAACAGCACAAAGTAACATCACATGGAAAATCAGAAGAAGAAATAAGGAAGGATATATTGCAGCCAATTGAAACAGTAGGGGAAATTCAAGAAAGCAGAATGTAATGCTCTAAAATTGAATACTGGGAGCATACATAGTCTCTTGTAGAAAGTACCAGGGTTCTTTGTTGATGGCTACAAGGGATAAGACTGTCACATCTCCAGCTGAACAGAGCCTCTTGCACCACATGGCATCACTGGTTCACTAGAGAGTGAGATAAAACACACTCCGCTTATTAAATCACCAGCACCACGTTGTGCTCTTGGGATTCAAGCACAAGGTGGCATTGGCTGCAAGGGTAGCTGTGAGCCCTCCAACAGGTACTAGGACTTCTATGACGCTACCTACCGTGACTGCTTTAGGGATTCCTGACAGTCTTCCCTACAGCCACTGTGGCTAGATCTTCCCTGATCCATGACTTGCTGGGAAAGGCTGTGCCTGGAGAAGCTAGGAGAACTTCTCCCTGGTTTGCGATTCCAGTGCACTCTGCAGGGGAAAGAGTACTGGTAAGATCCCCCAGTCCCATTACAGCTACCTCCTTCTCTGCCGCGCAGCCTGCTGGGAGGGGCAGGGGGCTAGAGTGCCTCTGGTTTCTGCAATATCCTGTTTCTGCTGGGAGAGGATGCTACTTGAGGACCCTCACTCAGAAGTAGCGCTCAGGATGCGACTGGCAGGAGGAAGAGGTACTAGAAAGGGCTGGAAACGGGTGGGTACCAGGGACAATTCTGAGCACAAAGAACACGATGAGGAATAAATGGCACCAGGTAAATCTGTTTGGGAAGTAATACAGAAGTGGGCATTCTGTGCCGATTTCCTCAATCAGGCCTCTAAAGGAATGATTCAAGGTGCCCTGAAAATCAGTTCAAGTCCCCAGATCAACTACTGGGAGTTGCAATTCCATAGTAAATGCAGTATAGTGGAGCTGTGAGGAATGCTATTTGACAGGGATGACAGGGAAGGACTGCTATAGAACGAGGCTTGGCAGAATTCAATTTGTAAGCATTTCCCCCCCAATGAATTTAAATTTTCACAGATGGGGGAAATTAAGGGGGTTTAGGGCAGGCTGACAATGCAGCTGCCGGGAGCTCCCTGCATGACCAAGGGGCCTGAGACACCCAGGTGCAAGGTGCAGGAGAGTCCTGGCCTAGTGGAGCAGAGAACCCCCTGGCTGATGCCGTGATGAGGAAGACAAGTCACCGGCCGCAGGGGAGGCCACCCCACAGCAGAGTGGCGCCTACCTGGGGATGGCCCCAAACTCCCAACTGTGAGTGAGGCCATGACAGTGGGGCTGCAGGGGGCGCCCTGCACAGCCGCATGGCTGGTCCCACTGGGTCCCTGCAGGCAGCAGGCGTGGGGGAGGGCTGCGTTTGCTGACATATCGATGGATATGTTTTTCCCCCCAATCGATTTCTGTGTGTCAGCTGAAACGGACGCTTACTGACAACTAACACTTTAAATCAAACTCTGCCAAGCCTAGGCACAACTTTTGTTTAAACCTTTCCTCATAGGCCAGGTTTCCTAAATCTAACAAAAAGTGCTAAAAGCTTTGGAGAACCTGACCCACGAGGAAAGGTTAAAAAAAACCCTACAACAACAATGGGGCATCTTTAGTGTTGAGAAAACCTGAAGGGGGACCTGATAAGTCTTTAAGTACCTGAAGGAGTGTTATAAAGAGGCTGGAAATCAATTGTTCTCCATGTGCACTGAAGGTGGGACAAGAAGAACGGGGTTTAATCTGCAGCAGGGGAGATTTAGGTTAGATATTAGGAGAAAACCTTTCTACCTCTAAGGATCGTTAAGCACTGCACTAGGTCACCAAGGGAAGTTGTGGAATCCCGTCATTGGGAGGTTTTAAGAACAGGTGGGACAAACACCTGGCAGGGATGATCTAGGTTTACTTGGACCTGCCTCAGTGCAGGGGGCTGGACTTGATGACTTCAAGGTCCCTTTCAGCCCGTCATATCTGAGATTCTATAACTTATGCCATGTCGTGGACAAAGAAGGAAGGCTACTACCTAGCAAAGTGCTGTGTAGGGGCGACTCAGAATAGAGGACAGAGTTCTACCGGCTACATCCCAGACAGTGACACAGAGCATCGCCTGCAGGCTCCACTCCCTCCTAACTGCAGTGAGATTCCCAGAGCCAAGTCCTGAGGGATGCTGAGTATTGGCGTTAGGGGCTTGAGCCCCAGTGGAGTCAAATGAGCATATTGTTTGAGTAAGAAGTAAGCAGGGCCTTGTCCAGACTTGGGGAATTTGAATTCAATGGAGATACAGCCGTGCAAATCACTAATGCTGCAACCACCTATAACAGAGTTGGCACCGGCAGGGCTTAATGTGATAATGTGCTAGAGTAAATTACATGGATGCAGTTTGTCTTCCCCCAGAGCAGCCCCTCTGCATGGGGGTGTTACACCCATGGTGCAGCAACATTGGTGGAGACCCCTAGCATAGACAGAGCCTGCAAGCTGAGCCCAGATCCTGTGAGGTGCTGAGTACCTTTGTCAAGGGGCAGCTGCCCTTTATGGGGAGTCAGGGCCCAGGCTGCCCAGGCCTGCCTTATGAAGGCCCCGCCTGGGGGTCGTTGACTGCCCTAGCTGGCTGATTAGTAAACCAGCACCTGGACCTGATAAAGCTCAGTTAGAGGGAACTTCAAAGGGAGACATGAAGTGCCTGTGGAGAGGAGCTCCCAGGAGAGGCCTGAGCAGGGAGCCTGAAAGGGGCTTCTCCAGGGAATCCACCAGAATGGTGAGCCTGTCCGAGAGGCTCCTAGAGGGAGGAAACTTCTAGACAGAGGGTTGCACTTTGCAGGCATCCAAGAGGTCCTGGTCTCAGCCAGGTGTCCCCCAGATGCTGGCTGGAAGCCTGGCCTGGCAAGGATCACCCGCTGTCCCTGGAGAACAGTCACAGTGGATGGACCTCCCCAGGGAAGGATCTTGCTCTGGTAGGGGCAAAAGAGCTAACAGCGGGGGCAGAGACCAGCACTGAGAGAAGAGCTGGGTAGAGGCGAGCCCTGGCCTCGGGTGAGGGACAGATGGACTAAGACCGGCCTAGTCACCCAGCTGAGATGTTGGGGTGAAAGTTTTGTTTATGTTGTGTGGACTTTGCTGTTAATAACTGAGACCCTCCACAAGGGGGCGACGCTTTTCAGCATCCCATGGTCTATCTGGACTGGATACCCTGGCTGAGGGGGCGTGGGAGGGCAGAAATCAAGTAAGGGCTCACTAGTAACACCACGCCCACCTGCAAGGCGGCTCGATGGGTCAGCCGGGAACGAAGGCAACCTTCAGCTCCTGGTGGCTTCAATGGGAGGCCGCCTGTGCCCGTGCAGTGGCTCACCGGAGATGCTCAGCAGCACCGTGGTTATTTCTGCCTGGTAAAGCAGAGAATGGGTGATGCCGTGCAGTATCACCCGCAGGGCCTGGGAAGCGCCTGTTTGCCAGACTGGGCCCTGGTCTCTCTGCAATGCCAGCAGGGGCCCCTTTCCCCTGGTCCCTCATTCAGAGGGAGAGCAGGTGATGCCAGCTGTTTGCTGCAGCAGTGCCTCCCTTCTCTTGCTCATTCCAAGCTGCCAGCCTGCCACTCTGCTCCGAGCCAGCGCAGGGGAGGGGAGACCCCCGCAGGGCCTGGTGCCATCTGCACAGCAAGGTGGGAGCAGCGTGCCTGGCTGCCCATACTTCCCAAAGCCACTGAGGTTTTACCAGCCCCCTTCAAGATGGCACAAGCAGCTGCTAAGGCCCTCTTAGCTGTGCAGCTGTCACGCATGCCCCAGAGCAACGGGGAAATCGAAAAGCGAGTTGGACAAGGAGGACAGTCTGGTTATTCAACCCCCGTCTCTCACACTCAGTCACACACTCCAGAAGGGCCCCACTGCTGTGTTGTGTGCCATTCCTTTGTGCCACCTTCAATAGCACCCCCATGGACCTCTCCAGCTAATGGCCCACTGCCCTTTTGTCTGCTAGCTAGCCCACAAGACTATCCCAGTGGATAAATGCAGGGGGTTTCCCCAACAGCAAAAGGGTCCGTCTCCCCATGCAGCATGTGAGAAAAGGTCACGTCACGAAGTGCAGCACTCATGCAAGACTTTAGGGTTTCATCTCATGTCAGGTAACTGTCTACATGATGTGCAAGTCATGCGTCAATGGAGGTCAATGATATGGGAGAGTCTTTGGATCAGAAGCATGGGGAATTCACAACTCTGTGGAACGCCTTTCAAATCCAATTCACCGCAGTCAGGACTACAGCTGGTCAGAGAAACATGGCCCAAACCATAGTCGGCTGGAATGTGCAGTTCTGTCCAAATCAAAACGCTTCCCCAGGTCAGGTTCTTTGTGCTGGAATTTCATTTGGTGAGAAAACCAGGGTAAAAGAAGAGCTCACGTAACGCTATAACATCCTCTTTGGACGAAATGTTTTGATTTTTCATTTTTAAATGCCTTTGTTTTGAATTTTCTTCAAAAATGTGTCGTATTATGAACACGTGTTTCAATTGGACAATGAATTTTTTTCAGAATTTCCAAGTGATCAGTTTGTGTTCCGATGGGGAACAAAGCCAGGTTTCCCAATTTTAAAATTCTTCATGAAATAAAACTTCTGTCTGCTGCCCCATTCTAATTAGGACCAAAATCTGCTGGTGAAACTACAAAATGTTTGTCAAAATCATTGATTATGCTGGGCTGGGGCAGAGCATAAGGGTTCTGTCTGTTTCCATAGTATGAGCAACACACCATCATTAATGTATTTATCTTCACAGGGCCCCCTTTGGATACTATTATCCCTATTCTAAGCAGGTTAGGTGCATAAATCCCATCAAAATCAATGACAGTTAGGTGCCTAAACTGCTTAGGTGTTTTTGAAAATCCCAGTATAAGTGGCACGCCCGCTTTAAGGCCTAGTTTTCAAAGCAATGAATGGATCAAACCCCAGCAATATCCGAGACCAATTTTCATGCTATGAACCCCTATGACAGCTGCGTTACTCTAGGGCTACCCCTAGACGGTAGCACTTACAGCTGTGTCTCTGTAGCACTTGCGATGGAGACGTTCTAAGCCAACAGGGGAGAGCTCTCCCGCCAGTTTAATAACTCCTGTCTCAGTGAGAGGCAGTTGTCAGGAGCACTTCCGGCAACATAGCGCGGTCTAGACCGACGTTTAGGTCTGTGTAACTTACGCCGCTCAGGGATGTGGATTATTCACACCCCTGAGCGACCTAAATTATACTCAAATAACCTGTAGTGTAGACAAGGTCTAGGACAACTCAGCTCACAAAGCCCAAAGCACCTGAGATTTGGGCGAAAAGCAGGCGATCCAGCTGTGGATCAATATTCTGGAGGAGATCAGACAAATCCAGATCTGACCATCTTTAGGATGGTCAGATCTGGATTTGCACATCTGGATTAGCAAAACCGTCCTCCTTGAGAAAGCCTGTCCACCATAAGTGATGCTCACAATAGAATCATAGAATATCAGGGTTGGAAGGGACCTCAGGAGGTCATCTAATCCAACCCCCTGCTCAAAGCAGGACCAATCCCCAGACAGATTTTTGCCCCAGATCCCTAAATGGCCCCCTCAAGGATTGAACTCTGGGTTTAACAGGCCAGTGCTCAAATAACTGAGCTATCCCTCTTGTTCCCAGCAGCCCAACATCCTTTTCTATCCCCCACCCACAATGCTTTAGTCCTATCAGAGTTTTGATCCCCAAATGGAAAAGTGCCAGAGATTCCATGAAGTCTGCTAGGGTCTTCACTATTGCTATAGATTTTATGTGGACGACCCTGCCTCACTTCTAGGGATAAGGATTAGATGCTCCTTGTTCCTTCTCACCCACAGGTAAAGGAGGAGAAAGCTTATTTTGTTATTGCCTTCTGTCCTTGCCCTGAGGGCATTCATGACGACCAAACAGGCTGTGTTTGGATGAACATGCTGATTAGATTTGACTGGTCGAAGCCAGAGTCAAGTTTAAGGTTCAGGTTTGGATCCAATGATATCAGAATCTCATTAGCTGGAAATCTGTGATCAACCATTCCAAGGAGATTTCGGCTGTATTTCAACCAGAACTGGGCAAGAGGTGCTTTCTGGGGTTGGCTCCCACCTGGAACCAACCCCGCAGAGATGAGTCAGGCACAGAGACTGAAATCTGACCTGCCACTGCCATCTCAAAAACTCAAAGGGTCAGATCCTCAGCTGGTGTAAATCAGCATTGCTCCAATGAAGGCAGTGGAGCTAGGCCAGCTTACAGCAGCTGAGGATCTGGGCCCATGGGAATTTGGATTCATGGTCAGTTTTTGGCTTGTCCTCTGCAACGAACCCCCAAAATGAACCATTTTAGGGAAGGTGGGTGGGGCTTAGATAAGGTTTATGCAGCCTCCCTCCTTTTGGTGTAAAGGAGACAAAGGGAAAGCAGGAGAGGGGAGCTATCGGAAAACCCAACGAAAAGAAAGGGCTGGCATTATACTTCACATAGAGAATGAAATCCCAGCCCCATTAAAGTGAATTACAAAACTCCCACTGACTTTGAAGGCCAGGATTTCACCCAGGGTCTATATATCCAGAAAGGATCTGAACGGAAATGTTACTTAAGGTCAGATTCAACTCCTGCGAAAGTCCATGGAAAGTTGCCCATTAACGTTAATGGGCATTGGATCAGTGAGTACAGCATTCACAGCAGAAAGACTAAGCAGGATTAAAATGAGCTCCACATCCCCTTGCGATACAGACATTCTTCTCAACACGGGAATGAAACCAGACCTAAATCTATTTTATTTAGGGAAGAAGAGCCAACAGCTAACCCTGAACGCAGCTCCAGGCATGGCCGAGGAATTGATTTGCATCATTAGCTATTGTGCTCGTCACTTATTATTTTTAGAATGCCAGGGGTGGGCATGGCACGGCACAGACAGATCCTATGGGAAGATGGGATGACTTGTAATACACACCAGTGCCCAGATATCCCAATGATGGACAACCTTATTAAAGCCTCGATCGACAGGCGAGTGGGCATTCAGGGAGCCTGGGTTTCAGAATCAGACACAAATGACGTACCTGAATCCAATATAAAATTGCCCAGAAATGGTAAGCCAAGTTTCCAAACCTGGATGTATAAAGTTAGTTATGGAATGGCCCAAGGTAGGTGTCTAAATCAGCCCTTAGAGTCACAGATTTTAAGGCCAAAAGGGAACACTAGATAACCTAGCCCGACCTATAGCACAGGGCATTAATTTTCACCCAGTTATCCCTGAACCGAGCCCGATAACTTAGAACTGACTAAACCATTTCAGTCTTCTTACTGAAGATGCTTAAAATATCTGAATATGGATGTAGATGCCCAACATTAGGCAACCCTGTTTGAAATTTTGGCTTTTCACCAGTTCCCCAAAGTGCCCACTTGACTCCAAATTCAACTGCCTGGTTCTGAAAATTGGACCCCTGACACTGCTCTGGGCCTTAAGCGGCTACAGTTCTCTGATGATCAGAGAGGGGCATCATTCTGTTTCCATAGACAAAGGCCAACATGTTCTTTTAGCATCAAATTACTTTTAGTTTGGAATAAGGGGGAAAAAATAAAATCCCCCAGTGAGAGAGAGCATGGTGTGTGTGACTGCTCTCTGACAGGCTGAAGGGACTCTGAGACCAAAATGGCCGCAACGGAGGGTGCCCAAACTCTTGGAGTTTTAAAGGCACAGTGGCAGTGTTGTCTAGTGGATAGGGCACTGGATGGGGAGTCAGGAACCCTGGTTTATAAACCCAGCCATTGATCTGCTGTACGACCTAGGGCAAGTCATTCCACAATCTGTGCTTCAATTTATCCCTTCTATGTTGTCTTGTGTAGCTTGTGAGCTCTTCAGGGCAGAGACTCTCTCTCATTATGTGTTTGTGCAGCCCCTTGCACAACGGGGCCAGGATCTCGGTTGGGGCCTGCAGGAGCTACAGTAACAAATAATAGTAACAGAAGAAAAGTGTTGCAAGTTTGGGTCAGGCTTTACATTTTCTGGCTAAGAACTCTCTATTAGTACTTACAGATGCTGCCGTTCATTCAGTGAAGACTCACCAAGAACAGAGTTCATCCCTACATTTCCTGTCATTGCCTGGCAGTTAATTACAGCGAAACCTGGAACATTGTGGACGTGGGGCTAGGATAAGCCTGCAAAAAGTCGGTGCGGGGGGGGATTCTGAATTACTCAGGCCTCCTGAGGCAGTGAAATGAGGCTGGAAATCTCAAGGGAACAGACTCTCGGAGGAGATTTTTGCTGCTTCCAGGCGGGTTGCAGAAAAACGTGACATCTCAGCGTGTCTATTCCAATATGTAGTATTATGAAAATGAAAAGCCACAAAAGAGCTACCTGCATTTAATTGAACTTCAAAACCAGCTTGGCTTGAATTCTGGATGAGGGGGATTCTTTTTGTCCTTATTATTAATCCATCCCCGAGTTGTCCCATAGACTGTGTCTGTGCAGTGCCTACTACTAAATGGACAAGGAAGGGTGGGGGTCACCTAGTAAGAGGGTGGCAGAGTCAGAGGATGGAACCTATGTCTCTGGCTAGCATGGCTGCTGCACTAGGCCACACACCAGTCCTAGAGGGCAAGTGTTTTTATTATACCCAAATGGGTTTGTTCATTGCTGTGGCATCAAGATGCTGCAGTGAATGGTGCCCCATAAACATCTTAAATTAGATCAGAGAATACAGAGCTGCTGGAGGTCCTAAGGGCTTCAGTAAGAGTTGATGGAGCTGAGAACCTCCCATGATATATAGAATATTAGGGGGTGGAAGGGACCTTAGGAGGTCATCTAGTCCAACCCCCGGCTCAAAGCAGGACCAATCCCCAACTAAATCCCCAAATGGCCCCCTCAAGGATTGAACTCACAACGCTGGGTTTAGCAGGCCAATGCTCAAACCACTGAGATATCCCTCCCCCTACAGGGGTCCAGGCTGCCTGGTGATGGCCATAGATTCCATGGCCAGAAGGCACCATTGTGATCATCTAGTCTGACCTCCTGTGTAACAGACCAGAGAACTTCCACCATAATTCCTAACGCAGATCTTTTAGAAAGGGATCCAGTCGTGATTTAAAAATGGTCAAAGATGGAGAATCTGCCACAGCCCATGAGAGAGATGACCGACAGAACCCTACTGGATTGGAGGGCTAGCTCTGTGACTGAGATCCCATATCCATGGGCTAGAGCTTGTCCGGCACAAGGAGAAGTTTTGTTGTGCAATTGGTACTCACGTTAAAAAGTTTGAGAGCACATGCTCTCTCTCCACCCCCCAGTCGCCTGAAAGAAGGCAGTTTAGACTCCGACTTGATCCCTCCGCCTGTGGTATTATCCTTCCAATTTCTTCTTCAAAAATATCAGTGCCTCAGCTTGCACACCAGAGAGTTCACACCTATAGAACACAGCCTTATCTCCCAGGTTCTGTGCAAGACAAGCCTGTTTCACTCCTCCCTCCCTAACCCTCTTAGACATAATCCCGTCTTTAATGCCTCTTGGAACGGAGCTTTGAACGACTGTGCAACCTAACTGGCTGACCTCTCTGGCTGCTCTCTCATGCCCATTTGGAGAACTCTGACTTGCAGAGAGATAACAGAAGCCTGGTAAATCCTCGCTGGGAAGCTAAAGCGATTGTCACACTTAGAGAAGTTTACTCCGAAAGGAAACTTCTAGCAGCTTCGAGTCTGCAGCTAAACTCCAGCAGGGGAATGGGAGAAGAGCTGGGTTTTGTGCCTCGGACCTGCGTCACACTGACGGCTGGACAAGTTCTCCTAGCGGCTTTCAGCGCTTACGGTTTCTGCTTTGGAAAATGAAGAGCGGTTTTAGGTTGGTGAATCCGGACTTAGTACAAAGCGCTTACAGGAATAATATTAGTCGGTGAGCCAGGCCGCTCAGTTACTGAACCTTCCAGCTTCTCTTGGGCTGTATGCATGTAACCATCAGAGCAGATTGGTCCATCAGGAGTGGTGTGTGTAGCATCTGACAGACTGGTCCAAAGGGAATGCCAATGACTGAATTTCACGGAGTGTACAGCCAGGACGGATCATTAGATCAGTCTGACCTCCTGTATATCACAACCCTTTACATTTCACCAGGATACCTTTACCTTGAGCCCAATGACTTTAGTCTAGCTAAACCACTTCAGAAGGCTAAATCCGATCCCTTCCATTACTGTATGCGGAGTGGCTGTAGTCGGGTCGGTCCCAAGTTGGTCTAATACAAGATATTACCTCACCCACCTTGCCTCCCTAAAGCATTTCAGTCCTCGGGAGACTCAACTGTTGGGTGCCACAGGCGGAGAACAGGAAGGACTGAGGTGCCACCACCGTCTGAGGGAATTGATTGGGTGGGACAGACCCAGATAATCCTAGGTGGTGATCCCTGCCCCATGCTGCAGAGAAAGCTAAACCGCTACCTCATCTGACCTAGGGGGAAATTCCTTCCCAATGCTAATTCTGGTGATCGGTGTGATCCTGAGCATGTGAACAAGACACACGAGCCCAGCATCTAGAAAAAGGATTCTCTGGACCTCCTCAGAGCACTGAGCCAGCCCATCTCCAGCTGTGGCTGGTCTCTGAATACATCTTGACAATGGTGGGGGAGCTTCTTTAGTTTGAGAGCAAGAGAAGGGACGTTCTTTATCAATGCTGGGACCTTAGCAATCACAGTTGATATGGGGCAGAATTCTGAAGCCCCTACTCGCTTCTATCTCAGCTAGGGGATAGCACTGACATCAGTGGAAGTCGCCGCCCCACCGCCAGAGTAGAAAGCAGCAGGTATTTCAGGATCTGGCTCAGAGAAAACTGGAATAAGTAGGGAAAACCTCAATAATTTAAACACCACCCCTTCCCCCATCCCACTACGGGTCTTTTCTCAAGCTCGGTATTCAGCCTGGCTCAAGGCAGAACCACTGGATTCTGCCTATCAGCCCCGTGCTCCTTATTGCCGATGGGGGCAGGGGGAAAGTCAGCCTCCAGGATAATGGCAGAGCACCTATCTGCACCAGACTCAGTACGGCCCAGCACGTAGGGCAGTGGCCTGAGAGCCAGGAGATGGGGGTCCCTGCCCTTGCTGGGCCCGCTTGGGAGCGTTGTTTCGTTTTGGTATGTCCCTGCTCATTTCAATGAGAACTGAGCACCTATTGGCGCCTTAGACCAGTGGTCTCCAAACTTTTTTGATCGCGCACCCCAGCAGTAAAAAAATTTTGAGCACGCACCCCGTGCCGCGCCGAAGCAAAAAAAACCCTGCTCCTCCTGCCACACACCCCCAAGGATCCTCTTGTGCAGCCCTTGGGGTGCACGCACCCCACTTTGGAGACCACTGCCTTAGACCATCTGCCCTTTAATTGTAAGCTCTTTGAGGCAGGGGCTCTCTCCGGCTAGGTGTACAATGCCTCACCCAATGGGAGCTTGGGGGCTCCAGCTGTGACCAGAATACCAGCAATCAGTTTGGAGTCAGCACAGGGCTACATGGTAAAATAATGAAGTGAGTTCACTGATTAACCCTATGGCTTCCGACTCTGAATCATCCTGTCCCACGAGCTGTTTGCACTAAGCTGAGTACACGATGCGCTCGGTGATGTATTTGGTAAATCTCAGAAACAAAGACGACTTGAGCAGTTTACCATTAGGGCCTCAAAGGGGTCAACTGCCTTGTGGCACTTGGCTACCAGCAAGCACCCCACTTCTCCAGGCCCTTTCCTACGCCCAGGGAAATAGCCTCTGAGAGCTACAGCCACCTGAAAGTTCCCAGACAGTCCCCTTAATTGGCACCTTTCCGTTCTGCTTTAAATTAATCAAATCCAGAGTCCCTATATTAATAGTGTCGTGGGAATTAAAATCATGCAATGCATTAAAGATGTAATTTAAAATTAATAACTCATAATTATTTATCATGGTGTATCAGCGGAGCTATGATTTTCCCCTCCTCACACACCATTCATTTCCTTTCATTCTTCCCCTTTTGCTTCTACTAGCATCTTGGACCATTCTGAAGATCTGCAAGCAATTCCTGGAAATGCCAAGCCTCCGACGGAATACATTTAATTTAATTCTTTTGGGGGGTGGGTGGGAGAGACTTAATTGTGGTAAATCAGTACTTAAGAAAAGACATCCATTTAAAAAAGGACAAACTGACATAATTTAATCAGAGTGTTGCCCAACTGAGGGAGAGCAATAGGAGCTGGATTCTAGCCACAGGAGGCGCTGTTGTGGTCTCCCTGTTGTTGCAGAAAGGACAGAAAACATAACATCCACCTAATGCCCCGGCCTTCCAAGAACCTCCGTCCCTGGTCCCCGCTTCATGCTGAAATGTAAATGCTGCCTTTACTTTCTTGCTATATGGATTAGTCCTGAATGAGGTCTCAGCCATGCCAAGATGGAAATGCGTCTATCCTAAGTACTTCTATGACCCCATTACCATAGTACCTGAGGCACTTCACAACTGGTAACACACTTCTCCTCACAACACCCCTGAGAGATATGGCTAATAGGGCAGGGCTATTTTACAGATGGGGAACGGAGGCACAGAGAGACTTGCCTGTGGTCACACAAGGGGTGTGCGACAGAGCAGGGATTCACACCCCGGTCTCCCGAGTCCCAGGCTAGCACCTTTGCATTAGCAACCAAGGTGAGTTCCATAAACATGTTTCAGGGCCTCAGATAGGACATGGGTTCCAGGTCATTGTCATCAACAGGGAAGTAGGTAAGTGACTGAGGAGGCTCAGAGACAGGGCTCCTTTCTCATGCCTGGAGATGATCCCTCAAAACCAAAATTGAAGCACTTTGGTGTAGCAGAGTCAGGACACTTGGGGTGCTGTCCCTCTTCTGGGAATGACTGAGCAGCCTTTAGGATGGCCATCATAGAAGATTAGGGTTGGAAGAGACCTCATCCTTTCACCGGCATGAAATTGAGAGAGAGAAAAACTTCAGCAAAGCAAACTGATTCCACAGCTACGAAGAAGGACCAGATACTCAAAATATTTCAGGACCAAGCTGCCATTTAAATCAATGAGAGGTAGGCACCGAAATACCTTTGAAGATCTGGACCCAAATCAAAAACCTAATCTTCTGTGCTGTTCCCAACAGACAGACAAGGATCCTAGGAACCAGGCCATTCTTTGCCAGCTCTGAATTCAGCTAGAGGGTTTTATTCCAGTCCTCTGAAAAAGCAAAGATGGGTCTGAGCTGGTTGGGATGGGTTTTGCTTCCGTCCATCTCTGGGAGAGCGCTAGGGAGGAGTTTGGGATTTTAACACAGAGCAGGAGCTGTGAATGTTAGTTAAGATTCACTTGGACACTCCAAAAAAAAAGTCACTGAAATTGAGAGAGAAAAATATGTAAATTATGTCCATGAACATGGCCCTGACAGTGGGTCCATTTTAATTTGGCTGTGTGCGTTTTGCCCGAACAGCAGTGTCGTTTTTAAGGCACACCACATAAAGAGAAAACTTTTCTCTGTGGGTAGCCATCCTACAGCTTGGCTCTTCCGCTTGGGAGTCTATGTTTGTATTCACTGAGGCTCACTTTTTCTTTAAAAAAACCCTCCTATCTTTGCATTGATTTCCTTCTCTGAATCTCAACCCCCTCCCTCCCCCAACATCAATAAATACACCACAGAGCCTAAACATGCCAGTTTTGTTTAGTAACTCAGCCCTCAGTAGGGGCTCAACCAGATGCAGCGCCTGTTGTTGATGTAAGAGGGAGGCTATTTTAGGGAAGCAGCATTTAAACTGACTCCAGTATTACTAAGGCTGGATATGACGTGCTCAGACCGCCAGCTCTATGGCTTTTGTTTTCTGAGCAAGGAGGAATTTAACAAAGTGACTGATTTTTTTCTGCCAAAGACAACCTTGTCATCAAGGTTTTAACAACAACAAAGACGCAGTGAAAAGGGCCTCAGAATGACACACGTTAAGAAATAAGCTTTTTGTATACGGATAATTCCAGCCATTCTGGAAAAGAAAAAAACCTTGCAGCACATTTATAACGAGCTTGGTGTCTCCTGGAAACCTGCACCCCATTATTTTGCCCTCCCACAGTCGTCAGAACTGCGATGGTCTCCTCTGGTCCAGGAAAGAGAAGCACAGTAGTTTTGTGCTAGCTAGTTGAGCCCGGCACGCTTCTTTGTACAGAGCCCAAATAAAGTAATTTCCAGTGATTCTGTAGTTACGTTGCAATCCCTGATCACGTCAGTATCGCACCGTAATGGACGCCCCGGAGAAATAAAAGGGAAGCGTCCCATTATTTTGCAAGCAGCTGCTGCCATGTGCACCATCTTTATGAAAGCAGTCAAATCTAAATGAACACCTTCAATGTCTCAGGGGAATTTCTTGCATCAAGTCACTGAGACCCCATAATGAGGTGCAAAAGTTTCCTGACCATGCCCCCACTGAACAGGTACAGGTAGTCACCAGACCTCCAGCATGCACTTGGCTTCATGGAAAGCCAGGGATGGATTATCAGGGCAGTCTCTTGAGTTATTCTTGAATTCTGGTCAGAAATCCAGAGGGGATACCCCCAGGATCTTACTCGACCTGTCCACTCATACCTGACCTGCTCCCAGCACAGCTTTCAGTCCCTAACAGAGACCCAGCCAAGAGAGCTGGGGTATGAAGTTTACACATGAAGAGATGTAGCTAAAGGGGTGGCCCAAGCATCTCTCTAGAACAGTGGTTTCCGTCCATGGGGATAGATTCTGTCTCCTGTCCTCGTGCCCCTTTATACACTACTCCAAGGGCACATGGGGCCAGAAGTGTGACTTAAAAGACCCAGGTGGAAATCCCCCAGTGCAGGTAGTGTCAGCCCACCCTAAATGGCCCTCTGCTGCCAGCCCTGCAAGCATCAGTTCAGGGAGTGTGCTGGGAAGAGGGGAGGATGAGGCCAGAGACGGGAGGGGAAACATGGGGGAACCTGTCAGGGAATCTCTGTTGCACACACTGCCACAAAGTTTCTGGGCTGCTCGACACCACAGCCCTCAGGAGGGCTGGCATAACTCGGAGCACCCCCGAGGCACCTCTAATTTTGAGTGGGGGCTGGTTTCTCCTGCCAGAGAAGCCCAGAATCCCACAGGTGCAGAGGTGCCTCACAGCCACCTTTGCCCACGTCCTGCTGGGTGCACCTTTTGTGCTGCGGCCGCAGGCAGTGCTGTACTGAAACCCCGGCCACCAAGGTGGGGAAGCCAACAAACGGTCCCGATTCCCAGCGTAGCTGAAAGTAACCAGGGACAAAACAGGGAGAAACAGTGCAATTTAAAGTGAAAGCAATTACCACTTCTGGGGAAGTAGACAGATCCATTCAGGCCAGATTTTTCCAGGACAAATTCAAGCTTCTGACCTTCATTTTCAAAGCCCTTCTCCGCACCACCCCTCTCTAATTAGCTGCTCTCGTTGCACTGACCCGGCTTCCTCCATGCACTCACTGATACTAGCCTGATCACCCATTTGCCTGCCCCCTTCCCCCAGTCTTTGCACTTTCTTCCCCATCCTTCTTGACCTTTACACTCAATTTCTCTGCTTCCCTTGTCTGTAAGATGATAGACACTGAGCGCTGCATCTGATCAACCCCAGCATTTCAGGGTATGTTCTAGGCATCAATGGGAAGAACTTTTATTTGGTGAAAAGTCAGAACACTGGAAGGGGGACATGGGTCCCTAGCCTCTGGCTAGCAGCGTCACAGCTCCAGCTGCCTCTGTAATGGTCTATAGATCAAAGATTTGGATGCTGTCAGACACTGACACCTCCCAGCATAATGCCACCCCATCTCAGCTCTGCCCAGACTGTTTAAAATATTGCCACCCTGAAGGCCTTGGCTCTCAGGCAGAAAGAATCACAGGCAGGGAGGGGTGGGGGGACTTGCAGGGAGCCCTTGAAAGAGGGGGATGGAGGATGCAAGGAGGCCTTGTGCGTGTACTTAGCTCTGCCTACAGGAGCTACGAAGTGTGTGATCCCCCCCTCTTATTTATTTTCCAATACTGCCTAGCAGCTTCTACTGAAATCATGGCCCCATTGCGCTAGGTGTTGTAGATACACAGAGAGAGACAGTCCTTGCCCCCAGAGACCTTCCAGCTCAGGGTGAAAATGCCACACTCTCACTTTGAGTAGTACCATAGTCCCCATGCTGTCTCCTTGTAACAACCTTTTATGTACTCGAAAACTGTTATGTCCTAGGGTGACCAGGCAGCAAAAGTGAAAAATCGGGACAGGGATGAGGGGTAAGAGGTGCCTATATAAGAAAAAGACCCCAAAATCGGGACTGTTCCTATAAAATCGGGACATCTGGTCACCCTATCATGTCCCCTCTCAGTCATCTCTTCTCCAGACTAAACAAACCCCATTTCCCCCCACCCCCCAATCTTCCCTCATAGGTCATGTTTTCTAGACCTTGAATCATTTTTGTTGCTCTTCTCTGGGCTTTCTCCAATTTGTCCACATCTTTCCTGAAATGTGGCACCCAGAACTGGACACAATACTCCAGTTGAGGCCGTATCAGCGCAGAGTAGAGCGGAAGAGTTACTTCTCGTGTCTTGCTTACAACACTCCTGCTAATGCAGCCCAGGATGATGTTCT
>NW_020665302.1:4589140-4763048 GCF_002925995.2 Terrapene triunguis
TCCTACCTAGGCAGTCATTTCCCATTTTGTATGTGTGCAACAGATTGCTCCTTCCTAAGTGGAGTACTTTGCATTTGTCCTTATTGAATTTCATCCTATTTACCTCAGACCATTTCTCCAGTTTGTCCAGATCATTTTGATTGTTAATCCTATCTTCCAGAGCACTTGCAACCCCTCCTAGCTTGGTATTGTCCAAAGTGTACTCTCTATGCCATTATCTAAATCACTGATGAAGATATTGAACAGAACCAGACCCAGAACTGATCTCTGCGGGACCCCACTCAATATGCCCTTCCAGCTTGACTGCGAATCACTGATAACTACTCTCTGGGAACAGTTTTCCAACCAGTTTTCCACTCACCTTACAGTAGCTCCATCTAGGTTGTATTTCCCTAGTTTGTTTATGAGAAGGTCATGCAAGACAGTATCAAAAGCTTTACTAAAGTCAAGTTATACCACATCTACCACTTCCCCCCCATCCACAAGGCTTGCGACCCTGTCAAAGAAAGCTATTAGGTTGGTTTGACCCAATTTGCTCTTGACAAATCCATGCTGAGTGAACGAAATGCTTTGCTTCAGGTTGGATCAATGTTCAACTTTGCATCTGCCTGAGCTACCATGGTGCCTCATGGCGGTAGTTCTGGGTCCCCCATGTGCCCATTCTCTCCTATGGATCCTATGCCCTGGCCTGACTACACCTCCCATGATGCACTGCAGAGTCTCACTGTGGCTGAATCACCATGGGTGCTTCTCCTGATTAAAATCAAAGACTCTCTGTACGTTGGCGATCTTGAACTACCACCCCCAAACTTTCAAAACCATGCCTGCCCCCCCTCCCCCCCGGTATCATGAAACTAGCTTAAGTTAAGGTGTTTTTTTAAACAGTGACTGGTTTTATTCCTAGGGCTACCATATGTCCGGATTTCCCCAGACATGTCTGGCTTTTCGGTCTATAAATAGCCGTCCGGGGGGGATTTCTAAAAATCTAAAAATGTCCGGGATTTCCCCCCGGTCGGCTATTTATAGACGGAAAAGCGGCGGCCAAGCGCCGCTCGGCAGCCAAAGCCCCTTCCCGGCTCCCCCCATCCCCTGCAGCCTTACCACACCGTCCGGCCCCCCAGCTGTCTTCCCCCTCCTCCCCTCCCCTGAACGCTCCACCCCCCTGCTCCTCCCCCTCCCCTGCTTCCCGCGAATCAGATCTTCGCGGAAAGTCTGAAAAGAAGCAGGGGCAGGCGGGCGGCAGCAGCAGGTAAGCTGGGGTGGGGGGGGAGGAGAGCTCCGGGGAGGTGCGGCCCTGGCCGAGCGGCTCCCTCCGGCACCGGCCCCGGTTCCGGCCGAGCGTGCCAGCCCGGCCCCAGCGGCTTCGGCCTGGCTCGGGCCCCAGGGCAGCGGCCCCAGTTCTGGCCGAGTGCGCCAGCCCGGCCACGGCTGAGTGGCGCCGGCCGAGCACCCCTGGCCCTAGCTGCTCCGGCCTGGCCCGGCTCGGGCCCCAGGGCGGTGGCCCCGGTTCCGGCCGAGCGCGCCGGCCCAACCCCAGCCGAGCACCTCCGGCCCAGCTCCAAGCCCCGCGACCCTGGCCGGAGCTCCGGCCAGAGCGCAGCACAATTCCTGGGCTCTTTAAAGGCGGCCCTGGTCAGGGGACGCGGGGTTGGGGGTTCTGAGGGGGGTAGTCAGGGGGTGGGAAGTGGGAGGGAGTTGATGAGGGCGGGGCAGGGCAGGGCCCGGGCTAGAGCGTGGCTCCTCCCCCCCCAGTGTCCTCTTTTTTGCTTGTGGAAATATGGTAACCC
This sequence comes from Terrapene triunguis, assembly GCF_002925995.2. Taxonomy (NCBI): domain Eukaryota; kingdom Metazoa; phylum Chordata; order Testudines; family Emydidae; genus Terrapene; species Terrapene triunguis. The sequence goes on from NW_020665302.1 coordinate 4,590,928, forward strand.
TATTTATTCCCCCCTTTGCCTTTGGCTTCTGAGCTTTTAGAGCGCACTCAGGTCACACATTCAAGTTTTTCTCTGCAGCCCTGGGGGCTAGAAAACTTACTTTTTCAAAAGTGAAAGTGGAGATTTTTCTCATATTCACACAACTCCAGAAGCTGGGGTTTTCTAGAACAGTGGTTCTCAACCAGGGGTCCGGGGCCCCCTCAGGGGCCGTGAGCAGGTTTCAGGGGGGCTGCCAACCAGGGCCGGCGTTAGGCTTTCTAGGGCCTAGGGTAGAAAACGAAGCCTCACCATATGGGTCTGAAGCCCAGGCCCCAAACCCCACCACCTGGGACTGAAGCCAAAACCGGCACAGCTTAACTTCGTGGGGCCCCGGGCAATTGCCCGTCTTGCTACCCCCTAATGCCGGCCCTGGCTTTTATATGCCGAAAAACAGTTGTTGTGGCACAAGTGGGCCATGGAATTTGTATAGCATACTGGGGGGGGGGGGGGAGGAAAACAAGCTAACAAACATTCCCTTCCCTGCTCCACACATAACAAACAAAGGAGGGGAAAAACGACAAAGAAAGGCCTCAGGAAGAAGGCTTTTAACTACAAGCTGGAGGAAAATAATGAGACTCTGTCTCTTTAAAAATAAATAAATAGATAAAGACTAAAATAAATGCAATAAGCGTATGCAAATGTGTTGAGCTGAACATCAGTGTCTGTAAAACAGATGAGGGAGAAAGTGCTTGAAGCTAGAGAGAGGAATGAGGCAGCCAGCGCTGACCCTGGGGTTAATAATTTTTACTTCTCCATCTCATTCCCTCCATAAAAAAAAAGAAAAAGAAAAAAGAGGGGTGGGGGAGGGAGGTGGGCAGGGAGAGAGGAGACAGGAATGTGTGTTTGGTTTAGAAGTAGCCACAGCAGCTCTGCTGAAGGTTATTTAACAGCATTGAAAGGAGTGGCTGCAAAGCACCTATTGTTTTATTCCACCGCTGTCTCTGTGTCAGCATCCCTACCCCTGCCTGGTGTGTCCAGCCATTCGCCTCTCAGCTAAGAGGAGACCAAGGACAGGTGCGACCTGCTAACCCTCAGGACCGGGCTGTGCAGGGAGTCCCAAAGGGCAGAAGTAAGGAGGATGCAACCGGAAGAGGAGGAGGGGATGGAAGAAGGCAAGGAGCCAAACGCAGCCCAGGCACCACCTCACCACGCGATCGGCTTTCTCTGCAATGAAGAAAGGGCCCAGGCTTGTGAGGTGCTGCATCTCCTCTGCCCCTGCTGGCTTCGGTAGGGTGCTCAGCACCTCTGCAGGATGGAGAGCACCAAGAGGAAGCTGCCCCACAGCGGAGTTTGGCAGTGGGACAGGATTGGGTTTGCATCATGGAGAAGCTTGGGTACCGTAGCCCCTCCATGGAAGGGGCACCCAGGCAAGGACTCAAACAGGAAAACAGACCAAGGGCCTAATTCTGCCACAGGTCTAACTCCCATTGACATCAGATAACTCTCTTTATTGCATGTCTCTCCCGGTGCCCCTCCCCACGGTATCTGGGGGCACGTCACCAATCAGGCCATACATTATATTAAGGTTCCATTTATAAAGAGTTTATAATGGAATTAATATGGAACATTATAAGCATGAGTAATATGCACTAGAGACGGTTAAGCACATCAGTCTGCAGACACATGGCCCTTTACTGTAGTATCTGGGCCCGATTGCCTCAGCATCTTGCCCGTATTTATCCACACACCATCCTGTGATGCAGGGAAACACCATTAACTCCCTTGCACACACAAAGACTCTTGTGTAAGAGCACACTGGAAGCCTGAGCAGGGATCTGAAGCCAGGTCTCCCAAGTCCATGCCCTAACCATTGGACAAGCCTTCCTTTCTCATAAGTAGAAGGTGCTTTAGATGCTTATGAGCTATGGTTGCAAGGAATCAATCCACTAAAAACAATCTATCCATGATTTATTAACGATTCATAATTGGAACCTAAGTGTAACTGCATTAAAACAGCCAAACAGCCCACTAATAGGTAGCAGACCCCCCCACCAGCCTCCACCCCCTTGAAGAGACCTGACACAGCCGGGAGTGTCCTGAAGATGAAATAGTAGGGGAGTCCAGCGTTTGCTGTCCATTGGATAGCTGGATGAAGGGATGCATCTGGCCCCAGGCCAGGGGCTTAGTCATAGTCCCTGAGGACTCCCAGGAGCAAGGAATATCTAGTTTGAAATATACCACAGCAGTATTTTTAATAGGGAGAATTTTTGAAAAAAAAATATTGGGTGTTAAATTGTTAGGCAATGTTGTTGTAGGCAGTTAAACGGCTTTTGTGCTCCACCTCAGAAATGGCTGCACTTCATTGGCAGAATAAGCGAAGGGGTCTCCCTCTATATTGCATAGGCAATGAACAAAGACTGGATAAAAGAAACCAACATCACCCCATGGTTTTGGAGGGTGATTCGGAGACCAGCCACAGGGCATCATAAAAGAGTGTGTTTAGTGCCCGACCTAAATTGTTGTGTCATGTTGCTGTTCAATGGCTGCTGTGTTTCACCCCAGAGTGGGCTCCATTTCAGTGGTGGGTGGGGTAGTGTCCATAAATCCTTTCCCTACCGCACAGGGATCTTTTAGGGTTTAAAATTAACTAATGTCACACAGCAATTTGTGACCCTGAGTTGAAGGTTTCTGTCAAATGCTAAATATCTCCACTATCTATAATAATATACAAGTGATCAATCTCGCTTTCTGTAGGGAGACCCCTGCAGAAGAGTTAACTCAGCGCTGGAGCACCCCCTCATGGCAGGGCAGGGCATAGCAGGTCTTTAGCAGCCCCTGCGGATGGTTGTACCAGTCCCAGGGTGGTCTGCGCTGAGAAGGTCATATCTTAGTTCTACCCCTTCCATGGGGACAGAGTCCAACAGAGAATCCACAGTCCTTCCACCTGGCCTCAGCCCTGCGGCCCTTCATCCTGCTCTCAGGGTTTTAAATCAACCTTGATGTCAAGGGGCTTCGTGACATCTGCCCAGTGGCTGGTAGGGGAACCCAGGCCCTGCCTCTACGCCAGGCCAGAGACCATAGGATGAGCACTCACTGCTGTTCCAGCAGGTACTTCACTGCTGCCTCCCTGGACTCCTTCCTACCGTTAGCCTTTCTTCAGGCCTTATCCCCAGCCCTTTCCGCAGCACCCCCAAGGGCTCCTACCCTTGTGTCAAAGTTCACCACAGGGTTTGCCCCTATCTTCCTGCCCCCCCTCCACAGGCTTCCCCCTCACCCCACCAGAGTACTTCCTGCTCCCCACAGGTCTCTTCACTCTCTGCCACCCAGGGAGCCATTGCAGAGTTTGTCCCTCTCTCCCTGAAACCACTCACAGTTGTTCAGTCTAAATGCCCCTTTGGCTTTGCCACCACTGCCTCTGGCTCCCTCCTGACCAGGACAACTCACCTCTGGCCCCAGGCTTCGCTGCCTGTAGGCTTCTTTCTGTCTTAGGATCCTCTGGTCCTGGCTTTAGCCCAAGAGAAAAAACTCCCAGCTGCCCACGTCCTGGGTCTCCTCCCTAGCCTCTTTCCCACTGCCCTGTGCTCCTTCCTTTACAAAGACCCAGCTCCTCCCAAGCTTCTGTGAACATCAATTATGCCTAACACCCTTCCAGCCAGTGCCCTAATTGGGCTCAGGGTCCTGTTAACCCAGGCTTAACCAGTGTGAAATTTAGACACCCCAGCACACCTCCCAACCTATTTTTTTGCAGCAACCACTTTCCCTAAGGGCTGCTCTTTGTGGGCCAGCACATAGGGTACTGCACGAGGCACTGGAAAAGTGGGATTTTAGTCCTGGCTCTGTTACTGACTTGGTATGTGAGTTTGGGCAACCCACTTCGTTTTGCTCTCACCCTTTGTCTATTTACACTGCAAGATCTCTGTGGCAGGGACTGTAGCTTCCACTGTGTATGTACAGCACCTTGCATCGTGGGGCCTGACCTCAGTTTGGACATGTAGGGCTGTGATTTAATTCCTCACAGACATCTTGCAAGAACCCACTTAGAAAGACTGAATTTGCTGGAGAACAATCCAAGGAGTCGTTCCCCGGCAGTGGTACTGTAGTTGCTGATAAGGCCCTTTGCCTTCTCCTCCACCCCGCCCCGCCCCACCTCTGCTCTAAGGAATCAGTGAGCCTGATCTTTCTCTGAACTCAGGGAGAACCGATTCCTTTTTTTTTTTTTTTTTGGTGATGGGGAGGGGGACGAGTTGAGAGCCCTTCGTACTGAGTAGTCAGTCGAATTCCCCTCCTGTAGAAAATTCTGAGATTGCAAAATTTGATTTCAGCCGTGTCGGGACAAAATGTTAACATCTCCGAATTTTTTGTGAAAGAAAATATTCCAAAAATGTTTCATTTTGACCTTATTGAAATGTTTTGTTTTGTCTGGATCATTTCAACTTTTATATATTGTGTTATACACATTAAAGTCCAAACGAAATGTTTCAATCATTTTCTGCAAAAATGTTGATGAAATTCATACATTCCTGCAAAACTTTTCAATTTTGTGGAATCAACATTTTCCAGTGGAAATCTCTTCCTTTGGAAAACGTATGATCTGCTCTTCTACTGAGTCTGCTCTTATGCCACATTTTATGCAGTCTGGCTGGGTATTTTAGTTGTCGGGTTGGTTCTTCTGCCATAATATTTTTAAAGTTTTCAGAATCATAGAATATCAGGGTTGGAAGGGACCTCAGGAGGTATCTAGTCCCACCCCCTGCTCAAAGCAGGACCAATCCCCAGACAGATTTTTGCCCCAGATCCCTAAATGGCCCCCTCAAGGATTGAGCTCACACCCCTGGGTTTAGTTAGGGTGACCAGATGTCCCGATTTTATAGGGACAGTCCCGATTTCTGGGTCTTTTTCTTATATAGGCTCCTATTACCCCCCACCCCCATCCCGATTTTTCACATTTGCTGTCTGGTCACCCTAAGGCCAATGCTCAAACCACTGTATCTGTTTGTACATTGCATTCAAACACATGACAATAGGTGCCTTCTGAATAGATTCCATGAATGAAATTGGGACTCCTGGGTCCTTTTCCCAGTTCTGCCAGACTAATTTTGCTTCACCTCCTTGTGTGCCAGTTTCCTGAACCGTACGATAAGGTAATAATACTGACCTATTTCACATGGTGGTTGTGAGGTTTAATGATTGTACGTTCTTGAAGCAGTTAGCGATGGTCAGATAGATGGAACTATACACGGGAAAAGTAAAATAACCAATGTCTGGGGATTTTCCTAATTACCCTTTTTTAATAATTTCAGCCATTTTTGAGCTAGAGACCAGCAAATAAAGCATCTTCAAATGGTCTTGCAATAGGAAGGGGATACTGATTTGTTTTTCTCACTCTTGTATAGCACAAAAATGGCTGAAGGAATCTTAACAATACTTTCACCGCCCCCTTCCCCCAAATTCCTCCTTCAGGCAAAGCCCAAGCAGGGGAAATTTCAGCAGCAGAGGAGAATTTTTCAGAACATTATAAAAAAAGGGAAGAGCGAAGGATGATTTTGTGGTTAAGGCCTTGGTGTGGGATCCAGGAGATCAGGGTACAATGCCTGGCTCTGCCACAGAATTACAGCATAGCTTTGGGCAAGTCACTTAACCTCTCTGTGCTTCAGTTTCCCACCTGTTCAAACCTCTGTCTGTCATCTTCTTAAACCGGAAGCTCTTTGGGGCTGGGACTCAAAGGTGCTTTAACGCCCATTGGAATGACTGGGAGTTAGGCTCCCAAAAACCTTTGAGGATCTGGGCCTAACATTTCTTCAGTGCCTGGCACAATAGGGCATTATTATGGCATATAACAGTCTGGCTTGATGTCCGATTCCCCTCCGTTTTAATGGGGATTGGGCACCCAAAACCTTGGCCGTAGTAACAACTGTAATAATAAAAGGGGGGAGGGGGATCTGTATATAATGAAAGTTCTAACGCAACCTTGATTATACCAGGTGCCGCCAGCGCTCCGCAGGGATAAAGGACTGGGAATGCCACAAGGGCTGGGAAATCTGCTGTTCTTTGGAGATAGATTCCCCACAGCTCCCTGAGCGATGACCACCGCCTGCCGAGCACATCAGGTAAGGATTCTCCTGCCTGTCAGACCCCGCAGGAAAGGTGTCATACTGTGGATGCAAACCAAGGCAGGGCGGGAGGATCGCGGAGGTGTAGCTGAAAGACTGTTGTGCTGGGAGGATGCTAGCGAGAGAGCTTGTTACTTCTTCCAAGTGGCAAAGACTCTCCCTGTTGTCCTATTAATCCCCCCGGGGTCGGTTCTTTGCCAAGGCTCCTCTGACCCGCGGGTTGCCGCTCCCTGCAGAGTTTGGGTCCTGGAGCAGAGGATTAAGGGAGCAGAGGGAAGTGCTTTGCAGAACATAATGGCTGCCCCCTCAGCGTGCCCTCGGCAGGCGCCAGCAGGAGGGCGGCCGGGGGCAGCATCCCGCCCGCCTCCCTTCCTGCCTGTGCAATTCCACACACTGCTGCGTGGGGAAATTGCAGGCCGTCGCCGAGCCAGCCGCACGGTCTGGGCTGTTCTCTTGGCAGCAGAGAGGCCGGTTGCAGGCAGCAGGCACCGGCGAAAACCAGCTCGCCGCTTAACCCTGTGCCGAAGGGCAAAGCGAGGCTGGCCTTTCGCCAACGGAACCGCCAGCATCCGACGTGACCGCTCAGAGCCAGGGCAAGGAGGAGCCTGGAGCCCCCCTGAATCGGTGCCTTTTTCGCCAGTCACTACCCCGGCAGCCTCGCGGCCAGCTGAGCTGCTAAGCAGGCCCCCGCACGTGCAAGGAGCGGCCTGGAAGACTGGACAGGGAGACAGCTAGAAAACGTGGCGGCTAGAACTTGCCCTCGGTTAGCGCCGTCTGCCCCCATGCCACATCCCGCGGGCATGCTTCGCTCCCAGTCACTCCTGCACTGGGCTGCTCTGCGCTCTTTGGACGCCCTCGCCCTGCTCCCCTTGTATCCCCCATGCTGGCATCATTCCCTCCCCACCCACTGCAACCCTCCACCCCATGTGCCACTCACTGCAATCCGCCTGCACTGCGATCCAGCTCTCTCCGCCTTACATGCTGTGCCTTCTCACCCCCACATCCCATGGAGTCTGACCCTATCTTCCCTATACACAAGGGATTTCCCTGCACCCCAGGGGCTGTTCCCCTTCTCCTCCATGCCCCATGCGCCGCAATAACCCCATTTCCCCTCCCTTCGGCCCTCACGCTGTGATTTACCCTCCTCCCCTCCCATGTCCACTCCCCAGCCCAATCTTACTCCCCCGTTCCACCCCAACCCTCCGGGCCTCCGATTTCCCAATGCTGCGCCCCCCTCACCATGCGTGTCCAGCCTCGGCTAGTTTATGACCCCCTCCAAATGACATAAAAGTGTCATGTCAGCGAAGCCTGGGGCTGGTGCTGTGGAAAAGCCACCCCCTCATGCTGGCTTCAGCTGGAGCCGGCAGATCGATACCGAGTGTGCTAAGCTGACACTGAGTCTCATTAGAGGGTTAGTTTTCATCTTCCTGCTCCCTGGCAGCCTTCACATTATCCCATAAAATTTATTTACTATTTCATGAATACATAAGCAGCAGGCAAACGCCGGCTTTTTATATATTTACACTGTATATATTTCACGGGAGAGTTATGTATGTCTCTGAGGTAGAGCAGAGGGAGAGAGCGGGACGCGGGAGCAGAAGGAGAGCGCAGCTGCGAGGAAAGAAGGAAGGAGAGGGAGAGAAAAAGAGAGAGAGAGAGAGAGGATGAGGAGATGGATAGATCACAATGCCACGGTCCCAGTTCTGTAGCTGCCTAGGGAGTCGCGCCCACTGAAATGACACCCGGTGGACGGAACTCCGGGTAGGAAAGTTACAAGAAGAAACCGAGACAAGCCCTCATGTGTCTGGGAGATGTGGAGGCAAGTTACCGTATAGGTCAGAGGGTTATTCCAGGCAAATAAAAAGCTAGACCTGACTCTGAGCTCCTCCAGCCTCAACATTCTGGCCTGGCTTTTGAAACTTCGCCCTCCAAAGTTTGAGGATGGTCGGATCCAGATTCAAAAAATGTAAGGCCAGAAGCGATCACCGTTCGATCCCCCAGTCTGACCGCCTGTGTAGCACAGGCCAGTGCTTCTCACCAGTTACTTCGAGCCTGAGCCCAACAACTGGGAATTGAGTAAACCATTTCAGCGTTCAGGAGACTAACCTGGGAGAGACTGAGGTGCCACCAATGCCTGAGGCCTCTGCAGTGGCAGGGAACTGATTAGATGAAATATGCCCCAATGACGCAGGCACAGGAAGGCAGAAACCTGCCAATCTGAGTTGGGGAGAAATTCCTTCCTGACCCCACGCCGGGTCATCAGGGTGACTCTGAGCATGGGAGCAAGACACATGAGCCAAGCGAGCTGGCTAGAACCTTTCAAGGGAATTTGGGCCCAGCTGCAAGCTGACTTGAGACCAGTTCATGGCTTCACGTAGACACCAGACAAAGCCTGCAGTAGCAGAGGGTCTAACCACCAGAGAACAGGTGTCGCTCTGGGGTTAATTTGAATTGGAAATGATTCTCTAGAGGAGTGTGAACTCATGCTCAGTGAACCCAAGGGACATGTTCGCAGTGAACCCCATGAAGCAGAAGCATCAGGTTGCAGGCAGCTCTGGTTAATCCGAAATTAAGGCTAGACTGTAACTCACCCAAGTCAGGAAATCCCCAGTTGTGCTTCTCACATTGCATGTGTAGCTTGTAATAAATCCATGGCCACTTAGGAATCCATAGTTACCAAAGTGCTGCTCACTGGGAACTTCATGGCAAGAGTGGGATCCCAGCTGTGACTCTCACTGGCTAGATCCCCCTGCTCCAAAACCACAAGCCCTATCCCTCCTGAGCTACAGAAAACCTCTGTTAGCAGTCGAGAGTTGATGACACGCAATAGAGCAGCTCCAATCCTGTCCAGCAGAGGGCAATCGTGTGCATACACACCAGCCAGTTCGTCACTACAGTAGCTAACCCCATTGACCCTGAGATGTGTTACTGACATAGCCACAGACCTCGGCAGAGGCAGGAAAGGTGCCACTCTTGTTCAGCTCCATCATTTAGTCTTCGAGAGGACTCGGCGGGTAACGTGTTGGGCGACTGCCCCTGTGTGGGGTTCTCACAATCTGTTCACCTCTTCTTCATCCTATAAATGAGGCCAATATGGGAGAGAGAGAGTTGGTACGTGATCTGTGGTCCCTCCACTCTGGAGAAGGAAGGGTGGCCTGGTGGTTAGCATGTTAACTTAGGACTTGGGAGACTTGAGTTCAACTCCCTAAAGTGCCACAGACTTCCTGTGTGATCTTGGATAAGGCACTGCGGCCCAATTCCTCAAAAGTATTTGAGCACCTATCTCCCATTGAATCAGTGAGAGTTAGGAACCTACATACCTTCACCTCTCTGGGGCTTGTAGAATGCAAATGAAGAACTTCAACAGGAAAAGAGCTAATTCCAAAACACGTGGTCATTGCGTGTGATGCTTGGAGGTCGAAGACTCAAAATGCGTTCCTCACTCTCCGCCATCAAAGGAAAAGTGCTTCTGGGTAGTGGGCCTGTCAGCTTGTTTTCTGTGAGAAGATGCTATAAGTATGGATTCAAGGAAGTGCCACCACATTGGAAATATTGGGTGGCCCCCATCCTCCACATAAGCCCGAGTGCGCGCGGGGGAGCAGAGACGAGAGAGGGACACATAGGGGCTGAAGCAGCTGCTGCAGCACCCATGATCTGGGCCCCCCCTTCCCAGCGTGGAGCCGGCTGCCTCTCCACCCTTGAGTCTAAGTAGCTTTCCCTCCTATACCTCCATGCTCCCATTCACAGCAATCTCCCTCTCCCCCCTTCCTCCACTTGCAACGAAGTTCTAAATAAGGAGTAGGTCATAGGCACTGACTCTGTGGGTGCTCTGGGTGTGGAGCCCCCACGGGCAAAAAAGGGTGGGTGCGTCTGACGAAGTGGGTATTCACCCACGAAAGCTTATGCTCCAATACATCTGTTAGTCTATAAGGTGCCACAGGACTCTGTCACTTTTTACAGATCCAGACTAACACGGCTACCCCTGTGATACAAGAACCCACCGTCAGCCCCCCTATCAGCCCCTCTTCCCTTCCCCAGTGCCTCCCGCCTGTCAGCGGGCCATGCTGATCAGTGCCTCCCCCTCCCTCCCAACACAATCAGCTGTTTCACGATGTGCAGGAGGTTCTGGGGGGGCAGAGGAGAGGAATGAGGACACGGCGCGCTCGGGGGAGGGAACAGAATGGGGGGACAGTGAGGGTGGGGCGGGGGTGGGAGTGGGGACTTGAGGGAAGGGGTGGAGTGGGAGCGAGGCCTGGGGCGGAGCTGGGGGTCAAGCACCCCCCGGCACATTGGAAAGTCAGCACATTGGAGTAGGTAAGGGCTGAATTGCTGATGCCATAAATTCTGTCATAATATTTGATGAGACCCCAGCTCCTGGAGTCATGTGACTATGTGAGAATCTCAGCTTTAATTTTAAGAGTTTCTACCCCTTGTGGTAGTGGAGGAAAAGCTTCAAAACATGACTCGAATGCTCTGTAAAGACCTAGAAACAACGAGACTAATAAAATGCATCTCAAATGGGTTATTTTTTAAAACTCCCATGGTTTTTAAGCCAATCTGATGATTTTGGGGGCGCAACTCATGATTTTTGAATCATCGCAGCCTGGAGTTGGCAATACTTAAAGAAAATTCTTCTCTGTGCGATTATTGCTAACCAACACATTATTAAAACAGGGAGAACTGTAATCATCTAATTTATTGGTCCCGTTTTTGGTACTTCATTCGGGTTGGCCAGGGGAAGTGAATTGGTCCCTTTGCCTGTTTGTGCAGAGTCAAGTTCACGCTGTGGTTCTCACCCACTACTGTGTTTGGGGGGTTGCCAACACAGCAGGAAAATAGTTGAACCCAAAGAAATAATCCAGGTTGTTTTCAAATGAGATTTTTTTTAAATGGTACATTTCAATTCCTAAGTGCTGTAAAAAGCTGGGGGGGGGGGGCGCGTTAAATTAAATTTAAACTTCTGTAAAGGGACTGTTCAGTGTGTCAAAAATAAGTCTAGTCACAAGATTGCAGGCTGGGAACTTGCTGCTTTTTCCTAAAAGCTCATGCTTCAGGGTTTCAACCAGCCACCTGCTGGGGTCAGGAAGGATTCCCAACTGCCTTGCAATGTATTCTGAGGGGGGTTGTTTAAGCGGAGGAGGGTTTATCTCCTTCCTCTGAAGCATCACGGATGGCCATGGCTGGAGATGAGACAGTGGATGTGGGAGGCCAGAGCTCTGAGGTGACACTGAGTGTTTTCGCTCTCTCAGGTGCTTGGCTGGCTGGGTCTTACTCACATACTCAGGGTCTAACTAATCGCCCTGTGTGGGGTTGAGAAGGACTTTTCCCCCCAGGTCAGATTGGCAGGAATCTTGGGGGTTTTTTTGCCTTCCACCAAAGCACATGGGTGCAGGTCACTTGCCAGGGTCCATCTCACTTAATTGTTTCCTGTCATTGCGGGGGCCTCGGGCACTGGTGCACCTCAGTCCCGCCTGTTCTCTGCCTGTGGCACACAATAGTCTCGTCCCCTGTGGGCTGTGATACTTTGGGCGCCTTTTGGTTGCTGGGTTTAGTGTGCGGGGGCTGGGTGGTGATGGTGGCCTGTGAGGTACAGGAGGTCAGACCTCTGGCCTTAACACCTGACTCTATGCTGCACTTCATCGCCTCAAAACAAAGTGGGGAGGAAGACTCCCACTGACTAAAATATGAGGTCCAGGAGGGGTGGAGCGTGAGTCCAACCCATAATACTCTACGGCTAGGTCTACACTACCCGCCTGAATCGGCGGGTAGAAATCGATCTCTCGGGGATCGAATTATCGCGTCTCGTCGGGACGCGACAATCGATCCCCGAATCGACGCTCTTACTCCACCAGCGGAGGTGGGAGTAAGCGCTGCCGACTGGGAGCCGCGGAGGTCGATTTTGCCGCCGTCCTCACAGCGGGGTAAGTCGGCTCCGATACGTCGAATTCAGCTACGCTATTCGCGTAGCTGAATTTGCGTATCTTAAATCAACCCCCCCCCGTAGTGAAGACTTGCCCTGAGCAACTCAGTTAACCCTTTGGCAACCACTTTACTACATAAATATTGGCCCCACGTGAGTTGGCAACATGTCTTTGCACTGTCAGGCAAAATTAACTGGCCCAGCGTGTTTTCGTCCCCGGCACCCACCGCCACTGGACTAATCAGGAGGGTACATTGCATCACGGATAGGGCTGGACTGACTGTGTTAGCCTAGTCATAAGGGAGGTCTAATGCAGAGGATTTTAAATCCAATATGTTGTTCCCTCTAGTCTCAAGGTGCACCCCACGCGAATGGCTAGAATGCCCTCTTGGAGTACTAAACACTGGCTTGCCTAGACGCCTCTCCAGGCGCGATCAGGCCTGATTCAGCAGCACATCCCTGTTCAGCAATGTGCTTCAGCACGTGCTGAACTCGAAGCAAGTGCTTGAGTTCCACTGACTTCAACGCAACCACACTCGTGCTTCAGTTAAGCATGGGCTTAAGCGCTTTGCTCATAGGCAACGACTTTTACTTTTCCCTGGGGGTGCTCCACCCTCCACTCCGCCCATAGACCCTGCCCCCACTCCACTCCTTCCCCCAAGGCTTCACCTTTGCTCCGCCTCTTTCTGCCCCTGCTCCGCCCCCTCCCCTGAGGTCCCGCCCTTGCTCCACCCTCTCCCCCAAGGCCCTCCCCTCACTCCACCCCCTCCCCCAGTCTCCATGAGTGCTCCAGCCACGGAGCACCCACGGAGTCAGTGCCCATGACTTTGCTAGAGTGGGGCCCTCAGGGCGGTAGGACACCTCAGCAAGCACTGAGTCACGTACTGCTGGTGTTGCTCTGCACACTCTGGCATTCTGGGAGAGGTGCTTGGATTTTCCCAGGATGCACTGATACCAACACAGCTAGGCAGTGCGGTACGGGGGGATGTACAAACAGGGCTGATGCATAACGGTGACAAACACTGCTGTGTGGCTGCGACTCAGCTGTGTCTGTTCGAACTGGGCCACAGGAGTATCACAAATTGGTTACAACAGCACACTTATGAGGTGAGTAGGGATTTAGGCAGTGAAATAGATTCCCAAGGGAGATAAATAGGATCCCTGCGTGCTTGAATTATTTAAAACTGAACTGAACAAAGCACTGGCGACCATAATGTAGACAATGTAGTCCCTGATTCCGCACACATGGAATTCACCCCTTGCTGTGATTTCATTTTGAAAAATGTTTCTAGCCTTCATGGCTGTGAATCCTGAAAACCTACTGCCACAAATGCAGCGTGTTGACTTCCTGAGTCTGCAGAGAGGCTGAAACAAGAGCTCTAAGCAGCACAAACTGCCCTGCCCATCTCAATGGCCACTGTTGATTCTGAAACATAATGATTACACTGAAGACATTGCTGATGCAAAAATGTGGAGCATACTGAAAATGCAGTGACAGCATAAATTAAATTGAATTTAGTATCTCAATGAATGATCTGAGGGCTACTGGGCTGAATGCATTAGTCATTTGCAGATTTAACTCAATAAACCCCTTCAATAGTTCAAATGTATGTAAAGCTGGTTGCAAAATTTTCACCAGAGTGCCACAGAATTGGCACCAGGGTGCATAATTTAGGGTTTGCTCACCACAGAGCCTGGACTATAGGGACCAGTCCTGTAATGACAGAGAAAAAATGCATGATTTCTTCTTCCCAGCTCTGATTTAATGCAAGAAAAAAGCATGAGGATTTTCATTTTGACTGCTCACCAACCACTTGTAAGCCTGATGCCATTAAATGAAATAAGCACATAAAAGCCACTTAGGGTGTATAATGTAAAGAGGCAGCAGGGAAAAAGACAAGGTGAGTGCTGTGACAGCAGAAAGAGGCACTACAGCTTTAAAAAACTATATATATTTAGCCTCGCCACTTTTCCCTCTTCTGCCCTTTAGCATCTGTTCTGCTCCCGACCCCTAGCCTTTTCCTGTCTTTTTTCCCCCTGTGCATGTGAAGTTGATCTGCAGCATAGGTAGCAGCCACTATACCATCTTTTTAAAAGGCTATGTGTAATAAAACATCCCTTGTGGACATTAATAGCTCACCGCAAAGCAAAACCAACATGTTAACTAGGGGAGAAATAATCAAATAATGCTGGCAGAACCTAGCTAAATAGCCTTCTGTCCATGACCCTCATCATCATATCTGAGTGCCTCACACTGCATAAGGTATTTATCCTTACAACCCCACCAGGAGGTAAGGCAGTGCTGTTGTCCCCATTTTGTAGATGGGGACCTGTGGCCCAGTCAGGCTAAGTGACTTGCTCAAGGTCACACAGGAAGTCTCTGACAGAGCATGGAATAGAGCCCAGGTTTCCCGACAATTAGGGTACTGGAGAACCCTTCCTCTGCATCCTTCCATATTGTATACTTGGCCCATCAGACACTGTCATTCAAGACTCCTAGTCTCTGGACATATCTTCCTCACCCAATCGAAAGCTAGAAAATAAAATTGTATGTCATGTACCTCCTATTAAAGGCTGACCATAATCAAAGCCCCAGATCTGAACGCCAGCAGCCATCGGTGGATACGAAGTTCACGCCTGGCTTCTCCCTGCATAAGAGGCCCAACCAAAAATCTCAGCACAGATTCAACTTGAACTTCAGAGGAGCTTGGATCCAAACTCTTGGGCCAATCCTGTTAGGGGCTGAGCACCCTCGGCTGCCACTGACTTCAGAGGGAGTGCTCAGCAGGGCCTTGAGGGATCAAGCCCATCTCTACCCAGTGGTGTGACTTTTCGTAATCCCCGGTTTTCATTGCAACACGGCCAGGTGGCACTTCGTTATAAAGCATGATCTCCACGGTGCCCTAACAAGAGCATCCCATTCTCTAGTACGGAAAGTGCACCCATCCCATGGCCTGCACCAGGTATGACAGCCTCAGGTAGGGCTTTTCATCCATCAGTGCATCTGCTTCAGACCTTCTCTATCACTATAGTGCAATTCCTGCTCTGTGTGAATTGCAGGGAGAGAGGAAGAGACGTCAGATCCACCCTGGGAAGCGTAGGCCTCAAACAAGTCAATAGTGCAGGGAACGTAAAGGCCGCTGAACAAAGAGCAGCATTTAGGTATTTTGATTTTCCTTGAAGAAGTCAATGACAGCATGTCTCAGGAGTTGCTGTTACAGACTAAGGCATCCTTCCACCTCTAGAAAACACCACTGCAGGAATGTGATGTACAGCACCAAACAGTGCTTCAGTTTGGGATCCCCAGCCCTGGAGACTGAAATCAAAGAGCACACATGGTATAGGGCAACACATCCACTCCACCAGCTGCCCCAGCCAAGATTTGAACCAATGGCCAACAGGCGACACATCCCATTACCAGTCCCCTGAGCCCCTCAGTCTGTGCTTGTTACCTGGCTTTGGTTTGGCCTAATCCTGGCAATACCACTTCAGGCACAGTAATTGTGGGAATGATGATGCAAAGAAAACCAGGTTAGCTACAGCAGAGACAGTATCCACCTGCTCCCCCAGCAGGCTCACCAGCTCTCTCCAGCGTCTCTCCACTGCCTGCCTCTCATAGCTATCCGGCTTCCCGCTGGCAGTGGTATGCTTTTCATTCTGTCCGGGTGGACAAGCTGCCCCAAAGTCTATATAGAAAATGATTAGTATTGGTTGGGGGAAGGGAATAGTTCTCCTATCCACCAGCACAGCTCTGTTGCCTGCATCTACCCTTCTCTACACACTTCTATGTATTTCAGGGGGTCAGATTCTGATCTCAGCCACACCAGAGTCCATTGACTTCAGCAGTTACTCCGGAGGTGCAGCTATATAACTGAGACTGCAGTCCAGTCCTGTAGCAGCAGCTCTGTCCAGCCCGCCCTACCAGGCCTATTTGTCCTCTTGTCCCTATCCTATCACCTGCTTCTAGCTCTCCATCCCATTTATCTACCGTACCTAGCAGCCAGTGCTCCTGCCAGTCTGTGGAGCTACCCATACATCACTGCTGTCTCTCCATGTTCTCCATGTGTATGTCTACCTGGGCCCGTGGTTATCTGTCTTTGACCCATGCAGATCATATCTATCACAACTACTATCGACTGCACATACCTATCTTTGTGGAGATGTCTGTTTCAGCCTACCTGCCTATCCGTATCTTATCTATCAGACTTAGATATCTACCAGCCATCCTTTTGTTGATCCCTCTTGAAGAATTCAACAGTGGCGCATCAGCAGCAGAGGTTACTGGCTTCAGTGGCTATTTTGCTTCAGATTGTAAGAACATGAATCCATAGTATGGTACAGAAACAGCTGTGGGCCAAAACCAAGATCACAGGCCCATTGTGCCTGGTGCTGTACATACCTATAGCGAGAGACAGCTGCTTCTGCAAAGAGCTTAATGGACAAGACAGAGAGGGAAACAACTTGGCCAAGATCACTCGGCAAAGCCGGGATTAGAACTTGGCTCTCCTGACTGCCAGCTCAGAGCTCCAGCTATTAGACACTGCTGCCTCACCACATGCTGCCCTTAGCAACACTTGTGTAAATCCACAGTAACTCCATGGACCTACTTGGAATTATTCCCAACCTACAACCATGTGACCTAGTGCAATTTCCATAAGCATACGTACGACGCAGGCAGACACACGGTCATACCAGCAAGCCGGAGGATAATTTGATTTAGGAGAGGAGGCTGGCCACCTGTCTGACAAACCCGGCTTCTCTCCCTCTCCACACAGCCCGGGTGAGGCCAGGTACCCCTGGCAGCATGATGAATGGGGGAGCACTGATACAGCCAGCACTGTCGCTCTACAAACACCGCTCGATACTTCGTAGAGCGCAGCCATTTATACACCGTGATATATAAGGCTATCAAGTCACAGCAGTAACGGCTCCTGCGAGGCTCCCATTGGCTTCTACTCCCCTCCCTTCCTTCAGTCAGAGGAACAGGCATAAATTTGGCAAAACAGCTTCACTAACCTTTGGCTGTCTATTACGCTCTGGCTTTCTGGGCCCGTCTGCAAATTCACCGGCGGTTGAAGCTTCATAGTGTCATGCCACATCCAACTTCCCAGGGCTTGAAGTGGGGAAGCCTTGTTCTGAATGGATTTGGTCGTTAATATTTGCGTATAAGAGAGAGCTGTGAGGGGTTTAGAGCAATGGCAAACTCACAGGACTATCGGCACCACCAAGCCAGCCGGCATAAGCAATATCTCCAGGGCTGCTGTCCTGTTGTGCCTGTCTGTGTCACAGGGCATGAGCATGGAGGATCCCTGTGCCATACGCAAGTTTTCTAATGTATGGTAAGAACAGTCATTGCTGACCTATGAGGCCTGTTCCCTTGGCAAGTCCCCTTCCCCTCACACGTCCTCAAGTTTCACCTGAACAGACTCCCTTTAATACAGCCCGAATGACAATTTTTCTGGGTGGCTCCTTAAACAGAGCTGACTTCAAAATGTGAGCCAGATCTGGATTCTGGATGCTTAAAATGGCCACCACAATGTGGCGGCCATTTTAAGATTGGCACGGCTCCCAGCTGCAGCCATCCAGGCATTCGCAGAGTTCCTCTTCCCTGACCCACCCCCTTGGCTGTTCCTGATCCATGAGCCCCCTCACCTCCTGTGGTAGGAGTCAATGGAGAGGGCAGTGGGAGCTGGACTGGGTGGGTAAAGAAGGAGCAGGGGGATTGACGTGGGCAGATTCAGAAGTAGTATCTGGAGCGGTAGTTAGTATCCAATGGGCGCAGCAACTCCAGGAGTGGTGGATCCTGCCCAGTCCTGATATCGATTGTAGCAAAGAGGAAGGAACGTCTGTCGGTTACTGAAGGACTCAAATTGACCTCAGTCCCATACAACCCTGTGGTTACAGTTTACAAGGGAGAATTAAAGCTGAATTGAGATATGCTCCCTGGGTCCCTCACTTCAAGTCTGGATCTCAGATTGGGCCTAAGGAGCAACCAAGATCAGGGCCTCCTTGTGGTAGGCACTGTACGAAACACAGAATAGACAGTCCCTGCCCCGAAGAGCTTGCAATCGAAGTAGACAAGACAGACGCAGGGGAGGGAAAGGGGTGGAATGTCTAAGCAACGGTAACAACGTGATGGTGGCAAACATGACGTTAGTGCCCTGTTTTGCTGTATGTGTTTGTTAAAGGTGGTTTAGCTGGGAGGGGATGAGGTAAATGGAAAGAAAAGTGAAGCGAGAGGGGATACTGAAGGCAGGGGGGTGACGGGGATGGGGAAGACATGGGAGGAGACAAGCGCAGGTATAGAGTGAGCCTGAGGTGAAAAACCTTTAAGGGAGAGGGTGAGTTGGAGCAAACACCCAATCAGCACAAAGCAGCGAGTGTCCAGTCAAAATTAGCTCAGGGCTTGTCTACGCTGGAAAGCTGTTTCAGAGTAAGGAACAGAGTGAATACAAAGCGCAATAGTTATTCAGGCACAGCTATTGGGCTTTACATTCACACCAGTGTTAACTTTCAAGCGTAGACAAGCCCTGGACAGCATGATCCTTGTTTTACTGGTGGGGAAGGTGATGCAGGAACAGGTTAAGTGGCTTGTAAAAGGTCACACAGCAAGGCGGAAGCAATGTCACAGGGTGGGATGGCCCTTTAATGGAATTTGCCTTAGCTCCATCTGTGACTAATTAGCCACATCCCAGGTAATGGGTCTGAGACCAGGGACCAGGTGAGAGCCTGCAAGTCACCTGGCCTTTAGATGAAAGGCCAGCAAGCAGCTTAAGCTCTGCAGAAAAACTTGGGTCAGGAGGCAGGGGCCTGGTTTATCTGTTTAATTTACGCTGGACCCTTTTGGGTTTGAGACAAATCCATCCGTAATGAAATTCTGCTGCTATTGAGAGCTTTAGATGATGTCCTGGTTTGTGATTTGACCCCCATTGGTTTACCCAGAGCTGGGGTTAAAACTCAGGAGCTTGTCTCTCATCTCCTGTGCTCACACAACACCACCCTCTAGAGAGTCAAATTCAAGCTCTTTGACCATCTCTTCAACGTGCTGAATGCTCTGGGCCGAGGATATTGAGAAGTCCGAAGCCTAAAGCTCCAGGATGAGTGGCCAAAATAGCTTTGCTCCTCAAGCACAACGGAGTCATCTACTGCAAAGGCAAAGCTGGTCTGTGCAGAAGACAGCCTTCTTGGGAGCCAGTCTAGGACCATGGGACAAACACCACGTGATCAAAGAACCACCATGGATCCCATCACTAGGGCAGGTCGGAAAACGAGCTTTGTGCTCCATGAAAAATGTTGAAATTTGTTTTTGTTCTGTATTGGAACAAAAATGTGAACCGTCAAACTTCTTTGTGGAGAGAGAGAGAGAGACCCCAGAGGTAAGGACATTCATCTATGAGTCTCTGCTCTGCGTTGGGCAGATCAGGGATTAAGCAGGAGTCTCCCACATCCCAGGTAAGTGCCCTAGCACAGGGCTATTGGTTATAATGTGGTGGGCAGCTCACACTTCGTCTCATATTTTGTCCTGCACCTAAGGCACCTCCTCAATGAAATTCCCAACAAGTTCTACTTAGAGCTTCCGTTCCAGGTGCAAGGCACACGTCTTCCACCTGTCTTCACGAATACCAACAGAGCACAGCAGAGACACTATCACAATAAAATAAACAAATCATTAGATCATTTCCTCACCCCAGGAGACAGAGGGTGTGGAGAAGGTCAACAAAGTTCAAACACTTTTGATAAATAGAGGGACACATTTTTCAAGAAACTTTGTGTGAAATGTGTCCCTTTTTGGACCACCTGCAGAAAAGGAGACAGACGGTCAGACCCACCTATAACAAATACTCATTGCATTACTTAAAGCACTTCTGGAAGGTGCTCAGATGCCATGGTGATGGGCACAGTACGGAATAACCAGTTCAGGGCTCTCCATCACCATAGAGGTTTGTTTTGTCCACATTCCCTAGAAGCTGGTTTCATGGTAATTATCTCTCTTTTAGGAAGGAAGGGGCGGGGAAGAGAGAGAGATGGGGCAGGTGGGTTACTGATCTCCCTTCTCTAGAAGAGTGGCCCCATGGTTTGGGTGCTCACCTTGAAATTAGGACGCCGAGTTTAACTCCTGGATCAACCCCAAACTTCCTGTGTAAGCCCAGCTCTTCACTTCCATTGATTGATTTACCTTTAAGGACCCAGGCCCTACTCTTTCTGTGCCTTGGTTCCCCATCTGTAAAATGGAGCTAACAGCACTGCCTTACTTCACGGGGTGCCACCAGGACAAAACCCTTGTATGGCTGTGAAGCACTCAGCTACTCCAGTGATGCAGGCTGTGGCTAGAGAGAGCTGCTGCTTGTCATTAGCTGGCAAGCCTTCGTGTTCAGCTACCTTTCCCCTTCACGGCAGAGCGGAGCCTGCTGCTCTCAATACGGACCCTGCGCCTAGGAGTTCAGAGAGCAACATTTTAGAGATGCAGCTTTTGAAAGTGGCTGTTTTTGGAGGTAGCCTCTAGGCCAGCAGAGAAGTGAGCGGATGTGTTAATTCTCCTCTGCGTACCCATCTCTCCTGCAACATTGCTCTGTGATAGCTGCTGCATAGAGGGCATCATCTTTTATCTTCCTTGAATGATGGCAGCCCCTCTGGGGCTAAGGGATAGTCTGCTTATGCTCCCCTGGTACGGGGTAAGGCCTTTTTCTTTTGGATCCCAAGGGAAATGTAAGAATCAAAACTGCAGATTGTATTACTCACCAAGGGGGGAGGAGGGAACCCACACAGGCGGCCACAAAAGAAAATCAGCATAATGAGCAGCACACATGGCAATGATTAAAATATTCCGATTAACTTTGGTCCCATTCAGCTGCAGGGCAAGCTGCATGTGATTAACCCGTATTCACTAAGGAGGGAAATTGTTTGATTTGGGGGTGGGAAAACAAGGGGTTGTTTTCAAACACCATCAAGGGGAATATTTACATCCAAGTGTCAAGCAATTTCTCCGGGCGAATTGATCAGTGACTTTTTCCCCTTGTGCCCCAGGAACAGAGCGGCTTTTAGCTCTACCTGCACATGCTGCCATGCAAGACACAGGAGCTGGCTGACAGAGGCGCCCGGGATCTCCTGACTCCCAGCTCGGTGCTCCACCTGCTGCCTCACCCTTAGCAATGATGTGTAAATCCACGGTGACGCCATCCCGTTGTTACAGCAGGTCTCTCCTGCTGCCTGGATTGGGAGATGGAACATAGAACACAGCAGGAAATGTAGGGGTTAAAAAGTTACCAAAGGCCAGAGAGAGAGAATGGGAGCAGTATGAGCTGAGAGTGGATTGTGTACTGGTTGAGAGAGCGGGATGGGTACCATGCCAACAAAGCATTGGATGGGTACCAGCTGAGAGAACGGGACAGGAGAGTGGGATGGGTACGGGCAATGTCAATAGAGTGGGTGTCTTACGAACCGAGAAGGGGATGGATACCTTATTGGCTGAGGGTGCCCTGGATGTTGGCAGAGTAGGTTGGTTAGTGGGTGGCAGAGAGAGGACATGGGAGTAACTTTTATTGTCCCTATAACCATGTGAATAAGAATCAAGCTGCAAGCAGGCATTAGATCATGACTCCATGCACTAGCTTTTCCCCTTTGAAGGATGCACTTGCTTTCACAACACATTGCTGAAAGATTCAACCAGCATCACGCGCGTAGCAATGGATGGACCGGAAAGGCTCAGCGTTTGGTTTCAGATACGCACCCACCCAAAAGTTCAGAGGCTTCTTTCCCAACACACTGGACCCGAGGGCCCGTAGAATGAGGCTGGAGATTGAGTGACAGTTTCTGGCCAAGTCTTGCTCCCAGTAACATGGCATGTGGGCAGCGTTCCCGCCCTGGGCAGCTGGAGCTGGGCAATGCAGAGGCTGCATGACAATGAAAGAGAGGGGAAACTGAAATGCTTCTGAAACCACCGAGTTTCTGCTCAGTTCTGGATGAAAGTCTGGGGTAGGGCGAGGGCTCATTGTATCTGAAGTAGTGATAGGTCCAACTCATAAATCTAGAGCTGCTCAGCACCCGGATCAGAGAAAGGGGGGGGAGGGATAGCTCAGTGGTTTGAGCATTGGCCTGCTAAACCCAGGGTTGTGAGTTCAATCCTTGAGGGGGCCACTTAGGGATCTGGGGCAAAATCAGTACTTGGTCCTGCTAGTGAAGGCAGGGGGCTGGACTCAATGACCTTTCAGGGTCCCTTCCAGCTCTATGAGGTAGGTAGGTATAGGTAAAGGTCTGATCTGTTTCCAAATTTGGCAGCCCGCCTTTTTGTCTTTCGTGGGCTAAGCCAGAACGCTGGATTCAAGTAGCGCCAGGCTTTGGGAAAGTTGGCTCTCCAGTGCATGGTTTGGTCCCCCCTCTAATGCGAATGTCTGTGGCAGGGCCACCATTCAGTGGCACAGGCTGATTTACAAACCCATTTAAGGCTATTTGGATGTGTGAATCCCCATCCATTTAAATTGGACCTGTGAGTCCCAATGCCTTTGTAAATCCAATTTTGCAAAACAAAAACAAAATCAATTCAGTGTTAATTTAAAAAACCCACACATGTAAGTCAGTTGCCTCCAAATTGCAACTTGTGAAGCAAATTTACCTTGTCAGGCTCATCTAATAGGCAGATTAACTGGCCAGGCCAACCAGGCAGATTAACTGGCCAGGCCAACCAGCTATTAGAGTGGCAGGTTCAAACCAGGTGAGGACTTAAGCGCAACACATTTGGGGCAATCTCGGCTCAGTCTTCCTACATCACATGTACCGGTAACTCGTCTTTGCATTTACAACATCCTATTATTATAGCAGGTCTCTTCTGCTGGCTGGATTAGGAGAGCTAATGCCGAACATATCAGGAAACGTGGGTGTCAAAAAGTTACCAAAGGCCTTCCCCAGGCAACCCAGCAGGCGCGTGGCTTGAACAGCAAGTCCATTCCTGTAACAGGTTTACACTTTCAGCGAGTGCCCAATTAGACAGATCTCACTCTGTCAACATTGCTGCATGGTGCAGCTGTGTCCCCCGTGCTTAGAGTGCTGGGCAGTGCTCGGCACCTCATGTTCTCCCCTCTGTGGGGCACCATCCCGCCTCGCTGGGATTCATTGTTCGGCTGGAAGTTTTCCCCTCCTGGACATGGCTTTGCACCACAGGCAGCATTTTACTTTGCATACGGCCAGGAAACATGGGGCTGTTGCCTCTATGCAGTCAGGTGGGCATTCAGGGCTTCATCTAGGAGGACAGACTGGAGCATAAAATCCAACCCAGACCCAAATGTTACAGTGTGTTACCCATCTCCTCTCACTGCAGATAATTCTCCAGGCATCTGGATAGCTCTCTGCTGCCATCCTCCCTGGTACGTTTCATTCTAGAAGTACAGGACAGTCACCTCAGGGAAAACACACCGAGAAACTGAAGAAGCCTTTTTAATTAAAATAATGCTTTAAACCTGTTACGAGACTGATCTTTCAGAGCACTGAAAGGGAGACTGCTGGGGAAAAAGACAGATCTCTGATAACAAAGGCACTTCCAACCCCATACATCATTCATATGCAATCACAGCGGAGGCTTCCGAAATCCAGATCCCACCCTGGTCAAAGGAAATTGACCTCTTCAATCGGCGCAAGAAAAGAATTGGCACCAGTTGCTCAGGTTTTCCACTAGACAATTTGGATTTGACTCCCTCGCTATATTCAGCCCTGTATTCATTATGATGGATCTGCAGAATACGTAATATGGCATCAGGGATCCCACCCCAAAAGTCCCTGAAGTTCACAGCCTGTATGCATGTGCATTTGATGAATGACTAACACTTTATTACATAGGCCTCAAATCCATGTTATAAATACTCTGTACTTCTGACATACCATCAAACCAAAGCCTTTCCTGACTATCTTCATGCAATGAGGCAGTGGTGACTTTATATATTTCCTTGTAGTTCCTTAGTAGGCTACTCAACAGAATGCTTAGTAGATTTACTTAGTAGTTACAATTACTCTTGTTTCTATGCATCAATGGAACCTCTATTCCTCTTGCATCCCTCCCCCCCAAATTCCCATTGACTTTAAGAAATACAGAACATGTATGATGCTAAGTGTTTGTCTATGTATACATATATGTGCTGTATATGTGAATGCATAAAATACAATATTTATGTATGTTGCTTATGAAAATATATGCATTCATATATACAGCACATGCATAAATAATGTATCTATATAGTAGTGTTTGCTACATATGCAAATGCAAAAAATACAATATTTATGTGCGCGCCCCATATGTGAATGTAAAAAATAAACGATTTCGGTATGTGATGTGCGGGATAAGTGAATGTAAAGATTCCTGCAGTTAGGGATCTGCTGCATAGACCACAATATTTGATGACCATAATAGCCACATATCAGGAGCCATTTGCTACATTCATCTCCCCTTGCAGCCAGCCACCTATATATTTTCTCTGTTTAAAAATAGTAAGATACACCCTGGGACGGATCCTTTTTCTGATGTAGTTTTACTCTGGTGACATGCCATTGACTTCAATGGAGTCACTCTTGATTTATACCGGCGTCAGTGAAATCAGAATCAGGCTCATCAAACTGGAATATGAAACTTCAAGAACCTGATAGCATGACCTAGTTAAAGTCAGCAGCTCCACTCAGAGGCCTCAGCTTCAACACAGCCCCTGTAACTTTGAAAGCACTGACTGCACTGGACATTGACATGATGGGTTTGGAGATTTGAAATCTGTCTTATTTAATAAATGGATTCACTTCAGTCACATTCATCTTCTCTTCGTGTTCATTTTCTGGGCATATTCAGGGGGTTGAGTTTTGCTGGACAACACATTAGCAGAAAATGAACTTCAAAGCGATGTGCATGAAGAATTTTAAATTTGCATGTATGAGTACTGGCCTCAGCAGTGATTTCATGCTGATCCAATCAGGAGACTGAGCTGTACCATGTGACTTTCTGGCCAAACCACTATTAAGAAACACACTGTGGAATGCTAATATTCATGTAGTGTTAATATTCATGATCAAGCTATGTGGTTAAAAACAGTTTGGAAAGATCATTGTTGAATACATTCAAATTATGAATACTTTTGAGGACATTGTGAATCATTCATGGACATGCCACAAACCAGAAAGGAGGCTAAATTCATTAGATCATTATTTGTTGAGACTTATTAGCTTAGCTCTAATTTCATGATCAAGTTGCATTTTCAGGGGAATGAAAAGCAAGTTCTAAAAATTCACTGAACCTAAAAATGTTACATTAAAGACCCAAAGATTCTAAGAGAGAGAAAATTCACAATTAAGGTTGGCACTTCACCTTTAATAACACTCTGGTTCTTGGGGGTCAAAATGGGAGTGATCTTACATGTACTGCTCAGACCGTTTGGGAAACAGGCTATTAGTTATTACAGACTTTTGACCTTTTGAAATGAAGGGCTGATCAGTTTAAATATTAACTCAAGACTGGAGGACATGATGGCAATGGGGAATTGAAAAATGGTCCATATTCTGTTACCATCAGTCATGGATTTGACCCAATGACCAAAAATTGTTGCCATCTGATGGTTAAGATTGGTGGCCTGTATGAAACAAGCTGGGGCACGTGGTTCAGGACGTAGCAGACATCTGTCTGCGAGCACCATTGTTAGTAGCCTCAGCAGAGAGAGACCAAGGACTGAACAGGACAAGAGAATAAACTCTCAGCACCCTTTCAGCTCGGGTCCCAACACATCAGGGTTGCGGCACACTGGGAGAAGGAGCTGTAGACAGGAGCTGGAATTGATATGCAAACTAGACACAATCAACTCAGGGCTAAACAGGGATTGGGAATGGCTGAGCCATTACAAACATTGAATCTATCTCCCCTTGTAAGTATTCTCACACTTGCTTCTTATCAAACTGTCTGTACTTGGTTACCTTGATTATCACTTCAAAAGTTTTTTTTCTCTTACTTAATTGGCCTCTCAGAGTTGGTAAGACAACTCCCACCTGTTCATGCTCTCTGTATGTGTGTATATATATCTCCTCGATATGTTTCACTCAATATGCATCCGAAGAAGTGGGTTGTAGCCCACGAAAGCTTATGCTCTAATAAATTTGTTAGTCTCTAAGGTGCCACAAGTACTCCTGTTCTTTTTGCGGATACAGACTAACACGGCTGCTACTCTGAAACCTGTCATTATGCAAGGCACTGCATTTAGCCGTATGGAGTGGAAATCCATCAACTTCATGAAAAAACTCGTACAGATACAGACAGACATCATCTTCCTGTCCAAATGCAAGCAGATGGACATCATACCAAAAGGACTAAAGGTAAAAAATCCACTACAATCTACATATCACACAGACTATGCTGAGAGACTGTGTCACTCACTGTCAAAGAAACTGCGAAACCACCTGATCAGCATCCTATACAACAAACAGGGAAAGATTAAGAATGAGCTCTCAAAACTGGATACTCTCATAAGAAACCAACCTTCCACACAAACTTCCTCATGGATAGACTTTACAAAAACTAGACAAGCCATTTACAAGACAAACTTTGCCTCTCTACAAAAGAAAAAGGACACTAAACTATCTAAACTGCTACATGCCACAAGGAGCCACAACAGTAGTTCCCTTAACCCACCCAGCAATATTGTTAACCTTTCCAGCTATACTCTTAGCCCAGCAGAAGAGTCTGTCCTATCTCGGGGCCTCTCCTTTTGTCCCTCCAGACCCACGAACATGATACAGTTCTGCGGTGACCTAGAATCCTACTTTCGACGTCTCCGACTCAAAGAATATTTCCAACATACCTCTGAACAGCATACTAACCCACAGAATCCCCCCTACCAGCACTACAAAAAAAAGGATTCTGCGTGGACTCCTCCGGACGGTCGTAACAACAGACTGGATTTCTACATAGATTGCTTCCGTCAACGTGCAAAGGCTGAAATTGTGGATAAGCAACATCACTTGCCCCATAACCTCAGCCATGCTGAACACAACGCCATCTACAGCCTCAGAAACAACCCTGACATCATTATCAAAAAGGCTGACAAAGGAGGTGCTGTCGTCATCATGAATAAATTGGAATATGACCAAGAGGCTGCTAGACAGCTCTCTAACACCACATTCTACCAGCCATTATCCTCTGATCCCACTGAGGATTACCTAAAGAAACTACACCATCTGCTAAAAAAACTCCCTGACAAAGCACAGGAACAAATCTGTACAGATACATGCCTAGAACCCCGACCAGGGACATTCTATTTGCTACCCAAGATCCATAAACCTGGGAATCCTGGACGCCCCATCATCTCAGGCATTGGCACCCTAACATCAGGCTTGTCTGGTTATGTGGACTCTCTCCTCAGACCCTACGCTACCAGCACTCCCAGCTATCTTCGAGATACTACTGACTTCCTGAGGAAACTACAATCCATCGGTGATCTTCCAGAAAACACCATCCTGGCCACTATGGACGTAGAAGCCCTCTACACCAATATTCCACACAAAGATGGACTACAAGCTATCAGGAACAGTATCCCCGATAATGTCACAGCTAACCTGGTGGCTGAACTCTGTGACTTTGTCCTCACCCACAACTATTTCACATTTGGGGACAATATATACCTTCAAGTCAGCGGCACTGCTATGGGTACCCGCATGGCCCCACAGTATGCCAACATTTTTATGGCGGACTTAGAACAACGCTTCCTTAGCTCTCGTCCCCTAACGCCCCTACTCTACTTGCGCTACATTGATGACATCTTCATCATCTGGACCCATGGAAAAGAAGCCCTTGAGGAATTCCACCATGATTTCAATAATTTCCATCCTACCATCAACCTCAGCCTAGATCAATCCACACAAGCGGTCCATTTCCTGGACACTACTGTGCTAATAAGCGATGGTCACATAAATACCACCCTGTACCGGAAACCTACTGACCGCTACACTTACCTACATGCCTCCAGCTTCCATCCAGGACACACCACACGATCCATTGTCTACAGCCAAGCTCTAAGATATAACCGCATTTGCTCCAATCCCTCAGATAGAGACAAGCACCTACAAGATCTCTATCAAGCATTCTTAAAACTACAATACCCACCTGCTGAAGTGAAAAAACAGATTGACAGAGCCAGACGAGTACCCAGAAGTCACCTCCTACAAGACAGGGCCAACAAAGAAAATAACAGAACACCACTAGCTGTCACCTTCAGCCCCCAACTAAAACCTCTCCAGCGCATCATTAGAGATCTACAACCTATCCTGAAAGATGATCCTTTACTCTCACAGATCTTGGGAGACAGACCTGTCCTTGCTTACAGACAACCCCCCAACCTAAAGCAAATACTCACCAGCAACCACACATCACTGAACAAAAACACTGACCCAGGAACCTATCCTTGTAACAAAGCCCGATGCCAACTCTGTCCACATATCTATTCAAGTGACACCATCATAGGGCCTAATCACATCAGCCATACCATCAGGGGCTCGTTCACCTGCACATCTACCAATGTGATATATGCCATCATGTGCCAGCAATGCCCCTCTGCCATGTACATTGGCCAAACCGGACAGTCTCTACGCAAAAGAATTAATGGACACAAATCTGACATCAGGAATCATAATACTCAAAAACCAGTGGGAGAACACTTTAACCTGTCTGGCCATTCTATGACAGACCTGCGGGTGGCTATCTTAAAACAGAAAAACTTCAAAAACAGACTCCAACGAGAGACTGCTGAGCTGGAATTGATATGCAAACTAGACACAATCAACTCAGGACTAAACAGGGATTGGGAATGGCTGAGCCATTACAAACATTGAATCTATCTCCCCTTGTAAGTATTCTCACACTTGCTTCTTATCAAACTGTCTGTACTTGGTTACCTTGATTATCACTTCAAAAGTTTTTTTTCTCTTACTTAATTGGCCTCTCAGAGTTGGTAAGACAACTCCCACCTGTTCATGCTCTCTGTATGTGTGTATATATATCTCCTCGATATGTTTCACTCAATATGCATCCGAAGAAGTGGGTTGTAGCCCACGAAAGCTTATGCTCTAATAAATTTGTTAGTCTCTAAGGTGCCACAAGTACTCCTGTTCTCAATCCACCATGAAACTCACATTAAAAAGAGCATGTGAACCTAAGTCATCATCATAGGGACCAATTCTCCCCTCCTCATGGATCCTCACGGGAGCCAATGAGGTGACATGGGGCCTAAAGTCAGGGCAGATGATTGGCCATAGAAATAAGTTGCCTTAATTTGGGTTGCCACCTGCCAATTTTCACAGGACCAACCCAGGTTTGACAGCACCATTTGCAGGTCATTGGGCGAGGCTCAGGTTGTCCCTGGGGCTAACGTGATGCCATCACATTCTGATGTTGGGTAACCCACCGGTAAGTCCATGCTTGGGAACCAGCATAAGCTGCTACAGCTTGAGCTAAAGAGGCAAGACTCCCCAGCTGGGTCTGCAGCAGACTTCTCTGTGGATTGGCACAGAAAGGGACCCATAACACATCCTCACCCAGGGGTTACAGTTGTGCAAGGATGTTGTATTGGGTGGAGTCTGCAAAATTCCAACATCAGGATTCCTTGCGACATTTCTAATATTTCCTGATTTATTTCAGGCTACGGATCCTGCCAGAACAGCCTCCTGACCTCAGCACTTCTCTGTCTGGTTTCAGTCCAGGCCTCAAAATGTAGCAGGGAACAGAAATAAAATATTATTTTAAAAGCAATTATAGCACTTTTTTTCAACCCTGCAAGGTGGGGGGATGGAATGTAGTTCCATTTGAGTTTTAGTTCAGGGTAAGAGTTCAGATGGTTTCTTATGTCATGAGGGGGAGGGATAGCTCAATGGTTTGCGCATTGGCCTGCTAAACCCAAGGTTGTGAATTCAATCCTTGAGGGGGCCACTTAGGGATCTGGGGCAAAATCAGTACTTGGCCCTGCTAGTGAAGGCAGGGGACTGGACTCAGTGACCTTTTGGGGTCCCTTCCAGTTCTATGAGATAGGTGTATCTCCATATATTATTATTATCTGCCTTGTGTTGCCCATCTCATTTCTCACATTCTCAGAGAATCCTCTGCCCAGGGTGTAGGCGTTCCTGCTAAAATGATCAACAGTGCAAGAGTAAGCAATGTTGGTGGGTGAGTTCATTAGAGTTCAAGAGTTAACACCACATTGCCATGGACAGGGCCACTCACATCTCTGTTGGACGTACTGTTTGCGTCAGCCTGTACACTTAAGCAGACAGCACTACGGCGGGTCACATTCAGAAGTTGGTTGGTTGGTTGGTTGGTTGGTGTTTAAATGAAAGCTTAAAGTTTTCAGAAACTAGCAGGGCCATCAGGTCCATCTGCTCATCTACTGGTTCCCCCCACCTCATCTTCTGCTGATCACATGGCACTAAAAGATGCACCTGGGATCAGAGGAATGCAAGCCCTCAAAGCAATCACAAATTCAGCTACTCCTTCTGTGACAAAGCCAAGACTCGGCAGCACAGGCTGAGAGTTGGAAAGGCAGAGAGGACCCCAGGTGCTTCTCTATGTCCAGTAATCTTAATGAAGAGCCATCCCCTTTATCTCCACGACAACCCCACCCTGTCTCTCCTCCTCCAGGAAGAACAC
Source organism: Terrapene triunguis (assembly GCF_002925995.2). Lineage (NCBI taxonomy): Eukaryota > Metazoa > Chordata > Testudines > Emydidae > Terrapene > Terrapene triunguis. The sequence goes on from NW_020665302.1 coordinate 4,621,583, forward strand.
TACACGTCTCAAGACAACATAGGAGGCTTTTGGCCAGGAAAACTTTAAAGCGGGAGAAAGTTGACTTTTGAAATGTCCCTGTTATTTTACACAAGAGGCACGATTGCAATCCTACACCAAAGGAAGTAAAATCACAGGCCCGATCCTCAACCGAAGCAAACTGGTGTGAAAATGGATCTTTGATTTATGGCAGCTGGAGCTCTGGCCCGATCTCTCCGAGTATATTGAGTTTGAGAAGCCAGTTACATTACCAAAGTGTGACTGCCCCCACCTCCCCTCACTCGCTGCACAGTGTTTGCTTTGGCCTCCAGATCCCACTTTGGCCGGCTGGAAAGGTTACTGTAAACTCGCAGGAAGGAGAGGGCAAAAGTAATCAACCCCCCGGCTGACCTTTCACCCCAGCCCTGGCGAAACACGCGGCCGGGGCTAATACACTCGAGCCCAGCTGCTCGGCAGCTGACCCCCCAGAGGTCCCCTTGCTGACAAAAGGCCTATCTTCTCTCCGCCTAAATGATTTAAATTCTAATCAAACATCATTTATAGTACATCTCGGAGCCGTCTCCCGGGAACTGCTCCCACGTGAGCCGTTGCCAGGGCAACCAGGGGGGCTCATTTCAGAAATGTCAGATTGCATTATTGTCTTCACACTTCTCTGATAACCTGGTGTCTCTCTCTCTCTTTCTCCACCAGCCCCGCAGTTTTCGCTCACTCTCGCCTTCTCCCCCCATCCCAGCGCCATCCCCACCCCGCCTCCCAGGAGAAAACGGCTAGCTCTGTTTCATTACTTGCCCCCCCACACACAGGTCCCTGTTGGGGCTCGGCTGTGTGGTCTGGTGTCATTTTGGTGTGCTAGATATGAAAATGAGACATAGATTTCTGCCCGCGATGGGCTGGTGCGGGAGGCTGCTTTCGCCCACCCTCCTTTCCCCCCGGCGGGGCCGTGTCAGGCGACATCCCTGAGCAGCACAGGGTGGGGGGCTGCGGGACGCTGTCAAGCAACGTGACATTTGGATACTGGCTCGCGGCACCCCTTGTACGACAAGGGGGAGCAACAAGAGTTCAGAAGCAGGTCCCCCTTTCTGGGGGGGGGAATGGCAACAGCAGCTATTGTGTGTCCCCCCCACATAGCCACCCCCTTCTCATTCACACAGGGCACGCGGTCTGTCCTGGGGGCAACCTTAGGGTGTGCTTAGGCCTGGCACTTGAGGCCTCTGGCTCCTACCATCTCTGTCCCTCTCCACATCCCTTTGCCTGAAAAAAGTGGTGTAATTGCTTTTAAAATAATATTTTATTTCTGCTCCCTGCTCTGTTTTGGGGCCCGGACTGAAACCAGAGAGAGAATATTTTGCCTGGCTCCAGCTGTTAATTTAATGTAAATGTTGGCGCTTCAGAGTGATCATGGAGCTGGAGACAGCCAATGAGCAACTAGCCCCTGGGTCTTCGGGGGAACAGGGAGCACGTGGAATAGGGCAATAGCACCTAAAGGCTGCAGTCAGGGATCCCCCATTGTGCTAGGTGCTGTACACACACAGAACACAAGAGGGCCCCTGCCCCAACAGTCCAAGTATCAATAGTCATGGGCCTGGTTGCTGACTGCACTGCAGGGACCACCCCTCTGTGCGCATGGATGTTGGAGGGCAAAGCTGGTTATTGAAGGCACCTTCATAGGTTCCAAGGTCAGAAGGGACCATTGCGTCCATCTAGTCTGACCTCCTGCGCAACACAGGCCTTTGGACTTCCCTGAATTAAAACCCGTTAGAACTAGAGTGTATACTTTAAAAACAAATCTAGTATTAGAACATAAGAACGGCCATACTGCGCCAGACCAATAGTCCATCTAGCCCAGTATCCTGTCTTCTGACAGTAACCAGTGCCAGATGCCTCAGTGGGAATGAACAGAACAGGGAAATTATTGAGTGATCCATCCCCGGTGGTCCAATCCCAGCTTCTGGAAGGCAGAGGGACACCCACAGCATGAGGCAGCATCCTTGACCATCTTGGCTCATAGCCATTGATGGACCTATCCTCTGTGAACTTACCTCATTCTTTTATGAACCCAGTTACACTTTTGGCCTTCACAACATCCTCTGGCAATGAGTTCCACAGGTTGACTGTGCATCGTGTGAAGAAGTTTTTCTTTGTGTTAGTTTTAAATCTGCTGCCTATTAATTTCATTGGGTGACTCCTGGTTCTTGTGTTATGTGAAAGGGTAAATAACACTGCCCTATTCATTTTCTCCATGCCACTCATGATTTTATAGACCTCTACCATATCCCCCTCTTAGTCGTCTCTTTTCTACGCTGAACAGTCCCAGTCTGTATAATCTCTCCTCGTATGGAAGCTGTTCCAAACCCCTAATCATTTTTGTCACCAATCTTGCCTTAAAAATTGCTCGTGATGGAGAATCCCCAACCCGTGGTAAGTTGTTCCAGTGGTTAATGACTCTCACTGTTAAAAATGTACGCCTAATTTCCAGTCTGAATTTGTCCAGTTTCAGCTTCTAGCCATTGGATCATGTTACACCCTTGTCTGCTAGCTGGAAGAGCCCATTATCAAATCTTTGTTCCGCATGTAGCTATTTATAGACTGGGATCAAGTCATATCTTAACCTTGCTGCTGGGCTTCTCGTGACTACAAACACAGCCTTGCAGCAAAGAGTACGAGGCCTGGTTAATCATAATCCACCGGACATTTAAATGTGGGGCTAAGGAACCAGTGGGGTTAGCCAATAAGGAGCACGGGAAAAGCAGAACACTTATGACCATTGCTTCCCTCCCACTAGAAAAGCTGAAGTCTGTTGGTATGAACTATGCCAAAAGGCATTTACTAGCATTGCCAGAATCAAGGCATTTTCTACAAAGGTCCTGTCTGCGCGGATTTTCGAACCACATTTGAAAAATGACTTGGAATTTGGTTTAAAGAGCTTCCAATTAACTCAGTTTCAGAATTAGTCTGGCTCTCAGTGCAAACTCTATTCACCATGCTGGATCCTAAGTTCCTCCCTCTGTCAGAATATAAGACATGGACCCTGCAGCGTAGTCAGCAGCCAATCACACAACTGTTTACCCTTGGCCTGTAAGCTCTTGACAGCAAGGACCATCTCTTCATTATGTATGTGCAGCACCTTGCACAACAGGGCCCTGATGAGAGCTCCTAGATGCTACTGCAATACCAATACAGTATGATAGTATTTAGTCCAAGCCAGGACTCAGGGAGACCCTGTGTGGGTGAAATGAGACAGCACAGACTACATTAGTCTTTCAAGGACAACCACAGGCTCTGATAAAGAACCCCCTTTATTCTCATGACAGTTGAGTCCTGTCTCTTCTCAACTAGGAGAAATGCTACAGACTAGAACCAAATCTCCAGCCCAGAACACCCCTGCACTTGGATCCAGGTGTCAGGCTTTCTCCACTGAATTCAAAATCGGTTTAACTGGAACTGTGCTTAAGTTGAATTCAAACTCATTGTTAATGTGCAGGATGGTACCACCGAGAGGCCCCAACCAAACACAAGCCCCCACCGTGCTAGACACTGTACAAACATACAGAAAGAGACAGTCGCAGTCCTGAAGAGCTCACAATCAAATAGCTAAGACAGACAAATGGTACGAGAAAGCACAGAGAAGTGACTCATGCAAGATCTCACAGCAGATTAGTAGCAGAAACAGTGCTAGAACGAAGGTCTCCTGAGCAGAGCTGGGCACGAAACGGGAAAAATTTGGAGATTTGAAGAAAAAAAAAAAAATTCCTATCATGAATCAGGATGAAAAGTCAAAATCTCAACATTTTTCACAAACTGATAATCCAAAAAACACCACCTCCCCTCCCACCAACCCCCCAAAAACAGCTTGGTTCCATCTAAATGTTTTGATAATTTTGAAACATTTCATGTCAATGTTGCCTTTTATTACTATTATTATTTTTAACTATAAATTAACTTAAATTTTGAAACCAAAAATCATTTCAAATCGAAGCACTGCACTTTTCATTTTTACAATGTCAAAACGGGCTATTTTGACAATTTTGGCCCCTCACCCCTTTTTTTGAATGGGAAATTCATCAAAACCGACGCTTTCCTGCAAAAAAAAATTTTTCCCCCATTTTTTATGAAATGTCATTTTTCGATGGAGAAATGATTTGTCAAAAAAATTCCAACCTGCTCTACGCCTGCGTTTTAGTCGAGTGCCCAATGCACAAGACCGCTCTGTCTCTGGTTGTATGGTTCGACAGTATAGACGGGCCTGTTGCTTACCTTCATCTCGCAGGTCTGGAACGTGGCACGAGCCCACTCGTCGGTGCTGTTTGTCTGATCAGCTTTGTATAGATCTGGGCCTTCTTCCATGGAGTCTTAGAAACATACCAGAGGCCTGGTCCGGCATGGCCAGTTTTTCACATGCAAGGAACATTGGGGTGGGCGTCTGAATTTGATCCTGGGCGTGTACTCTTTTTGCCAACTAATGCAAGGTGTAGGGGTTGGCAAAAATGATAATTACGTTTCAAAACTACCTGTGGCAAGACTGAGACGTTCATGAATTTCCCTCTCCCGGGTGAAATTTCTTTCTTTGCTTAGTGTAAAAGTCAGTGTCCTTGTTGCTGAAGCTGCAGAAAAAGGTGGTGGCGAAAAAGAAAAAAAAAGGCGGGGGGGAGATTGCTTTTTTCCTCCTATAGCCCCAGACTTTGCAGCAGCGGCTTAAGAAACAGGAGCATGGTCTAGAGCTCCTAACTAGACTAGAATGCCCGAGTTCTAATCCTACCTTTACCCCAGATTTGGTGTATAACCTTCAGCAAGTAACTGAGAGGAATTGGTTTGGATTCAGGCCTTGTCTACACTAGAAAGGCTTTTCTGGCGTAGTTCTATGGGGAAACCCTCCTAGCGGTGAGGCAGCTTGTCCATCGGAAGAGTCCTTTTGCCAGAGTAGTTCAAACCAATTCCCCAAATGAACCATGCTGGCAAAAGGACTGTTTTGCCGATATAGCTGCAGCTACACGAGGGCTTTTGCCAGCTATGCCTGTCGGGGGGTGATTTTTTCACTCCTGACAAAACGTTTAAGTAGGCCAGGCCTCAGCTTGGGACTTCTCTTCTGGTTCCATAGACCTCTTCCCTTCAGCTTTGTTTGTCTCAGCCTTAGGTGGCCTGACCTGATGAAGCTGAGGGGACTGAACCCATAGCGTGGAGAGACGGTTATTACAATGGCCCACCAGACCATTGGTGGAGCAGCCTGTTAGCTAAGCCGTGTCCTTCCTCAGCGCCATCCGGCACCGACTCAGACCCATCACCCTCCCGTAAAATAGGCCCTTCACCCCAATGAGAGAGAAGCGCCCTGACACCAAATGCAGACGGCGGCAGCTGTCAAGCCATGGTGACAGATTTTGCCTCGCACCAATGGCTCAGGCCCAGGAAGCAGCCAGAGCATGGTCAGCTCTGTGCTTTGAGCCAGGAGCCAACTGGGATGGGTGCAGGCTGGTCCCAATGCCCATGAGAGCCTGCGACTTCATCCCCAGGGCAATGCGTCACCCTGAGCAAACAAATGGCTGAGGGAGACAGTGAGCCGCGCATTCTGGCCTCCAGCACAGAGACCTGGACGCCAGCTCCAAGCCCGTCCTGGGACTCTCATGTTACGTTAGGTGCTCAGGCCTCGGCCTGGGAGGCCTCCTGAATTTGAGGTCACAGGCAACCAGCTCAGCTGCCCCGACTGGAGACGTCTGGGCAAATAGCCGTTTGCTGACGGGGTCTTGAAGGGGTGCAGCTCCCTCCAGGCCAGGCGGTCTGTGCCTGGCTATCCACAGCCCAGTACAAAAACTCCCTTCCCAATACAATTCCCTGAGCCACCCCAAAGCATCGCATTTCTACCCTCCTTCATCATGACAGGCCTCGCACGAAGTGAGACTGGGCATCTCCTCCTCCCCCAGGGTGACAAACCAGGGTCTAGGACCACCTTAGACCAACATATCAATGCTACATCCTCCATCCACAGGTCCCTCACCTCCCCTGCACATGGGATTGGGCCACACACCTGATTTCCCCTTCCTCCTGCCCCTGTCTTCTCACCACACCCCATGGCCTGCGACCAACCCTCCCATGCCCCCCCGAAGCCCCCCCCGCCCCTAAGAGCCGAGCCCTCTGCCCTCCCCCCACCCCTCCTGCCTCGGCCTGCCCAGCAGCGTCGGCGTGTTTGTGGCGAGCACGGTTCCTCATTGATCCAGCTGTCTGGCAGCGAGACTATCTGATAAATCCAGGCGGCAGTAATGAACCTCCCAACACGTCTCTTCCCAAAGAATAAACCAGCCCTGGCCCAGGCGGTTAATATTTAACTGAATAAGGGCCATAAATATGGAAAATGGGACTTTTAATTAAATAAGCAGCTTTTAAAAGGCCCCTTGGGCTAGAGAGGCTTTTGTTTAAATATGATTGATTTGACACGTCCTTTTCCTCGCGCTATCTCGCTCTTGCCCACTCCTCGGAGTCTAACAAGCAGGGACACTCGGTCCTTGTCACACCGGCTGCTGGGCTCGTTCCCAGGGGCTAGAGCCAGCCCCGGGAGGGGAGGAAGGGGAACAGCCCCACGGCTGGCCGGCTGCCTCAGGGCTTTCGCCTTTTCCTTGCACCCTGATGGGCACGATGGGGAGTTAAGCCACAAGGAAGCAGCTGAGGAAATCTTTGGGTTTGGGACTGTGGGGAGGGTGATAGGGAATGGGCATCAGGGCCGTGCAAACTGCCCTCATGCCGCTGCGCCTCAGTCTTGATCCTGCCGCACCCCCTGCTAGTTCAGCCACAGCCCCCTGCTACTCCCGTTCTGGCCTCCCACACACGACTCTGCCAGCGGCCCTCAGGCCGGACCTTGCAGCACCGCTGTGACTCCAGGCCAGAGAGCTTTACCAATGCCCTGCCGCTCCCCCTGCCCTTCCAGCCCCGGTCTCCAGCTCTGCACTGCCCACGTACCTGACTCCTGCCCTGAGACACTCGTGCAGACCTTAGCAAGCTCTGCCAACGTACATCTGCCTGCAACCCGTCTTCCTGCTCCGGGGCTGTTCCCACGCACTGTGCTGCTAGCGCTGGAGGAGAACACTTGCTTTTCCCATGTGCACTCCTCCAGGAGAAAGGAGTTTTGCAGTAAAGACGGAGGCTCCATTTCCAAGCAGATTCACTTACTGCTCAGGCATGTACCGTGTGGCAAAGCTTGGTTGCCCCAACCCTGGCAGAGCTCAGCCCTGGGTGGCACAAGCAAACATTTGCAGAGGTTCACAGGAAAAGGCCAGATACAGAGCCCATCAGTTCCCTGGTGGAAGGGGCTGGAGAAGAACGAACATTCAGTGGTTTGACTGGGGAATCTTCCCTTTATTATCCATCAGCTCCGCACCCTTCAGGCTGGATTTCCCGACCCTCCTGCCCTCTCCTCCCTGGGTTGACCAGCCTCTGCAGGGACTTGGGTGCTCCAAGGATTGGACAGAAAGACACCTCCACCCCCTTTGCCTAATTGCTCTGAACTTTCCCCTTCTCCCCACAACAGCCTCTTGCTTCAGCCGCAAACTTGGAGGGGGCAAAAGGCTAAGGCTTAGGTCCCCGGAGGTATTTAGGAGCCTAACTCCCATGGATTACAGTTGGAACCAGGCTTCTAAATACCTTGGGGGATCTGGACCCAAGTGTCTAGGAAGGTCTTTGCCATTAGGTCGCCCCCGTTGTCCATCCGAGCCCAGAAGTGCAATGTCAGGTGCTTCGTCACCCTTTCCCTTTCCCCAGGAGGGAGGATCGAGATGGTGAACTCGCTACAGACCACCAAGGCCTAGCACATGCTGCATCCACTGATCCACTCCTATGGGCTGCTGTATTAGTGTTAGATTGCAGTAGAGTCCAGAGGCCCAGCTGAGATTCTGGTCCCACTGTGCTAGGTGCTAGAGAGACCGGCCCTGCCCTAATCAGCTCACAGTGTAAATGGACAGGACAGAGACAGGTACCCTGTCGGGTAACTGAGGCACAGAGGGGAAGTGATTTGCCCAAGGTCATTTCCTGACCCCCAGCCACTAGACTACACTGCCAGACACAAAATTGCATTGGAGGGGATACTGGAACGAAAGCATGGATCCCCTGCATTCCAGCAGCTCTCAGATCATTGCATCAAAGGAAGGAGGGAGGGCAGCCTCTCCCCTTCCCCTCACCCTCCCCAGAGCCCTTGTGCTGTGGCGACACCCCAGCAAACCTGGAGACAACTCCATATCCCAGACCATTCTGCAGCAATGGGCTAAACCATTATAGCCAACAATGACCACAGCCAGGATGCCTCAGAGCCTTGCTCACGTCATCAGAGAAGCAGTAGGAGCAGTGCATGAAAGCCAAGCTGATACCAGCTATCCCGGCTCCCTGGGGCGTGAGAGGCAAGGTCAAGACTTGAGCATTGCTCCCCCTAGTGGTAGGACGTTTCCCACAGCGCTGTAGTTATGGTAAAATACATTAAACCACATTTTCTTTAAAGTTGCTTAACATGGAGGCTCATTTAGGCTTCAGGTTGTTTTTATTTTAAAGCTATTTTGTAGATTCCAGTTTATTTCCTATTGTCCCAATGGAATTGGGACAAATGTTTTGTCTGAAACTTTTTTCGTTGAAAAATGCAGATTTGGCGACCCTGAAATGTTTCGCAAGTTCATGTCTGGTTCCCAGAACTGTGTCAGCTGAAAAAAAACACCTAAAAGTAGTTTTTAAAAAATCCAAGTGTTTCATTTGGATGTTTTCAAAACAAAATGTTTGATTTCTTAGGATAAAACTCACGTATCAGAGGGGTAGCCATGTTAGTCTGGATCTGGATTTGCAAATTTGACACCATCAGCTCAGGATTAAACAAGGACTGTGAATGGCTAGCCAACTACAAAAACAGTCTCTCCTCCCTAGGTGTTCACACCTCAACTGCTAGAAGAGGGCCTCATCCTCCCTGACTGAACTAACCTCGTTATCACTAGACTGATTTTTGCCTGCATATTTATACCTGCCTCTGGAAATTTCCACCACATGCATCTGACGAAGTGGGTATTCACCCACGAATGCTTATGCTCCAATAAGTCTGTTAGTCTATAAGGTGCCACAGGACTCTCTGTCGCTTTTTAGGATAAAACGGTTTCGTTTTAAAATTCTGTTTAATTTTTCAATAAAAACCATCAAAACTGGTTACAAATGCTCAACATCAAACTCAAATGTTTTGTTTGACCGCAAGCGATTTTTCCCCCCAGACTTTTTGATTCACCAAAACTTTTGAAAAATTTAGATTTTGGTTCAACCCCAAATGATTTTTCTCTTCTGATTTTTCGGAATTGCCAGAGAATCTGTTATATGCACCTTGTTCTATGTCACAGATACAGGGCTAGCGGCACCTTAGACCCCTGCTTCCAACTCACTGAACACATCCACTCAGCTGGTAGGCCCTTTGCCTGTAACTATACAAGGGGCAAACCCATGAGTACCCCACTCTCAGGCTGGTCTCTGCTGTAATTCCCTGGGCATCAGCTGTGATTGCTCAGCAAGATCAACCTTCCCATCAGGAGCTGGAGGTGAGCATGGGGACCTCAAACCAAACTTTTCAAAACAAAGTATTTTTAATCTCAAAAGTAGGAACAAGGCATCACCAGTGCAAAGGGTTCTTAACACAATGGAAGATCCATGCGCATCTCTATCTTACCTAGATGCTTAGGGAGGCCTAGCTTATCCCAGACACCCCCACCTCCTGGGACTGGGGCTCAGTCTGCTTCCCTGCAAGTATGTCTGCACTGCAAAACAAGGGGTGTTCCTAATTTGGGTTAAAACTGCAATGAAGACACAGCAACGTGGCTTGTAAATGCATTAGGAGTTCAACTCAAGGCTATAGTGGGGTTGAACTGGCACTGTTAATGAGAGTTTAAACTAGGCTGATCAGTTGTCCTGATATTAGGGGCTTTGTCTTATATAGATTTGACACTCTGCATCTCCAGAGAACACCCTGCACCCTCATGTTCATCCTTATAATATGATTCATAGAATCATAGAATATCAGGGTTGGAAGGGACCTGAGGAGGTCATCTAGTCCAACCCCCTGCTCAAAGCAGAACCAATCCCCAGACAGATTTTTGCCCCAGATCCCTAAGTGGCCCCCTCAAGGATTGAACTCACACCCCTGGGTTTAGCAGGCCAATGCTCAAACTACTGAGCTATCCGTCCCCACAATGTGTGGTATCCAATGCAAAGTTTGTCATGTCAGGTGTCTTGATGCACGGAGCATTGTTGTTATAGTAATGTTATAGGCTATAATTTCATGTATATAGTTATGAGGGTGAAAATGTGTCCTCATGGCTTAAAACAAACCCAGGCAAAACTCTCCCGGAACAGAGGGGCAGTTCACACCTCATCAGGGCATGTATGGGACAAACCCAGCTCAGCCTAACAGGAACAAAGGACACTGGCCTAGGGAGCAACAAAAGATCTGTTGGACTCTCGAGGGAGTCACCCCCCTTCCCTTGGTCAGTCAGGGACTACGATGAGGTAATACTCACCTGACCCTGAAGGGAGGGGGGCAAAGCCAAGAGGGAAGAAAGAACATGATAAAAGGGAGAGACGTTTGCCATGCTCTTCCTCTCTCTTCCACCTCCATCTACAGACATCACACCAAGCGACTGAAGCGCTGATCAAAGGGGAGAGCCTGGCTGAAGGGCAACCAGTCAGCCTGTGGTGAGAAGCATTTAAGTTTGTAAGGGCACTGAAAGGGTTAAGATCAGCTTAGAATGCATTTTGCTTTTATTTCATTTGACCAAATCTGACTTGTGCTTTGACTTATAATCACTTAAAATCTATCTTCTGTAGTTAATAAATTCATTTGTTTATTCTACTTGAAGCCGTGCATTTGGTTTTAAGCATGTCAGAGACTCCCCTTGGGAGAACAAGCCTGGTACATATCAATTTCTTTGTTAAATTGACAAACTCATAAGTTTGCAGCATCCAGTGGGCATAACTGGATACTGCAAGACGGAGGTTCCTAGGGTTGTGTCTGGGACTGGAGATACTGGCTAGTGTCATTTGGTTGCACAATCCAAGGAGCAGCTCACACACCAGAGGCTGTGCGTGAACAGCCCAGGAGTGGGGGTTCTCACAGCAGTGCAGGGTAAGGCTGGCCCCCACAGTCAAGGATTGGAGTGACCTAGCAGATCACCGGTCTGGATAACACCAGGGGAACGTCACAATAGGACCCTATTCCCCTCCCCCCCCCATAGGACCTTATCACCCCACCTCCCATCCCCATTTTTCACACTTCCTATTTGGTCACCCTAGTTTAAACCCAAATTGCTGTGTCTTCACTGCTATTTTAACCCAAATTAGCTAACCCGAATGAAGAACACACCTTCGTTTTTTTGCAGTGAAGACATAACTTCAGTTGTTGCCAACTCTCATGACTCTGTCATGGGTCTCAGGATAATCATTGTTTTCCTTAAAGCCCCAGCTCCTGGAGTCATGTGCAGATGTGACGATTTCAGCCTTGGTTCTTAGAGAAACCGTAAGCTTCTGGCCCTCGGGGCTGTGGAGAAAGCATCAAAATGTGACCCCAGTGCACCCTAGAGGCTCAAAAAGCAGAAGGCAAAACCCCCCCCCCAACAAAAAAACAAATCTAGTATTTTTATATAATCTCACAATTTGAAAGCCAATCTCGTGATTGGTGGTGAGCCTGCCTCATGATTTTGGAACATTTGGGGTTAGCAATCCTGTAACTTGCCTGTCTCCCCCTGTGCTTCTCTTCCATTCCAAAGTTCTGCAGTTGCCTGCCTGGAGGCCCCCTGAGATTATACCCCTGCTTGCCAGCCAGGCGGCCTCAGCATGGACCAAGGTAAACTCTAAGGGGAAAGACTCTTGCATTGTCCTTTAAGTATTGGGAAGCAGGGCACCGTGAAGCTAATTGTCTCCTGGACGGGAGGGCAATAACCCTTCGTAACCCTACAGAAAGTACCACCATAACAATCAGACAGATGGAACATATATGATTCATGAAATATTACCGGCATCTCCCATGTCCATAGGTGCCGACTCTGTGGGTGCTCCAGGGCTGTACCACCCACGGGGGGGGGGGGAGGAAAGGAGGCGGCTCAACACCCACCAGCCACAGCTGTTTGGCGGGGCCTCTGATTGGTTGATTGGAGATGCCACCAAACAGCTGATGGGAGGTGCCACCAAGCAGCTCTTTGGAGGCTGGAAGAGGGGCTTGGGGGAGGGCAGAGAGCAGTGAGTGGGCAGAGGCCTCAGGGAGGGTGCGGAGCAGGGGTGGGGCCTTGAGGGAGGGGGAGGAATGGGGGGGGGTCTTGGGGGATAGGGCCTCGGGGCAGAGTGGAGGTGGAGCACACCTGGGGAAAAGAAAATCTCAGTCCCTATGCCCATGTCCGTCACACCTAGAACAGCATTTCTGCCTAGAAGGTGCCCCCCCCACACACACACCCAGGCACTAGGGGGGTCGTGCAGCAGAACGAAAGCCCAGATTTGGCAGGCGATCACATTTTTATGTGCCATCCCAACAGGGCTGAGGGAAGGCAATGCCTCCGTTAGGCCCTGATTCAGCAAAGCTCTTAACTGCCTGCTTAACTCGACACGCGTATTTAAGGCCCACGGAAATCAACAGGGTTTAGGCACACAGGCCGGAGATTTCCCAAGGGCCCAGAGGGAGTTTAGCTGGGCCCCGAATGTGCACAGGCACCTTTGACAATCCCACCACCCTTACAGAGAAGCACATGTTCAAACGCTTTGCTGAACTGGGCACAGGGCGGTGGGGCAGAGCTGGGCCAAGAACTGAAGCTGCAGGACTATTACTGAGCTGGCAAGTGCAGCAAGTGGGGGCAATGAACGTCCCTTGTCTTAGGGGTTTGGATCTCCCAGAAACCCTTAGGGGTGCCTCCCCCCCCCTTTTAAATTTTTTATAAAGTGTGGAGTGGGGGAAGAAGGTAAAAATGATTTTAAAATAGAATTGCTGCTACGCAGAAAGCTCCATTTAAGTGCCCGAGTGCCGTCCAACAGCCCCGGGGTTAATGGCACCAGCCAGAACAACCTGCTGTGTGGCAGGACAGCCCAGGCAGGAACCAGCATTGCAGGAACTTGGCTTTATCGAGCCCGTGGAGCTCATCAGACTGTTCCTGGAGAGGGAGCGGAAGAACAGGCATTAGGGTGCACTGAAGCTCATACAAGGAAGAAGTGGAGCCAACAGGGCATGCCCGCGCCCCTGCCAGTTTTCTGGGCTGGGGGCCATAGCTGCTTTGGGGCAATGCTTGGGGCACAGGAGACAGGAATGATGGTCCTAGTGATTCTACCACAGGCCTCCTGGGTGACCGGAGGCAAGACACTTACATTTTTGGGGCCTCCACTCTGAACCTGTGAAACAGGGAGAATGATTCTTCCTTTGTGCCCCCTCTTTGGCTTGTCTCTTTAAGCTGTCAGCTCTTTGGGGCAGGGACGTAGTCTGGATGTAGCTGGGGTGACCACCAGGATCTATCCTGGGCTTTGAAGTTAATGGGAGTCCCAATCCCTGCCCCCGATGAAGCCACGCTCCATCTTGCCGGTAACACTGCCTGGGTTCTATCAATCCTCCTCCCGCCCGTCACTCAGCCCCTGGAGATCGTCTAGGACAGTGGTTCCCAAACTTCAACAACCTGTGAACCCCTTTCACTAAAATGTCAAGTCTCGCGAACCCCTCCTAAAAATGAATATTTCCAGGGATTGTCTCCTTTATCTGAGTATAAATTATAAAAGCAGATATCTGGGAAATATAAAATTTGTTTTTATGACATGCTTATTACACACTATTTATTATTTATCATTACAGTATTTTTATTACATTATGAAAATGGCGACATTCTTCCAAGATCTCACTTTCGTAGCTTGTATCACTTTGAATAAGCCTGTTATAAGACAAGGCTCCTTTGTTTCATCAAGGAGTATCAGATGTGAAATGTCATGACGGTATTTAAGAAGCCAACTCAAAGAGTTCCTCCTACACAAGCATTCAGGTCTTGAGTAGTCCAGGCAAACAACGCATGTTACAACAAAGCTTAAACTTGTTCTTCATAATAATTAAAAAAAAACAATACTAGCTGCCTATTTAATTTTAAAAACAGCAAAAAGTATCCACCTCCCGTTCCATTTCTTATAAGGAGTCTTGAAGTTTAAATCTCCTCAGGGTGATAGATCTGCTTGCTTTGATCTGCTTAGCTCATGGAAGTCCAGTGGCTCCGGGCTGCTGGCCCCATGCTGCCCGGGGTCCCTAGGGACAGCTCTGTCCACCATTAGGGAATTTTTTTCCAAGAACCCCCTGTAACATTTCGCGAACCCCCAGGGGTTCACGAACCCCAGTTTGGGAATCACTGGTCTAGGACAATACCACTGCTGGTGACCCACGTGATTCAAAAGTGTCCCTCTCAAGATCCAAATCCTTGATGAGAAGTAACATCCCAGGCCCTGACAACACTTGCCATTACTACAGTTCAAATAATTTTTAAAATCTAAACGAGGGTGAAGCTCTTCCATCAGCTACACACCGGTGTAGTTCAGCGAAGCCCTGTTGCCTTCAGTGGAGTTGCACCAGCTTTCCCCCAACATCCCCGAGGACAGAATTTGGTCATTCACTGAACACATGCATTTACTTTGTGCACTGAACTCAGCTTGGGCAATGAAACTGGCTGGTTTCGGTGCCGCTCATAAGGCACGGCACCAGAGTCCTTCTCCTATGTGCACTGATGTAAATCAGGAGTAGCATCGCTGAAATCAGGGGAGAAGTGCTGGCATGAGGGGGGTGTAAGGGAGAAGAGAATCGGGCTCAGTTTCTGACATGCAGTCAGCACACCATGGGCTGTGGGGGGATGGAGGTGTGTGGTTCACAACCTTGTATCAGCCCCCATCCTCCTCCCCTTTCAAAGATGTTCAAAATCCTGAATGCACATTTTCATAATAGAGACTAGCATGGCTTATTTTATATACTTACAATAAAGCCTATTATTTGTATGCATTTACAGTAGCATCTAGAAGCCTTATCTGAGATAGGGGCCCCGTTGAAATAGGTGCTGTACAGACACAGAGTGCTATGAAAAGCACACGATCTAAGCAGACAAGACAAAGGGTGGTCGGGGAAACTGAGGCACAGAGCGGGGAAGTGACTTGCCCAAGATCACCTAGCAAATTTGTGGCAGGGCTGGGCATAGAATCCAGTTCTCCTCCATCCCAGCATAGTTGTTAGATGAAACTGCCTCTAAAAAACAGCCTTTGAGCTGACACTACAGTCAACGAGCTGCGTCCCTTTGAGAGACAACGCGTTTGTGGTTTACAGTCTGGAGACATTAAAAAACAAACAAAAGAGCCCAACAGAAGTGCGTAAAATCCTACCTAACAAAGAGACCAGATTTTGGCTTTGGAGAAGAGAAGGTTCCTAGAGCAACGCTCCAGGCAGATAAATGACTTTCTTTTACTCCTACAAGTTGGGAGAAAGGGAGAGAGCAGAAGAGAAGCAGCGCGAGGGAAGGAGGGGAAGCGGGTAAGGGAGGAGAGGCACAATAAAGGCGAGTGGTGGGGAATGCTATGCAGCAGGCAGGCGCAGGTCCAAGGTCAGCGCTCCCGCTCTGCTCAGTATGCAGCGCTACCTGCTGACTCCACATGAGCGCACCCTGGCAGCCTGAAGATATGCAGAGCCGTGGCCTCTGTCAAGCACACACCACCTGCAACACAGCCCCCCCGCCCTCCCCCAGCAGAGAGGACAGCGCTGTGCTTCATCTCCAAGGGCGATTTACGGCTGCCCTCGCTGCCCCGCTCCCGGATCCCATTTCACTGCAGGCCGGGCTTTACACGGAAAGCCTTGGGGTATATGCTGCTGCAATAATTCACGCCGCCTGTGACATGCCACAGCCGCTGCCTTGGCAACAGACGAGGGTGTTACAAGGCTCCGGTGCCTCCCTTCTGTGTAAAGCCGGGGGTGGGTTTGTCTCGGGAACCGGGGAACCGTGGCTCAGCGGCCCGGTTACATGGACCAGCCTGAGATGTGCTCGGCAGTGCCGCTTTTGGCTCTTGCCCGGCTACCTTCCCATCAACAAAACAGAACACGACCAAGCCAGCCTATTCAAGCAGAGATCTGCAAGGTCTGAGCTGGATCCCCAGGATCTACAAGATCCCTGTCAGGATCCAGGAGGTCAGGGCACTCACTGGCCTTTTAGCCAAAGTCAAAACATTTTGCTGCAGGTCCCAGTGAAATTACCTGAGCTGAAATTTCATCCCCGTCACACGTTTGTTAGTTTCACGGAAGCATGGAGCGATGGGGCAGTTTGCCATCGCTGGGCCTGTAGGCCCAAGGAGAGCACTAGCCCAGGACTGGAAGAGCAAGGGGATATTGTAGGTCAGGACTGGGCGACGTTGGCAGACCTGGTGCGACGGGTCAGGACTGAGGGGCAGCTGCAGAGCTGATGTGAGAGAGCAGGGCTGGGGGTACTCTATCCTGCTCCGGACCGGGCTTCCGACCTTGCCCCAACCGGAGATCACAGCCCTTGCACTGTACTATGTCTGGGTCTAGCCAGCTACTTCCCTGAGTACTTACATTCACGTACATCCCAAAATAACTCACAACCAGAGTCTGAATTAGAGGATAAGGTGCAGCGCTACAGTAATAGATGGACAGGTGATCAGTTCCTGTGCCTGGGAGTCGGGACTCCCGCGTCCGAACTTGGTAACTTTCACCCAGCATCATCAGGAGAGGGAAAGTGTCTTGGAGGCTACCGTCACTGCTTCATGGCAGTCCCCTAGCCTCAATAACCCATCCACTGCACTGCCAGGGGGCGGACTGCACCATCTCTGATGTTTTCCATCTCTAACTTCTATGATTCTCTGAGGTGTCAAGTTCAAGGTCTCCGTCCTTCACTTCAAGGCACTCAGTGGCCTGGGCCCAGGATACCTAAAGCTCCAGGACAAAGACTGTGGTCAACCACTCCGCTCCCCAGACACAATAACCTTCTACCACCAGGGTAGAGCTCGTTTTTAGACTGTGCAATGAACACAAGCACTGAGGACCATCTCAAACCTGCCCACCTTCTGCTCCAAGGTGGACTTCTCCGACCTGCCTTCTCCACATGCAGAGCAATGTGTTCATTTAAAAAATCAAAACCAAATGCTCCACTGCACACCCGATTCTCCCCTCAGAGAAGGGCAAGAGAAAGAATGCACTGCAGGAAGTCCTCAGAGACTGTCGTGATGGGGAAAAAGTGGCTGGACAGTGGACTGCCGTTCCCCCGGAAGGGGGGAAAACCGAGTGTGACACAGCTGGAGGGCTGTGCCCTGAAGAGGATGCCACAGTCCTTGGGGTGACGGGTCCAGGAGCGGAGGTGATGGTGGCAGAGACACCACCAGAAGAGGGCATACTGACTAGCAGAGCTGATCCCTGGGACATCCAGCAGGAGGCGCCGCAGTGGTGAGCCGCGCCCCGTCACAGGATGGCTAAGAATCTACATAGAAGAACACAATAGAAGGGTGAGCCTTGGCTGAGTAGGCCGATATAAGAAAGGACAGGGATGTTTCTGGTGAGTTAGGTGAAGTTACAATCCCAAAGCCATGGAGACAGCTGCTGCCTGGCCTCTAGGTATTGGTAGAGCCTCACCAAAGAGCGTAAGCCACAGGATGATGCAAGTGCCAGTTGATTGGGGTTTGCTGAAGAAGCCCTGGGGAAAAAAGTACCTCCTTAAGAATCTGCATTGGACTCTAGGCTGGGCCTAAGCACAAACCCAGCCAGCAGCTCCTGGACTTTGGGGGTGCATGGACCTATGTCCCATGAAAGATCTGCAGCTCACAGGATGGCCCTGTTTCTGTTGCCAGCAGGAAGAGTAGAGGGGGAGGAAACACCACTGCCAGACCTTCATGTGCCCCCATCCAGCTATGGGATGGGGTGGCAAACTCATCTGATTTTCCCTTCACAATAACTTGAGATCCCACAGACCCCAGGGCTGGCTCGAGTCAGAATCCAAGAGCGGGTTTTACCAAGGCAAAGTTGCACACAGACACTGATGCGCACGTGGGACACACGCAGATGGAGATGAACCATTGTATGGTGACTGGAGCTGGTTGGGAATTTTCCAAAGAAATGGTTTTCCATCAGAAAACACAGAGTCATCCAAACCGGAACCGTTCATGGGAAAGAGCTGGTTCTGACAGTCTGTTCGACTCCAAATATTTTTGACACCGTGTAGCGAGGCGGTGGGATACCTCACCGCCCCGCTGAGGGCCAAACCTCTCCTAACACCAACGTGGGCGGAGCCACTGGGTCCGGCGCCCGCCCCTCAGAGGTCATGGCGCCGACCCGGAAGTATAAGAGCCCGCCTGCAGAGCTCAGTGGAGAACAAGCCGCCAGAGAGAGCAGACGTCTGTGGCCGAGCTCCCGCTTGGGAGACATCAGCAGGGCGCGACCGGCCTGAGGACTCACCAGGCCAGCCGAGCCTACCCCTCGCTCGTTACCCTGAGGAGGACTGGCCGAGCCTGCCCCTTTCCAGCTACCCCGAGGAGGAGCCGAACCTACCCTTCGCTACCTACCCGGAGGAACCGATGCTGGTGGAGACCACCGAGGACACTAGTCCAAATCCAGATACCCTACGAGGGGGAGTGTGGAAGTAGCCCGGGGGCAGCCGACCCCCGTCTGGCTGCAGCACACCCAGAGCCTATGTCAGTGTGTTGCGGCCAGGATCCCCACTGACAGCGAGTTTCCGCCGCTGCTAGGGCCCCGGGCTGGGACGCAGTGGAGTGGGAGGGCCTGCGTCCCCCCTGCCACCCACTCCTTGGGTGGCAGACTCCCCCTTTCCCTGGCCTAGAGAGGCTGGGACCTCTCGCTCATTGACTCAGACCCTGCTTAAGGGCCTGGGTTCCTGACCTATTGGCTCAGCCCCTGCTTAAGGGCCTGAGCCCCAGACTGCGTGGTTGCTGCCCCGCCCTGATTGAAGGCCCGGGGCTTTTCCTGACCTATTGGCTCAGCCCCTGCTTAAGGACCTGAGCCCCTAACTGTGTGTTTGCTGTCCCACACTACCGCCGGACCAGGACTGACAGCGGACCAGAGCGAGGCGGTGGGATACCCCACAGTCCCGCTGAGGGTCGAGACCTCTACACACCGGTTTCTAAGTCAAGGACAGGAAAACCAACCTCACGCAGAGAGGGACCAACAGGAGCTGTGTTCTGCCAAGAGAGAGAAAAGTGCCCTGTGTGGTGAGAGAACAGATGTCCCCTCCCAAGAAGGATGAACTCTGCGTGTGATTAACATGGGTCTGTACTGCTCAGTCGCTTTAAAATCATGGACTCTTCCTGCAAATGAATCTAGCCAAAGGGAACGCCATTGCTCTGGCAGAAAGGAGACACACACACACAGAGTCCTGCTTCAAATATGCAGTAAAAACACGACTTAATAGCTTTGTTATTGTTTGACATTTGGGTTTTACTCGCTATAGAAAGTGGCACTAATTACTTCTTAGTTACACGGGAGCTGCAGGGTTTTATGGAGTGCTGCCGACTGTAATTGCAAAGCCGTTTTGTGGGCGAGCCATGCAGTTCCCAGTCCTGCAATGCAGCCCCTGCCCCCAAAGTCAATGCAGTCCGAAGGGTAGCAGAGGCCTCATGGGGGCTGCACGTCTGGCACTCGCAATGACCAGTGGACACTGGGGACCAAACTCCATACAAAGTGCAATACTCTCTCCTGGGTGTAGCTGCCTCTGACAAATACAGAAGTACTGAGGTGAACAGAGGAGGGAGACGGCTCACACCAGCCCCTCAAGCTCTCTCTGTGTGGCAGGCTGTTAGCTCATGTCCATGGCTGGCTTTGGCATTTCACTGGGAAGCCACAGGAGTGAAATACAGGTGCGTGCCCGAACTGCCGAGCAAATCTGCCCAGCTCCTGAGATGTACCAATGCAGTGATGTCGGCTGTCTGGTTTGACCAGAGCTCTTCGCTGTTTGTTAGGCTGGGGTGCCCCATTCATCAGAGTTAAATTGCGGGGAGACAAAAGAAAACGCCCCTTTGCCCACTCCTGCCTCCTACTCTGTATATGGCACCCACAGTGAGCTAGGTACTTCCCAAGCCAAGTAAGATGACCGGGTCCTGGCCCAGTGCAGCTTAGAATCTAAATCCACCAGGTCCTTGTTACAGACCCCTGTTCACGTTCATCCCATGTGAACTTAGCCTCGCCTTGCTTTTTAGTACTGACAGTACTTCACTTGAGAACTGTCGCTCTCCTATTTTGATGGTGATTCCTTTGCAAGAGAACACCTTGACTGACAGGGCTTCCAGAGCTGCTGCTCCACACATGGTGGACCAGTTGTTGGCTCCCAGCCCCTTGTCTCTGTCCATAGCACTCCGAGATCCTCCTATGAAAAGCATCCGAAGTGGTATTAGTGCTCAGCATTATGACTTAATCAGCCTGGAGCTCCCCACGGCCAGCATTCCTACATACACCTTTCTTGTCTAGATATTTCTGCTGGGAGAAGCAGGGATTGAAGTGACTTCCTGGAGGTTCCCCACAGCTAGCAGTCCTTCCTCATTCCTTCTAGTGGAGAGGCCTTCGCTGGAGACTGTACCTTGGTGTGGTGAGAAGGTTTGCATGTTCCAGTGAAGTAGAGAGCTCAGCTGGTAGCAGTTACACTTCTGGTAGGGTTATCCAAGCTGAACACGTCAGAGGATAGGGACCCAGAGAAAAGCAGCCCACTGGCTCTCCAGATTGGGGGCTGAGCGATAGGCCAACAACCCATCCTTGTGGAAAGGTTAAGTTTAGAAACACAAGGCAGCCGTACTAGCAAACAGCCTGATAGACCGGGATGGTGGAGCCTTGTTCGATGCCGTAAATGACATGTGCCTGGGCAGGAAGGATTCAGATTCAGTGGGAGAGGCAGAGTTGCAACTGTAATCCCTCTCAGAACCAACACTCCATGTCTTTGGGAGGGTCAGATCCAGCTCCCCTAGAAATAATCACCGAATGAAATAAAGCAGAAGAAAACTGGGAAGGGAACACACCAGACTCAGTCCTCGGCCCGTTTAAAATACAGTTGCTAAGCTTCCTCGCCCTTCTAGCCAGATGTTTTCTCAGGGACCTTCACATCTGGGAATGCAAAGCATTACAGGAAGCTTAGTGCAGCACTCAAGGCAACCTCGGTTTGCCAAAAGTCTCAGAGGTGCTGATGGGGAGGAGGAAGAGACAGGGCATCTGAAGTCTTTGGCTGAAGAAGGGAACTGTTGGAAAAGTCCAGGATCTCCATTTTCCATCTCATTTAGATTCAAGCTCTTTGGGGCAGGGACTATCTACTACCTTGTGTTTCGACAGTCCCCAGCACAATGGGCCCTGTTCTAGTTTGGTCCCAAGGCACTACCGTAATAACCACGATTACTAATGTGAAAAAGAAGGCACTTCCGGCAGCAGCAAGCAGCTGCAGTTGGGGCTAGCAGAGGCACTTTGAAGAGTCAGCAGTCCTGTCCAGGGAGGTCCTGTCTATCCGCCCTGCCCCCACACCTGGAGAGTTTGTGGAGGGGTGGTGAGTTTGTGCACATAGACTTTCCAACTCATGCACCTCACCTTGTTGTAGGTGAATATGTGCCAAACACAGTGCTGAAAAATCTTGGCATTAAATGCATCCTATTTGAGTATCTAAGGTACTTATCTGGCCTGCATTACCGCAGTATCTGGGCGCCTCACCATCTGTAATGTACCTGTGAGGCAGGGCCCTGTACAGATAGGGAACTGAGGCACAGAGAGGCTAAGTGACTTGCCCAAGGTCACACTGGAAGTCTGTGGCAGAGCAGGGTTTTGAACCCAGGTCTCCCCAGTCCCAGACTAGTGCCCTAACTACTGGGCATGCCTTCCCTTGCGTGGTTCAGCCCCACAGCAGAGAACACCACACACTAAGAAGCCTTTGGCCTGGTGAACAAACGATGAAATGTTTTATAAAGGACGTGTTTGCAATTGGCATTTCTGAGGCTGGTGCTCGAGGTGGCCATCTTGCTGAGGAGCAAGGTCACATGACAGGGCCCAAGGGAAGGGACGAAACCAATTCACAATCTGCTTTAATGCTGGGCTAAATAGAAGGGGGGGGGTTTCCTCTTGTGTCAGGTTCAGTGTCGGTGAACAAGGAAGGCAGGAGAGTCTGTCACTTCCCAGGGAAGATAGATGCTTGATGTCCCGCCTCAAGGGCCAGATTTCCCAGCTGGCCCCAGTGGAATGAAGGAAACCACTTGAGCACTAAGGAACCACTCGACATGACTAGGGGAGTCGGAAGTGGCGATCAGCATCCAAGTGAGAAGGCAGCGATGAGGAAGTGTGGTACTGGTCCCCCCGTGCCCAATCCACAGAGGTTAGGATTGTTTTAGCTCCAGCTACGGAGCCTTGCCTCATAGCTCAGGCTGTAACAGCTCGTGCTTTGGTCCGTGGTTCAATCCCCACTGCTCTGGCCAAGATGGCAGCCATCACACAGGTACTCTCTTTCCCACCCATCTCAGCAGGGTCTGCTTCTGAGAAGGAACCCAGTTCTGTTGAATTCTCCCATTGTCTTTTTATGACTGTTTACCTCCTGGGTACCCTGGTGATGGGGCATTAGAAATCTGTAGATCACCCACGGGCAATTCACCCGAGCCTGTCAACCTCCATCATCCAACACCTTCCCAAGCACATGATCCCCCAGAAGGTCCCTCACCCACGAAGGAGCGAGGTGGTTCTTGATTGATGTGGCTCAGCTTTTGCTCTTATTGTTACATTTCTCACTAGATTGCTCCACCTCTCTCTCTCCCCGCCACCCCCACCTCCTCCTGCAGACAGAGGCCAAGTGAGAATGCATGTGTCCCATAGAAATGATCTTCCCTGCACAACTCCCTGCCCTTGCATTGTCTGGACAAGCCTGGGTGATTCCTAGTGGCAAAAAACGGGGGGGGGGGGGGAATGGTCCTTCAGAAAAGCAGAAAGGAGGGGGGGGAAAAAACCATCTCCCCATACACTCCCCCTTCGACAGCCTGTCTGCAGGGTGAGAATGAGACATACCTACCTTGTGAGATCCAGGGGGATTTTGCAAATTTCACACTCACTCCCAGTCTAATTCCACATACTCAGAAACTCTGCACAAAGCTCTCTCGACACTCCCAGCAGCACAATTTGAATTCTTGCCTATGAAAAGCCACCTTCTTGCTGGCCGACCCCGCTTCGCATTTGCTGCCCGGCCACTAGCACGCAGAGCAGGGCAAATTCACTCTGGGTCTGTTTGCCTTTTTGTTTTGCCTGGTTCTGCTCCTGCTTCTGGATGTAATAAATTCTGCTCCAGCTCTGCCTGCATGGGGGCTGGCCAGAGGGCTCTTTGCAACGCCACGTTCCCAAGAGAGCTGGAGCCTCTTGCTCAATGGTTGGGCAGAAGATGGGCACATCAGGGAGGACAGTTCACACACAAGGAGTGTGGCTGAAGGACCCACCTCGTGCTGGGCCAAGCAGAATCCACAAGTGAAGCAGGATCAGGTCTGCCCAGTGCTGAGCTGGGAGACCTCCAAAGAACACAAAGGAGCTCAGGAAGTGGAGCTGGTGGTTTTGTAGACGGCACTATTTTCTTAGGTGATTTAAATACAATGGGACCCGCTTAATCCAGTCCGTGGAAGTAGAGGTACTTTATCCTAGTGTTGGCCATGTAGTAAGGAGGATGGCCTAGTAAAGGGCAGCACCCAGCTGGGACTCGAGAAACCCAGGTTCAATTCCCAGCTAAGCCACAGGTTTCCTGTGTGTGACCTTGGGCAAATTGCTTAATCTACTTTGTGCGTCCTGGGGAACAATACTGAGGTACCTCACAGTAGGGGGATAAATCTGCTCAGATACTATGGGACAAGGACTGTAAAAGTATCTAGGATAGACCACAGATGAAGGGGAGGTGGCCTTGTAGACTCCTGCCAGTCACGAACGCACAGGCTCCTCTGCCCTATATGTCATGGTTACCTCCTGTCCCGCTCTCTGCGGCGTCACCAGGTGGCAGGTCTCAGTAAATGAAGTAGGTCCAGCTGTGCTGAACCAGCTGCTCCCATTTGGCCAATTCCGAGGGAGGGGCAGCACCTGTTGCTAAAAAGGGCTGGGCCTTCCCGATGGCAACATCATCAGTAACATTCACCATATTAATGGTAATTCAGTTTAATTTTCACCTTTTCGCTACGTTTCTTCGTTTCTTCCACCAATTTACACTTAAGGAGTCCCCGCAGAGGGAGCATACACTTAACTATCCACACAAACAAAGCGACGCTAACTATCTCCCGTCTGTGCCCTGTTCCCGAATGGAATTGTGTGCGTCAAGTTCCAAAGAAATGAGCGAGCACTAACTTGTTAACAGAGCAGGTTAGACTTAACTTCCAAGCATTCTGCAGTACAAAGCCTGGGATGGCGATCCTCTAACTACACTTCCCACAATGCCCCAGGAAGCTTAAGCACACCCTTAAAAACATTTATAAGCTTTTCATTGTGATGGCAGATCGTTATATTCATTTTTCTTTTTTTACTGTAGAAGCTAGGACACTTCTTTAGGCCACGTGTATTTTTTAAATAAGGTGAGACATTGAAAAAAAATCAACTTTTAAAAGTTAGCCTTACCATTTTCTGTTCCAGTAACTCCATACACAAATAGCATCGGCTCCACTTCCTGGAAGTCCGGTCAGATGATGCCGCTGACACACAGCAAACACAGCCGAGCGTGAGGAAAAACCCGGATATTATAACAGCGTTACTTTTTTAGACAAGTGTCTGGTTAAATTAAACTGCTACAGAAGCATCAGGAGGACTTACCTTACAATTTTTAATGTCACCCACCTCTCATTAATTCAAATGCTGTCTCAAATGACATCATCAGACTGGACTTCCTGCAGGGAGGATGGCTTCCTCTTGATCTTTTTTTTGGGGGGGGGGGGGGGGGGGGGGAGGCCGAGATCTGAATCGGTTTTAGTGACATACTCTTTAAAATTCCTAAAATATATTGATAAAATATGTATTTCATATCACATTGGCGTTTTCCTTTAAATATGTGTTGAAACCACCTATGCACATGTACATGCAATGACCAGTGCTTATAGGTTCATAGAATCTCAGGGCTGGAAGGGATCTCAGGAGGTCATCTATTCCAACCCCCTGCTCAAAGCAGGACCAATCCCCAGACAGATTTTTGCCCCAGATCCCTAAATGGCCCCCTCAAGGATTGAACTCACAACCCTGGGTTTAAGCAGGCCAAAGGTGAAACCACTGAGCTATCCCTCCATTCCGTGTACTATCTATTGAATATAGAGTGGCCCTAAATTTTCCAAACTGACTTTGGCTGCCTCAATATTGGGGGATGCAGCTTGAGATCTGAACACCCGCACTCTGAAAACTAGGCTTCTTGAACGCATCTCGAGTTGGGCACTTAATAGTGGAGACAACCCAAGTCTCTAGTCGCTTTTGAAAGTTGAGACCAATGTACACCACTGTAATTCCCATGGATATCAACAAGCTCCTCAGACCAGTTGAAAAGCTCAGCTCTAGGATAGGATTACGAAGAGGTCACTGCAGAATCAAGTACTTACCTGGTTATGTAGACGTTGGTAAGAACGGGCTGTGAAATGGGTATAATCTTTATGTACAACGGGCTGTGACCCAAGGACCGCTTTCATTGACATGCTGGTTCACCAAAGAGTGCCACGGAAGGTCTGTACTGAAAGCCTGTTTCACTCTCATCAGCATAATCATTGCAAAATGTAAGTACAGATAATACGTAAAGAGCTATGCATATATTCACACACTGAAAACGTTCTTAAGGTACGTAAAACAGGTCAGCAGAAGGCAGTAAACAGGTTCCATTCACACAATGGACAGGAGACACTTCTCTTCTGGCCTGACCATTGTGTACCGTGTGTCTTACAACGGAAGTTAATTTGCATACGGAGTCACCAGCTAATCAAGACTACAAAGTCGATAAGAGATCACAAAATCTAGAGGAAGGAACACACAGCAGGAGGGTGTCCTGTATGACTAAGATCAAGGAATTAGTCTGGTGTAACCAGGAGAATGCAAGGAGATACAGGATATCTTTCACGTAGGAAGTAAGCTGTCAGTGGGTTTGTTTCATGAACAAAAGATCACCACAAAGCCTGGCTGTAATGCACTGGGAGGATTTTGGGTGAGCTTTTGCTTTTATGACATAATGTCGTCTTAGTTAAGTTTAGGCTCTAGCAGAAGTGTTATGATTTTAATTTCTGCTTCCTATCCTCTGAATCTCTGCTCTGTTAAATAAACTCACGCACACTTTCTCTGTAAACAAATTCAGCGCTGTGTGTTAAGCAGAGCTGGGGTCGAAGGGGTAACGGGTAAGCGGGGGCGAACCATTCCTTCGGGGACAGCGGGTCTGGTAACTCAGAGTGTCAGTAGCACAGGGGCTGGACACTGCGGAGGGACGCTCGGAGGGTTCGGGGGCTGTCGGGCACCTGTCACTAACCTGCAGAGGGACAGCAGAGGCTGCGTAGGCTGGTGGGGGAGTGCTTGTGCGGTCTGTGGCTAGGGGTGTCCTAGAACTGACAGGCACGGACCAGGCTTCCTCGCGCTAAGGGCAGGTGGCAGCGAGGTGCCTCACACGTGTGGGTATCCCCAGGAACCATGACACTGCCCCTCACAGGGCTCCAGAGAAGGTTCATTAATCCTTTGAGATCACAGAACAAATGACGCTGGAGAAAGGCCAAGCAATTACTATGTGAGAGACTATTACACACGAGGCTTCCGAATCTGAGTGTTTTTGGTGCCTCTTTCATAGAATCCTAGAATATCAGGGTTGGAAGGGACCTCAGGAGGTCATCTAGTCCAACCCCCTGCTCAAAGCAGGACCAATCCTCAACTAAATCATCCCAGCCAGGGCTTTGTCAAGCCTGACCTTAAAAACCTCTAAGGAAGGAGATTCCACCACCTCCCTAGGTAAAGCATTCCAGTGCTTCACCACCCTCCTAGTGAAATAGTGTTTCCTAATATCCAACCTAGACCTCCCCCACTGCAACTTGAGACCATTACTCCTTGTTCTGTCATCTGCCACCACTGAGAACAGCTGAGCGCCATCCTCTTTGGAACCCCCCTTCAGGTAGTTGAAGGCTGCTATCAAATCCCCCCTCACTTTTCTCTTCTGCAGACTAAATAACCCCAGTTCCCTCAGCCTCTCCTCGTAAGTCACGTGCCCCAGCCCCATGATAATTTTTGTTGCCCTCCGCTGGACTCACCAATTTATCTATATCCCTTCAGCAGTGGGGGGACCAAAACTGGACACAATACTCCAGGTGTGGCCTCACCAGTGCCGAATAGAGGGGAATAATCACTTCCCTCAATCTGCTGGCAATGCTCCTACTAATACAGCCCAATATGCCGTTAGCCTTCTTGGCAACAAGGGCACACTGCTGACTCATGTCTAGCTTCTCATCCACTGTAATCCCCAGGTCCTTTTCTGCAGAACTGCTGCTTAGCCAGTCGGTCCCCAGCCTGTAGCGGTCCATGGGATTCTTCCTTCCTAAGTGCAGGACTGTGCACTTGTCCTTGTTGAACCTCATCAGATTTCTTTTGGCCCAATCCTCCAATTTGTCTAGGTCAGTCTGGACCCTACCCTCCAGCGTATCTACGTCTCACCCCAGCTTAGTGTCATCTGCGAATTTGCTGAGGGTGCAATCCATCCCATCATCCAGATGATTAATAAAGATGCTGAACAAAACCGGCCCCAGGACCGACCCTCTTGGACTCTATTGAAAAATCTCCGCCTAGATTAACATTCACTAAGTCTTCACCACCTCTAGATTTTCTGCTGTGATCTCACTCCTGGGTGTGCATCTTTTAGACCATCAGCTCTTTGGAGCTGGCACTGGGACTAGTTTTGTGCACTAGGCAGTGCCACACGCACAGTCAATGCTAACTACACCACTATGCCCATCTCTAGTTTAACCATTTCATGCCAAGAGTAAATGACCTCTACACAACTACGATTGATCCGCCAAGCCCAAGGAGTTACCTCTGAGATGACATGGTTCTTTCTCAGATGACACAGTACCTCTGAGTAGAGACTTGGGGTAGGATTTTCAAAAAGCACTTGCTCAGCGTTGGCCCAACTCATACCATTGATTTCAATGGAAGCAAACCGCCATTTAAAATTCTCCTTTTAAAACCTGAGCCACCAGCTGTAAGAGTCCCCATCTAAGAGGGCAGGAAACCACGCACCCTGCGTTTGAGAAAGGGGCAGTGGTGGGGCTACCATCTCCTGAACTGGCGTCTGCCCTACCTGGCCCAGGTTTGTCCCTGTTCAAGGCTGGGCCATGCCTGGTGTCCTGTAGCCGCTTCCCACCTGATGCTCAGAACGGGATTTTCAAAAGCACCGTGCATCTGCCTAACGCTGCTTCCCAGTGATCTCAATGACAAAACGCCCATCGCCTTCAAAGGAAGCAGAGTTAGGTCAATGCTGAGTGCATCAGAAACCACTTCAATAAAGATGGGAACGAATTGAGACCACATCCCAAACTCTGGAATCATTTTAGGCAGCCACAAGATGTAACCTTCCAGGGAAGCTTTAAGGCACCTTCCCAGGGAGCAAGCTGACACTGTGATTGGAGATCGTACTGGGCTCACGTCCACTCCCTTGGGAAACCAGGCAAATCTGGCCAACAGCAGAGAGAAGGGTTTTTTTTAAAGCTATGCAGTGATAAAACATATATATAAATAAATAGAACATTTGCAGCCAACACACGTGATCTGTTGCATCCTCTGTTAGCCAGAGCAGTTTTGCCGTAAGACAGCAATTCCCAGGGGGAAGGGGGCGAAGTGAAATACTTTATCAGCCGTGTACATATGTAAACCACTACCCCCGGTTGAAAAGCAAAAGCCTCTTTTCTTTTGAAACCGGGGAAGGGAAGGGCCACTGCTGGCTGCGAGCGTGGACAGAAATGACAGGCTCAGAGATGAACACTAATATTTTCACCTTCCTCGTGGGCTCGGATAAACACCCAGTTGTAGTTAATAGAAATAAAAAGGGATTCACCTGCTTTTAGTAACAGTCTTGAATTTTTTTTTTTTAAATGTACACGGATGTTTTTTAAATTATTCAAGCAGTGGGAACAATCGGTTACAAAAGTGAGCGACTGATGTTCCCTTGGGTAGCGTTCTCCATCTGAAGGGCCAGCTCCCCAGATTGCAATGCTGGTGGGGGTGCACCTCGCTGAGGTGAAGGAGTTAATGTTCTAGCCTGAAATCCTTCTCTGGTTTAACGGGGCCTTCCACAGGTGCATGCGGACTGGCATGCGTTGCTCGCAGATGAAAAAGGCTCGTCTTCCACCTGCAGATTCAAGGTGCATTTCCCTTTTGGGTTTAAAGAGCCTGGCTACCAGACCTGTGTCTGAAGCAAGAATTGGTCCTCTGGTTTAAAGGCCTGGCGTAGCAGGTTCAGATGGCAACAAATCTTCTTGGTTGCAGAATACAGAGGTGGATGGATGCCACTCGCTCTCTCTGTGTCCATCAGCAGACGACCTGAAGGAACAGAAAAACAAAACAAAAAACCCATGTAGCATTGTTACCTTTCATCACTGTTTAGAAAGCAGGACAGAATGTCCTGCCACCAAATACACACACAGCAGAGGCCAATGTGCAAATAGCATCAGCAGCGTGGAGGTGGGGGGAGGCTGAAAGTGACCAGACCAATGCACCTGAAAGCAGCCAGCCCTTGTGCTGGGGGCAAAGAAACACGGACCCCCTAAGTGAAGTTTCCAAAGCCACGCCCACTACGTGAAATGCCCATTAAACATGAACACTGCTGCTCCCCAATTCTAGGGAAGTTTTAATCCACACAAAATAAAGGTAAGCAAAAGGGATGGAGGAGAGAGAGAGAATGAGAAAGAAGGGGGAGGGAGTGAAAGCGCACACGCGCGTACCCATCTGGGCAATGCATCACATTGAAATTGCCCCGCATTAAAAATTCACCAGCCAGTGAATTTTCAAGGGATTTGTA
This sequence comes from Terrapene triunguis, assembly GCF_002925995.2. Classification (NCBI taxonomy): domain Eukaryota; kingdom Metazoa; phylum Chordata; order Testudines; family Emydidae; genus Terrapene; species Terrapene triunguis. The sequence continues at coordinate 4,651,561 of NW_020665302.1, forward strand.
GTAATTAGATGACAAAATGCTGGCAAATCTCAGGCTTGCCGAAGATGTTACTCAGGGGTCAAAGACTCGACACTTTTGGCTGGGTAATTTGTAAGTGTCAATCACACTCAGCCATCAGAGAGAAAGGAAAGATCTAACGGCTGAATTCTAACTAAGTCCAACGTTCTTGCCTTCAGCCACCCTGTCTGCTATCATCCCCCCTCGCTCCCGCCTTTATCTAATGCAAACGCAGCCCTCGCGAGGGACTCAAGACACAGCAGTTTAAACACAGATTTCTTTTTTTAAACTTCCTGTTTTTGATTTTTAAAACCCGGATGCCTGGAGTGAGTGAAACCTGCACAGTTATTTTCCACGTGGCTAGAAAGACGACTGCATGGCAGTAGAACGACAGTCCCTGGGCTCCCCAAATCCCAGTGCCATTTCACCTACTGGCGGAAGAACGCATAGCTCACATCCAGGCTTTCTCTAGCTGACCCTCAGCGAGCCCTCGGCCCCGTCTCAGTGGCTGGCAAATCGGGATTTTCTCATTTAGTCCCTTGCTACGTTCTTAGAATCACTTTTAAACAACGGCCTCTTATCCCACCCCTCAGGCTCCCGGGAGAAAACAACAAACCAAAACAAAGCATTTGCAGTTTAATTTGCCTCACATGATACAAAACCAAGGTCTACTCGGGCTGTCATGGAAGACCCAGGCCCCAATCCTGCGATGCACACCACCTAGGAGTCCCCTTATGCTCAGATGCAGCCCCACTGCATCTGAAGGGGATAAGCATGGATGCAGGGGGTTGGTTGCATGGAGCCCAAGGGGTCTCAGTGAGCAAACCCAGTAATAAGTCCTGAGTGCGGTAATCCAAGGAAAACTGCTGCATGAGTGACACCGACCTGACTGAGCGAGGAGGAAAGAGAGGAGCGGATTTACTCCTTTTCTTTACTCACTACCTAGGATGCTCTCCACTGACACGGCAGTTCAGTGGAGAGCAAGATGAGGCTTGTAATGCAGAGTCTTATGAAAGGGTCACCAGCTTTCAGTCACCCGGTTATAGACCCAAAGCCAGAGGACGGGTAAAGCACAGAACTGGGGAACAGGGTTTACTGGGCTCAGTTCTTGGCTCTGTTATAGACTTCCTGAGCCAAACTCTGCTCTCACTCACACCTGGCTCCATCCAAAGTAACTCCACTTCAACCCACGTTGGAGTGGCTTCCATTTTAGGGTCTTGACTCAAACTTTGACGAACTGGTGCTCTATCCTGCAAGATGTAGCGAAGCACTTAAGCACGTGCTTATCCCCCTTTGAAGTCGGTGGGATTCCTCATGTGCTTACATTTAAGCACATGCTTTGGAGCTTGGCTGGATCTGGGCCAGAACTCAGCACCTTGCAGCCTTTGAGCCACACAACATCCCTGAGAGGGATAAGCTCCATTTTACAGATGGGGAAATGGAGACGCAGAAAGGTTTGAACATTTGGCTTGAATGTGGGTACTTGAAGTTAAGCACCTAAATCAAGTGTCTTGATTGTCCACAGCACCCAGTGGCTTTGATGGGACCTCTGGAAGCTCAGCAGGCTCAACAATCAAGCTACACTGATTCAGGTGCCCATCGTCAGGCATTCAGTTTTGAAAGTGTTGATTTAAGTGGCTTGGCCAAGGTCCCATCCTCATCACCACGGCAAAGGCCTAAGGGGCATAGCTCCTTGCAGACTGAACATCACCTGGATCGATCTCTAGCTAGGGTCTTAAGGTGGTCTGGCTGGATATTCAGCATATGTCCATCACTGGTGATCTTAGTGCATCACCGAAGCTTTCAGCCAAGGTCCCCCATGGAGTCACATTCTATTCTCATCTACTACTAGCATAACCCCAGAAGCTGCCACTCTCGCCTTGTGAATCATTCCAGGCTCACACACGTTTAAGAGCAGAATTTGACCAAGAAACCTGTAGCACTGTTGGGCATAGGACCCAGGACTCCTAACTGAAACATCATCCTCCCTCTCGGGGTACATTGGGATCAATGCGTTTCAGATCAGGGATCTGCTGAACCAAACTTCACTCAAGTTTATGGCCATCACCCTTTGATGGAATAGAATCATAGAATCATAGAATCTCAGGCTTGGAAGGGACCTCAGGAGGTATCTAGTCCAACCCCCTGCTCAAAGCAGGACCAATCCCCAACTAAATCATCCCAGCCAGGGCTTTGTCAAGCCGGGCCTTAAAAACCTCTAAGGAAGGAGATTCCACCACCTCCCTAGGTAACCCATTCCAGTGCTTCACCACCCGCCTGGTGAAAAAGTTTTTCCTAATATCCAACCTAGACCTCCCCCACTGCAACTTGAGACCATTGCTCCTTGTTCTGTCATAACAACCCTATAATTCATAGCTGTTTATTCACGCCACGTTCGAGATACAACAAAGAACTGATTGATTCACAAGAGTGTGTGCAAGTTATTTTAGGTCATCAAAAAATCACAGGGGCGTGTGTCTAGTTGCATTCACTTCACCCACGTTTTGTGTGTTTAAAGGATGTCATTGCCCACTTTCTAAACCCTGTGGCTCACACCTGTTTCCGGACTGCCAGCAAGGAAGAAGGAAAAGTGTGAGGAGAGGTAAAGACTGAGGAGGGGAAGGTGTAGGACTGTCAAATAGCAGAGGCTGGGTGCTGTGGCAAAGACGACACAATCTAGGGGAACTGGGCTTATACAGAGGGGACAGTTTGGGCACCAAAACACCAAGAATTTTAGTGTGGGTGCGGCTGACCCATCAGACAGATCCCAGGACAGAGCAGTCCTACTATATGCGACAAAGATTTCCCAAAATACTAAAAAAATCTAAGCCTTAGAAAAACAGCCCTCTTCCTCGATCCCTCCTGTGGGCTAAGTTTTGTAAGATTCAGCTTGTTACAGAAACACAAGAACAGAAGAAAATTACATTTGAAAAGAAGAGACACACTTTTGTGTAGCAATCTTGCCAAATCTCACCGTAGGATGGCGCGACCGTTATATCAGTGGTAACTCAGCCAAACGGCATTCTGTTGATCTCGGCCCATAGAAATGCCCTATGTAAATGAGCTAAGGGGACTGTTAACGTTGGTCTAGGTTTTGCCTTAATCTAAAAAGTAATTTAACAGCTGTGAAATGCTGCCCAACAACAGAGCAGATGAGAGTTGGGGCTATTTTTGCTAGCCAACAGCAGGATTTTAGTTCTGTTATAAACATTTAAATAGCATTAATTTTGTGTTAGGGCACCTAGAACGTTGCAAAGGTGTCTTTTTTATTGTTATTTACATTGAAGGACATATAAGCAACCATGCAAAACACACATGCTGGCAGGTAGATGAGGGCAGAGCTAAGGTTGTGTGGGGTATTTTATCTCTGCAGTTTCCACAGTTCCTTCCCTTTTTTCAGTAGAACTTTAACTTTGAATTTCTTGGCTTTCAGCCATTCGTGTTTTTAAACTACAACATTCCACTAAGGGTTTTTTCCCCCCTCCCTGTAAGTTATTGATAAATATTTACAACTTTAACTCAATGAATTTTTCCCTTTGGAATAGATAAAATATGGATCTGGCCCCATATACACACCCACATGCGCACAGCGAGTGAAAGAACCAAGCCACTTGCTGTGATATCCCATTGAAGATCTATCAGACCAGACCCTGGTCCCTGGGAGATGCTCTCCAGAATTGCAAAGGAGCCGGCCAATGGAACATACTCTGCGTTTGAAGTCTTTCAGGCTTCAGTTGAGCAAAACACTCAGGATAAAGTGTAAAGGATGTAAGTGATTTAGGAGCTTAAGCTCTACTGAAAGACTCTTGGAATCTGAATAAGACTCAAGCCTGATCTGCACTACAATGTTGCTCCCACCAGTGTAAGCCCCCCACTAAATCGACTTAATTGCATGAGAGGCGTAGCACTTAGGTCGCTCACAGCCAACAGAAAACGCAAGGATGGCCATGCAAAACAATTTTGTAGTGTAGACTTTCCTGTAGGCTCATAAGTACCTGCGTCACTTTTAAAAATAGGTCTGAAGCTCCTAAGTCACTTAGGTATTTTAGAAAATGTTACCCTTAAAAACATGCTTAACTACATGCTAGAGTCGCACTGACTTCAAAAAGATTTGAGCGTGTGCTTAAGAAAGTGCTGCACTGAACTGGGACCTTGACCTCCTTGAGAAATATTCATACAGGGAGACAATGGCAGCATGACTTGCAGCCACGGAATAAGGGCTCAGGATGCATGCTTAGGTGTGACTAAGCAGGAGTGATCCTCCAGCCTCTTCCTGCAGTTCCAGGAACATACCGATTGCCACATGGGATCAGCCCAGTGCAGTCTCCGGCCTGACAGTGGCCAGGACCAGCTCCTTCAGAGCACAGTCCCAGAAACCTTGCAGTAGACAACTGCGGAAAATCCTGCCTATGGAGGAAGTTCTGCCCTAGTCCCTGCCAGTCAGACGTCGTTGTATGTCCTGGAACAGGCGGATATAATAAAACCCATTGTTTTTTCAAGGACTCTGTTTAGTCCTATTGTACATCATCCACTCCCCCGCTCTTACAACCCTCCTCAAACTCTTCACTTCCTGCACCCTTTGGTTCTTGCCATCACGGCTTGACAAAAGATAATGCAGCAGGGCTTCAATCTAACATTGTGGCTGTCTCCAACAGCAGCCAATGCAAAATGTCTCAGAGAAATTTCCCAATACCTCCTATAAATGCACTCCCATGTGCCACAATGTACCAAGGGAGGAAGTTCCTTCCTAAACTCAGTCCGTTGATGGTTTTATAGTCTGGGATAAGGATGAAAGCTCATCTGATTGCATCCCTGTGAAAAGCCATATGCTAGTCTTATTCACAGGTCTAACCTTTTATTAAAAATGTCACCATGAGGTTTGACTCAGCAGTATCTTGCCTCAGTGAGTTCCACAAGTTAAAAAGGGAAATAGTTTTATATGCAATTATTAGTTTTATATGTATTGCCATTGAGGGCCCTCCTTTATTATAACAGAGTACACGGGCAACAAAGAAGCCTTTCTGGGCACAATTCACTATTATATGTATATCTCATCTCAGCTCCTCTTGCTCATCTTTCCAATGACACATTTATGTTTATAAGCAGTGCTGTGTGCAATCATTTACACAGTACCTTTGTTCAACCTTGTGCCCCAGCCTTAGAGCATTATAGTGAACCAATGGGGACTGCTCCATCACTTGCGACGCATGCAGACGACCTGCAGAACAACAGGAGGGTACTGAGAGGCAGCCATACGCTCTCGCATTCTGCTGCTGCACACCATCGCCTCAAGCTGCACTGCCATGGTTTGACGCCCTCACAGCCTCTTGTGTGAATTACAGCCTTGTGCTCCCAACTCCTTTATTCTCTCTCTGGCTGGTGAAGGTAATGGCAAGAAGAAAGGAGAATTCATGGCTGAGGGGGACAGTGGAGGTCAAAGGTTCTGGAGTTCCAATATTTCTTTATCTTCTGGTGTGACATGGGGAAGAGAACGAGCCCTTTCCAACCTTTACTCCACAGTTCATAGTTCAGATAATTCTGGCCTAGCCTAGGAGGACTATATGGTGGTTTGAGGAGAGACGGAGGTTCCTAGATTACTGAATATCTTCTGTACCGACTCAGAGCTCCGTAGGCCCAACAGATCAGTGTTTCTCGGGGAGCTAGACAACTCAAGGCGAATTGTAACAACTGTACCACACAGGGATAAGAGTCTGGTCGCCATTCTTTTCCTCTGGATCGACTGGGTGTGTACATGGCCTCAACTCTAGCTGGAGCGCCAGCGTCACTACCAAGGGCAACCCAGCACACAGGACAGGATGCGTCCGCTACTCCCTGAACAGAGTGCTGAGGCACTCACCCCGAAGTTGGGCTTTTTAAAGATCCTGGCAGATTCTACTGGTCAGGCTAGAACACCTTCCTCCCTGCCCCAAAAACACATGCGCACTGAATTCAGCAAAACCACCACTTCATAGGTGTTAAGTCCAAAAGGGACCATTCTGATCATTTAGCTCGACCTCCCAGAGAATGCTGGATCATTTAAAGAGCTAGAGACCTCTTGCTCAGTTTGGTTTGGGGTATTCGTTCATTCCTGAGGAACAACACAGGCTGGCTCAAATATACTTGGAGAGAGCCACGGGGCCATTTCCTACCTCTCCCTGCCCCTCCACCAAGGCTCCTAACCTCACCATAGAGAACGGCAGCTCAATTCGAGAGCTCACTCTAGAACGCAAAGGGCCATTACATGGAGCTACTGCACCAGCTCCGGCGCAGATGCTGAAGTCAAATACCGAAGGCACTTGCTGCCAATGCCCTCAGGAGGGATGTTAAGATGTCTGCCTTCCACAGTCGCCCCTTCCATTTCCATGCCTTGCTGACAGATTTTTATGCTATTTCGTCCGCGTACGGCACTGGTTTGCATATTTCACCAATTCAGGTCACATCGTGTACACATATGCCTCAGCCAACGTTTGTTGATATTCTCGCTACCTCTCTCCTAGTTCCAGTTTGGGGTGAAAGCCTTCCTTATTAGCCAATTTGGATACCCATTTACTGTGAATTACTGAGCCTGATTATTATTCATGAATGGATAAATCTGAAATCTCAGTCTCTGCTATGTGATTTTTCTCCCTCTCGAATGCATATATTTAGGGAAAATAGGAGGCAGTGTGTATCACTCTCTCTCTCTCTCTCTCACACACACACACACACACACACACACACACCATAGAAGGAAAATCTGGACAGTGGCTTTTCACAGCCCTAATTTACTTTTTAACCAGCGTACGTGGATCTGCCCCAATCAGCACTGATGTTCACTTAGATGGGACACAGTATGCAGGTGGACGCTAGCATTGTGTTACCTGCAGGCACAGAGGGGGTGAGGTGAGGGATGCTTTAAACCGGAGCAGGAATGGAAACTGGAGGTTATGGGACAGAGAGCCAACACCACCCAGGAGCTCAGAAAATTGGAGCATTTTGACTGCTGGGTGCAGGAGGCTTAAGAACACATTCCAGCCCAATGCACACAGCACTGGCTTATGACGCGGAGAGTGAAAGTCCGACGAGGCAGGAGTAGTTTCGGGCTGCCATGCAATCTTCTATAATTGATGCCAGGTTCTCCAGCAGGGTAGGCAGAGGGTTTTTAAAATTTAAAGGGCATAAATAATGATGAAAGAACGTAATTACTAGCTAAGGAAAGAGTCCAAAACGCTACATTAAAAAAAAAAAAAAAAAAAAAAAAAAAACCCAAAGAAATCACAGCGCACCTGCACAAACAGCGGGGACTTGTACTGTGGACTCCACAATAATAATCACTGGCACTTACTGCATGCAGCCGTTTCCAGCCGGAGAGACACAAGGTATTTTATAGATGGGGAAACTGAGACAACGAGGTTAAGCAACTTGACTACCGCCACATTTCCTAGCTGCCCTTGCAGTCAAAGGGAATGAGGGAGGCAGTGTGGCCTAATGGATAAAGCGTTGGACTAGACTCAGACTTGCGCTCTATTCCTAGCTCTTCCTCCAGCCTGCCGAGTGACCTTGGGCAAGTCACTTCACCTCCCTGTGCCTCAGTTTCCTCATCTGTAAAAATGGGGATGACAATCCAGACCTCGTCTGTAAAGTGCTTAGAGATCTACTGGTGAAGTCAGGCATTATTAGTATTATTCTAAACTAGAGCTTGCTCATGGGTGGGGAATACCGCAGGCTCTTCCATAGCTGACCTTTGAGAGACTTTGGTAACTTCAGCTGAAATGCCAAGTTGCCAGCTTCAACCTGCAATTATTGTGCAGCTACAGGGAACCTGACAAGCTGGGGACCTGGGCTGGACCCCTACATCTGCACACACAGATTGCGGTATTTGCACACTTCAACGGGAGGCATCCTCTTCAGAAAATCTGGCACATGGTTTGCAATTGCTTTGATAATCCAGCGGTACCCAAAATGAAAGAGAGAATGCATGGGATGTGCGTGCCGCTCAGAGAAGTGCAAAAAGGGCTAAGTCGCAGGGGGTGATGTGGCCACCTTTTCCTTTGTGGGTTGTTCAGCAGAGCAGGCAGGGTTACAGAGGAGAATGACCATCGGCACTGACCCATGGGACTAAAGAGCTTACACACACCCTTGCAAGGATCCAGCAGCTGGCTGAAGCTCGGACGCGGGAAGGCAGGGAGCATGCTGCAACAACGCAGCAAGCTGCGAGTTCTTCCTTCATCCCCAGCAAAGGGCAGGGAAACAACGTTCACTGTGTCCGCCGCACTGGTTTCTTTGAATTCTGCCTAGAGATGTAGGTAGGGTCTTGTGACAGAATACACCCCTGCATTCACTGCCTACACAATACTGTAATGATCTTTGTACAAGGTATTTCTTGTAAGGTTTCATCTGAAAACTCATAATTTGCTGCTCAGTATTGTCCTGATCAAATGTGTGTGGCAACACTGTATGTGAAGTTATAAGATTCCCCAGCCTGATGCTAAGAGTGCATGTTCAAGATCCACATAGCACCAAACTGGTCCAAAAGGCCTGTCTCGAACAAAAGAGCGCATGTTTGCCTTAATTTGCATGTAAGCAGTAAACAGAGTTATCAAGCAGGAAGGCAAAACCAAGGAGGCTCAGACGGGGGGAAAAAACCAGCAGGGAACATCCTTCCACACAGACTCTGTCCCCTAGTTTCCAGATGGAAATGTTTTTCAAAAGGGGGATGGAAACTATAAAAAGAGGCAACACCCCAAGCCACCCCTCTTCCTCTCCCTGCTCACCTCATTTCTGCATCTAAGAAGACAAAAGGAAACCGCCCCTGAACTCTGGACCTAGGTACCAGAGTGATGCAAGGACACACACACACACACACACAAACACACACAGAGATCATCAAGCTTTCTTGAGTAGGCAGCAACACAAGGTGTCACGGAGTCACCGGGCGATGCTCTGGAACTACTCCATACGAAGCCAGTCAGGACTCTGGGGGAGCCTCCTCTTTCTGAGTAGACTGTCGCCAGGGCAAGACGCTTACACAGCTTCGATCTTGCTGGGTCTGACCTCAGAGCATTGAGCATCCCCTTCCTCATGGGCGCTTCCCGCAGCGAGTCTGCCTGGGCAGGGCTCCTGGGGAAGCCAGAGGGCCCTGCATCGCAACTCCGCAGTGACTCTCAGCCAGCAGGAATGCAGTATAGAACAGAACATGTTAGCACAAAAATCAGTGACTTTCAGCCAAGTCCATCTTGGAGAGTCCTGTGCCAGACGCCCTGGAATTCCCCTCTTCCAGTCCCCCCAAGCAGACTGCCCAGCTTCCAGCCACCTGACCTCCAACACGCCCACTGCTCCTCCTCCTCGTCTCTGTCCTGCTTCCTGGGCAAAAAGTGTCACCTGGTCGCATCCCCCTCCTGGGTGTCTCAGGTTATGAAAGGCACCGGCCATAGCCTGCGTGCAGACAGCTGGGCAGCCTCACTGCCCCGAGGGCCTCAGCAAAACATCACACACCCAATGCTCACCACCGAAATACTGGTGCAGTGCACAGGGAAACTGAGGCACACGCAGGATTAGTATAGGACAGTAAGACTCGCATGTAACATAAGATGAATAAAAGCCCACGTCGTCACACCAGGGTACAGCACGGGAAACAACAGCACGGCAGGCTTGGATGCTGGTTTAACATCTACATGCGGATTGCAGGCTATCTCCTGTGGTTTCCCTTCTGTCTGGGGTATGGGATGGACCAGAGAAACCCCACAGACCCTGGCCAAAATTTTCCAAAAGTGGTTTGTGATTTTGGATGCCCAATTTAAGTTGATTTTCAGGAAGTGCTGAGCACTTAAAATGCACAACCCTTTAAGATGTCCCCAAAATAGGGGCACTCAAAATCACTGTTGAAAATCTCGGCTGATAGGTTTATTACGGTCTGTATTAAGCCGGTATTATTGTTGTCCCATAGTAGGTACTGCTGCCACTGAGGCCTTTGGCAATGGGCAGCTATGCATTAAAGCTCAGTTACATGAAACCATATTACTTTATCTAACTCAGTAAAAAGGCTACATTCTAATCAAACCCTGTCCCTGTTGTCTCCGCCCTCTCTGTGGTCTTTGGTCTCCAGTTCCCTTCTTCCCAACACACAACTGAGCTGGATTCTTAGCTGGTGTCAATCAGCAGAATTCAATGGACCTATGCCAATTTACACCACTGGAGGATCTGACTGACAACACTTCATTTAAATATATATTTATTTGTTTGGTGATCCATGACGGGGGCTGCTAGGTACCACCATAAAACAAATAATAAATAATACTAATAATTCCCAGCCAAAATAAACACATTAAGATGGAGGTCATGTTGAGAATGCACGTAAGGCTAAAAATCAATATAGGGATATTTGGGGAATTAACGATAAGGGACGTGAGAAGAGTTTGTATTATTCCATCATTAGGTTCATTTGAGACCAAAAAAGGTCTTGCGATGGGTGCTAAATTTCTTAAAGGACACATTTACAATTTCATTTCAATTCAAACTAATTAATGGATATACTTGTACGTTGTCAGAAAATCCCTTTTGAGTAAGTGCTGTAATTTCAGGGGCAGACTTCATGGTGTTCTTCGTACATAACAAAGAAGTTGAATCCTTGCTTGAAGAGTAAAAATCAACTCAAATTGTACCATGGAGCTGTGATCAGCACCTCCATAATATTCTCTCTCTGTCTCTCTCTCTCACACACACACACACACCTGCGTAGCTGTGATCAGCGCCTCCATAACAATACACACATACGTACATACACGCATACATACATTATATATGTACATACAGGTAAAAGCTTCCCCCACCAACATTAAAGAGATTTGTTTGAAACTAAATTGTCTGAAAAATTGGCCAATGCCAACTGCTGAATGAGATAAGTATCATTAAGGGAAAAGAAAGTCTTCATTACTTTCAAAGAGGAAAAGCCTGTACACCAATGGGGAATAACATGTTTTAAAACATATCAAAGGGTTAAATTAATTTTCATTAAAATTTAAATGCGAGAAGGCTCCCTTCCCCCCCTCCCCTGCGCCTTTGAACGTTTGACTGGCAACCATTTCATATTTCAATCTCGGCAGAACAAATTGAATTAGATGTTGAAACCAAACTCTGCTCTGTTCTCTAAAGCCTACATGCTCTGCTTGCGCTAATCCTTTTCGTTGCTGCTACACAGCACAGAGACGCTCAGCAAGAAATCTGCCCTGCCATAAAAGACAATACGAAAGGAAGGGGGGAGGGAAACCCAACAACCCCACAACCCCGTCAAGCCTTGCTTAAGTTGTCTTCCACGTGTGCTTTAAAAAGGCTGGAGTCAGAACCCCCATTCTGACCCCCACCAGTTGTCATCAGGGTAGAATGGATATCAACTATTTGTCGTCTTTCCACTCCTCTACTCGCTCCCTAGCCATACCTTTTTAAAAAACATTTAAAATGAACCAGAATCTCGACTTATCTTTTACATGATTTCCACCCACCCCCACCCAGCCTTCTAGTTCTCATTTCCAAATATGCAAATTCCATCTGCACAAGCCAATTGGAAACTTCCCCATCAAAAGATGCATCTCTACCCAGCCTGTCTTCTCAATTTCATGCCGTGAAATCATCATAATCTCGATGACCTCACAGCTATCAGAGATCAATAACAGGGCTTTCTCTTTGTTTTTCCCTCCCCAAAGGCACAGTAGATAAAGGTACCACAGACTGAGCAGGAGACAGGAATGCCACAATGGTTATTAATCACTGATATCACTGTAGCTCTTAGGAGTCCGGTCATGATCCAGATCCCTTTGTGCCAGGAGTTGTACAAACCCAGAGCAAGAAGATGGTGCCCCTGCCTCAAAGAGCTTCCAATCAGTCTTAACCCCATCCCTTTTCCTGACAAGCTGACACACCACTTTAACCTTTCCATGCCTCAGTTTACCAATCTGCAACATGAGGGCAATGTACATCCTTCCTCTTAAGAGGGTTGGGAGAATCACTGCATAAGGGCTACAGTGACATTTAGTGCACTAGTCTTGCTCCACTGCAGAGATGAACCTAAATCTTGGGCGTCAAGCAAAAGTGAGTTTGCCTATTACCAAGTGGACGTTTGGTCAAGTAACAAAACCACCAATGCAGTTCACAGATTCCTAGATTCCAAGGCCAGAAGGGACCACTGTGATCATCTAGTCTGACCTCCTGCATAACGCTGACCAGCGACCTGCCCCACGATAACTCCTAGAGCCGAGCTTTTAGCAAAACATCCCATCTTGAGTGTAAAAATTGTCAGTGATGGAGAATCCACCACGACCCTTGGTAAAATGATTCCAGTGGTTAATGAACCTCACTGTTAAAAGTTGACCCCTTATTTCCAGTCTGAAATTGTCGAGCTTCCACTTCCAACCCCTGGATCACCTTCGCCCTTTCGCTGCTATTTGAAGAGCCCATTATTCAATACTTGTTCCCCATGTAGATACTTAACAGTCCAGTTCAGCATGACTGGAGCTGCAGGCAACATTAAAGGGATGATGGTGCCTTTGTTCCCGGTGCCTACAAAGGACTGGAAGGGCAGAATGCTCTGGATCAGGCCAGAGGTACATGGGGAGAGCTCTGTGTCTATTGTTGCCAGACTCTACCCTGCCTGTGCAATTCCCGGCTCTAACCAATGCTCACCGTCCTTTCCCCTCACGCTGCTCCCTCCCCACCCCCACGTCTCTCCTCTTGCTCCCTTCTCAAGAGGAAGGTGTTAACAGCAGATGCATCTGGAGGCATCCTTATATTAGAGCCATTCCAAAAGGACAAATGGTATCTCAAGGCCCTGTACTTATTCCAGACGCACAGCATGGAGCAGACAGTTATTTAACCCAGCTTGGATTATTCCTGTGGTCATGTAGCCACCTTTCCTTTCATCCGCAGAGCCCTGATGCTGAGCGTGCTTCCGTCACAAACGGGAGCCCGGGAAGGCAGACGTATTAGAAAGGTTATTGGTCAGATGCAGGCCCAGATGTGTTTTGAGTCACTATTCAGGAGGCCACCGGTGTTGTGGGTTTAACAAAAGTCCAATAATAAGTAAGGTTATGAGCATCCCACTGCTAGGCGTATTGGTAAGAGTCTTGCAACAATAGACAGCTATCACAGAGAAAAACAGCCTCTCTCACACTAATACATAGCACACAAAACCAACACATGCCACTAAGAGCTAGCAGACTATTGCGCACACAAGGGGCTAGTTCTGAGGACACAGCTAAGACTGAAAGAGGGTGTGTGTGGGGGGACCTTTTCCTTAGAAATATTAAAACTAGACCGGGCAAAGCAATTGAAAACTAGGGCGCACCCCAGGATTGGCAGGGAGAGTAGATGCCCTCATTGGCCTTCGTCATCCCGTGACACCTGGGTAACCTCAAGAGGTTTATGAGCAGGTGCCTTTCCTGACCTGTTCTACTCACACAGTCCACAGAGCAGGTAACATTTTCAAAAGCACGTAGATGACTTAGGAGCCTAATTTTCAACTTAAGTTAATGGAACGTCAGTCTGAGCTCATTCCTTTGTTGGGTTTTGCTTTACCATCAGAGAAAACAACTCAGGGTCATGGCTTTGCCTCTTTTGATTCTGGAAGTCACTCTGGGAATCAGGGGAATTGGAAGAAAGACACTCTTGGTTCCACTGCAGGAGGAAGAAATTCGGAATGACTCAGGCCTCTTTCGGAGCCGAAGTTCGGACAATGCGTGTTGCTCTTGGTGGCGAACAAGTCTGACTCGGGGGTCTCCACTGTTGGAAGTCACTTTTGTGATGGATCTGTGCAATGACCATATGTGGTGGTCACTAACTGCCTGCTCACAAGTCTGATTCCTGGGAGGTGACGGGCCACTGGTGTTACTCTGTTCTGATGGCACCTGTTCCAGAAGTCGATGGCTTTGAGGCAGAGGGGTGAGGAGTGGGCACCCCCTTGCTTGTTTATCCAGCACATGGTCATCATGTTGTCTGCGACGATCACCACAACTGAGTTTTGGAGAAGAGGCAGGAACGGCATACAGGCCACTCTGATGGCCGAGTTCTGGGATGTACACATGCAGCCCCCTGTTGTTTGGGAACCAGATGACTCAGATCTACAGGTGGTGCAAGTGAGCTCTCCATCCTGTCTCTGACACATCTGTGATGAAGACCTTTGCTGGGGAGGGGACTGAGAACGGGAACCCTTTTCAAGTGTTTGAGGGTGTCAGCCAGCTCCTAGTAACAGGATACAGTACTTCCACCTTCTTGTCTATCAGGAGTTTCACTGGAGAATCGACTGCCCTGAACCAGAGCTGGCAAGTGGCACCATGTACATGTTGAGGTGGCTGCTGGACTCAGCTGCATCGGTGGCCCCAGTGCTGGGTGATTGGCATCAATGTCATCAATGCTGACTTTGACGGGGTTTTCTTCCTGCCTTTCTTCTCACTGCTAGACCCCAGGATGCGGTGTCTGCTCAGAGAAGAACTTGCTGAGGGTCACCCCATGGGTTCCTCGGAGGCGGATGTCTCCTTCAGGCTGAGGTGACATGCATCAACTGCTTGAGCAGGTGAAGTCTGAGCCACGTGTCCCTGGGCGCACGAATCCTTGACAAGAATGATTTGCACACCAAGTACCTATCAAGGATGCGACCCTCCCCCAGACAGACAGGGCATCAGCTGTGCCCATCGATGAGAGGGATGAGTTCGTTGTAGGTCGGGTAGAGCCCAAACCCCGAAGGCTTGGAGTCCACCATGGCAGTTAGCATGAAGCACCCTGCCCTGCTGTGCCCGGGTGGGTGTCTCTTGATCTTTTTTTCTTAGTTTTGGAACGTCCCGTTTCAAAGAATTAACAATGGAGGAAAGCGATGAAAGACTCTTCACAAAACTAATGAGTCTGAAGCTCACGAAAGAGCAGTGGGTCAGACAGTCGCCAGGAACCATGTCGCTGCCGAGTCAGAGAACGGAGGGACCGTGACCTCCCAGCTCTTCATGCCCTCACACGGGAGCGTGAGGTGGCATAGGGCATGTGTACAGCCCTGATGGATGCTGCTCCTCAAAAACATCTGATCGAGTGCCTGAGGGGCCAGTGCACCTACAGCGGGAGCCGCACTGACACACCATTAAGGAAGAAATGAAAGTCATTGCACTTAAATACACACACAAATTTCTGATTGGTGCAACAATTTGAAACGCTGTCTCGCGCCCGTCTGCGCATGCAGAAAGTGAAAATGCAGCCACGTCTAGCCACCTGCACTGAAGAGGAGTTTACGATAAATCTACCCAATTAAAAAAAAATCCCAAAATAAATTTCTCCCTAGAAACTCAGCAACCAAAAAACCATCTATATGAATAGAATATTAAGTTAAACCTGAAAACGTGCAGCGGAAGGCTGGAATTCACATTAAGGGTGAAATGTGCCATCTGTATCTGTCCCCCACACCATAAGCAAATGCACATAAAAAAATCTGTAGCAGCCACTATCCGGCAGCCACTGTCCTTGCACGAGCGCCACTGGTTGCGGGCACTAGTGCTGGGTGAGCAGGATTTGCTGCGGGGGCGCAGGATTTGCTGCGGGGAGCTATAACCTGCAATCGCAGGCACCGAAGGGTGCAGCAGGCCTGGCTTATTTATTAGCATGCAATGGTTTCCACAGAAGCTGTTCCATCCTCCCTAGAGCCTTCGGGACTGTGTCCCCTCCTTGCGCCCCACGCCAGGGAGCAATGCCAATTACCACTCAAGGCAGCATGAACAAGACACTGTAAGTAGCTTACCAGTCAAAGGAAGAAGGCAGTGCAACATCTTGAATCCTATTACATGCCACTTTGGGGCTAGGTGGCTTTTGTTTTGTGTCACAGCGTTTCACTTCCATCCTACTTTGCCAGCGAATTTAGCCCTGATGAGAAGCATCAGACTGACAAGCCCTCTCTGCACAGAGCCGGCATATCTGGGCATGGTACCCACACACTGGCTCACCACGATACACGGAGTGTTCAGCCCCCTGGGTCAGAGGAGCTCACTGTCTGTGTCCCACTCCATCTCTGGCCTCTCCGCTGAGATGGCGAGAGGTCCCAATTGGATTTCACTGCGATGGTGCGGCGGCTACCTGCCCACTAGAAACGGGACTAAGATCTCAGTCTCGTTTCATCCCTGCGACGCCTTTGCTCGCTGCAAACCCGAGACTCTAGAGGGGACTGGCTGCATGCTGCGAGCCCTGAGCTAGCCAAACCCCTCCAATACGACAGCCGTCTAGAGCAGTTTGTAGCAGGTGACTGTAGAATGTCACAGCGGTGTCTGAACAGCACAGCTGTCATCCAGCCCCGTGGTAGCATCTCAGTGACCTTGAGGCGCCTGGTCCCTACAGATGGAGCGAGGCGGCGCAAGTCAGCGGTGGCGGTAGGAGAAAGGAGATTGCCAAGCTACCCATTTTGTGGCAACAGCTGCTGGCTGGTCTCTAGGCAGGCTCTTTTGGCAGCCCATCTGTTTCCTCGAACGGAGCAGGGGCAGGTGAGGGAGAATTCGGCCTTCTCCAGCTCCACTGCCTTTCCTCTGAAAGCCACGTGAAAGCACATAAAGCGAGCAGTCTGGTGACCGATTTCACCCCAAAGCCCAAACGTGGCACCAGAACTGGACCCGGTTCTGATCCACCACCCCAGTATCATGACAAAAAAACTGGCGAGAGGGTGACAGGTTGCACATGGGGGCATCGCAAACCAGTCAAGAACTGCTTCCAGCTAACGGAACAACCAGCCTTTGAAGCAGTGCCATCTGGTAAGTGGGAGTTGAGACTGCTAGGGTCTTCTCCGAGCTCTGCAACTGACCTGCTGAGAGACCTCAGTCATGACACTTAATACCTGCTGTGGGACTCAATGTTTCTAAAGTGCTTTGGGAAGTTTGGATGAGAGGAGCTAGATAACCAGGGAAGAGCAGGGGCTGTTTCCACACGGAAAGGAAACCTGCCCTTTGCTTCTATAAGAGCCGCCACTCGCTGCAGCCAAAAGGCCCATGCACCTTGGAAAAGACCAGGTAAGCGGTCGGCTGTGACCTCTGAGTCTCTGCTAAGCAGCTTATTTTACCCATATCCTGCATCCTCTCCCATCCCCATTTGTCTTTTTGCACCAGCTGTTGCATCCAGGCCAACACGAAGACTAATTCTGAGGCAGGGTCTGCCGACTTTGTAGAGCACCTAGCGCAATGGGACCCTGATCCTTGACTGGAGCTCCTAGGCGCTACCATAATAGAAATAATAAAACAACTGAATTTTGAGAGGACCTGCCCCCGCCCCGCGTGGAACACATACCCTCAGACTCCAAACAGCAGCCGATGAGTCTGCTAGTCGCCTGCATCGTCATCCCCGTCCTCCTCCAGCTGCTCCAGGATTTCGTCCAAAGCCACAGCACGCTTCTTCTTCTTTGGGGAATCTGTGCAGGCCCAGATGGCAGAGGAGAGGGCGGGGTGAGAGAAGACAGACACGATTAAAAGACATGCATCTGCACCTCACTGCAGCCAGCTTCTGAGGAGCATTCCCAACCCCTGCCCGGGCTGAGCAGTGCACAGGGCTGGCAACAACCGCGTTCAAACGCTTCAGAGCCCGGTGCTGCCACACCTGGGATTAGAAGGCGGGCGTTCCTGGCTCTCAGGCCTGAGCTCTGATCACGTCTCTCCACCCCAGACAAGCTGAAAGGGTCTCCTCACCTTTAGAGGAGCAGAAGGCCGAGTGAGCCTGCACCCTGGTCTCTGCTCCACGGGGCCTGGGGCAGGATGTGGGAAGGAAGAGGACGGGCTGTGGAAGCATCCACGCTGCTCTGACTCTTGTGGGCTTGTCTTTGTAGCAGTGGGGAGGGCAGGGCAGGAGAGGGCTCCTGGGAAGTCCGTTTCCTTCCACTTGCTTCTCTGCAGGATGAGTGTGTGTTGGGGAGGGATGGGAGGGGATTGCAGATCATCCCCCGTTCTCCTCTCTGACAAGGGAGAATACTTGTGCCCTATGGGGGGCAGCCAGATGTCATGCGTGCGTGCGGAGCCTATCAGAGGGGCTCATCACAGGAAGCAAAGGGGTGAAGAGCAGGAGAGAGGGGCAGCACACCTGGTCTCAGCGAGATGAGAGCACATGGAGGGGGATACTGACCTGGGGAGGGGAGGGGGGGGCAAGGCAACCGGCAGCTTCCCCGCCAGGATAATGTCCCCTGGACGGCGTACAGAGGAGGGACGCTGGCTGCCCCGATCCCCCCTGCAGCAACCCCGGGCTGCGTACACCATCCTCGTTAGCTCCCTCTCCCCCGCTCTAGCTCTCCCGAGCAGCTCGTCTTTAAAGCCCTCAACTATCATTTGCTTCTTCGTAATAATCAGGCTCTGGCAGTGCACAATGGCCTCTGGAAATTGAATTTGCAGGGAGGTAATGGGAGCTGTGGCAGCGGCGGCAGCCGGAAACAGAAGGGCAGGTGCGGCAAAGCATGAACTAAATGCCTGTCACTCTCTTGGCTGATGTTAACGACGCTGGGGCTGTGCCATGCAGACGCAGCCTGATTTCGACCCGCTCCCCAATAAGGGGCGCTCCCTGGGGCCGGGTGTTCCAGGGGGTGGCGAGCGACAGCTACGCCTCACTGCCTCCAAAGCCGGCGGGAGATTTAACCCCTCTCCTGCTGCAGCCCCTGCGGTGACAGGCCTTTGTTTGGAAGCAAACACCCAAATTGCTTTAAAGAAGTATGCAGTGGGATGCCTTGCAGTGCCCACTCCTTTGATGTACCCTGATCTACTGAATCCATTTATACAGGAGCACGGCTCATGGGCATTTAAGCCCCCATGAGGCATTCAAGTCAGGACTGAGGGTCCCACTGCTATTTGTCAGGGAGGAGGTGGATGATCCACCCAGGACAGGGCTACATGCTACATTTGTGTGTCCACAGGCCAGCAATGTGGATTGATCACGAACGTTACATGAGGCTCAAGCTGTGCTGGCTAGTTGGGATTAGTCATGTAAATCACATGGGGCTTTTCCGTCTCCATGTTGGATCATGGCACCAGCACGTGGGGTGAGCCCTCTCGTGTACACCGTTAACGGCAGCTTTCTTTGGAAGGTGCGACATTAGGGATAACCCGCCTGGGCGATATATTTGCCAAGAGTGAACCCAGAGGAGAGCGAGCGTGGCCAGAGTGAATTCATTTCAAGCTCCAGGCGAGCATCCGTGGAAAAATTATCACCCAGCTTAGTGACACCAGCCAAGGCAGACCTTTAGCCCTGCTTGCTGAGGAAAGACAGACAAGCTACCCCGCCCCCCATCCTCCTCCCATGAGGAAGCGCACCTCCACACGGAGAACAGCTGTTTAAATCCGGCTCTCAGACATCAAAAGCCTCACTGGGTTTCTCAAACAAACAAACATACCGTAGGACTGAAGAAAGGTGTAAAATAAATAAATGGAACAAGCTGTGCATTTTCTTTTAGTATTACAGCTGCTGCCGAAGATAAACAACAAGGAAATGTCACAAAGCATCAATACAGAAGAAATTAACCTGACAAAAGCTCACACCCCTTCTTTCCCCCTTAAACAATTTTGCATTTCTGGAGTTCCCATCTAATGATTTTATTTTTCAATTAATTCCTTGACAGAATGCCAGAATTGGTCTCCCTCGACTTCTATACTTTAGGAATGCTGTGGGAGACAGGCAAAGGGGAGGGGAGATCTGGGTGGGGGGGTGGGGGGGAATTCTCCTGCTATGGCTCCCGCTCAGCGTCAGACCCCTGGAGACAGGAGGAAGGCTAGAAGGATCTATTAAGAGAGCAACCCTCCCATTGTTAAAGTGAGACATAAGGCTGCAGCTGTGTCTTGCTTAAACTTGACAAGGAAATGTGTGACGAACTGAAACATCTGAAATTCTGGAACCTCACAGCCACCAGTAACCTTAACTCTGCCCTAGGATCCTTACCCGATCACCATCTACAGCCCCCCTAATGCTACCCAATCCCACAGTCATCTTTGACTCATCCCAGATCACCTTTCTACTAACTTTCAGGGATGTCAGAATTAGCCCAGCCTCCTACCTGGGTGTTTCCCCAATCTCCCTCCCCTGCACACACAAAACCTTCTCACCCAAGTGTGGTGATGGTTTCAACTTAGGCTAGCTGGGGCAGCAGGGCTTTCACTGGGGCTGTAACCCACCTGCTTTTCAGTGAGGACACAGGCTAAGCCACTCAAGTGCTGAAAGTCCTCTAATGCCTTCCCTCAATTCACCCTGTGTGCCCACAAGGACAGACAAGTTCTCCTACAATTCACTGGGTGAAAAAAAAAAAACAAAAAAAAACATACAGCGGCTCAGCTCACTGAAGTGCGAAGAACCCTGGGATGTGCCCCCAGAAGTCCTAGTGACACACACGCAACACTAGTGAGGACACTGTAACTTGAGGTCACACTTCACTCTGTTATTGAGAAGCAGGGATAACGTGCTCTCCATATACGTGCACTGAGTCCAACTGGTTCTTTGTGCTCCACACTGCACAAAGCGGAAAGAGGTACGGTAACCCTCCGACCACCATCCTCAGCGTTAACTCGTCTGTAGCGCACAGTGAGCACACAGGGCTGGGTTCAGATTTCAGGGGTTACTCAGGAGTAGCTTTGCTGATGGTAGTGGAGTTATACCAGCGTAAAGGAGATCAGAAGCAAGCTGCATATGTCCAGGGGAACCAAGAACTGGAGACAGACGCCGTCAATCAGAAGGCTGCTGATGGAACCTTAACTAGAAACATTAACTCCAAATTTCCAAAATTTAAAGCAGCCCTAATCATCCTTGTGTTGCTTTTTGGTGTCTAAACGGGTTATACCTTACATTACGGTTATAGTCATAGTTGTAAAGGGTTAGCAATTGATAGGCAGCTGTTTTAATAAACAGTAAATTGTCAAAAATTAAACATGTCATTCGGTTGCTTATAGCCACGGCTCGTCAATTACATCTTCTACTGATACATTTATCTAACACTTATCACCCCTATCAGCATATCATATTATCACTTATTGACCCTTTATAAGCTACTCATTACAGAAAAAAAATGAGTTAAAAGAACATTGTAAAGTCAAACGCTCAAAAAAATAGGAACTGCCGGAATCAAGGTTCCACAGGGCAACCCAAACATGGCCCCTTTGTGTGTATTATAATAGAGTAGGGAGCCTGAGGGTCTCATCTTGCTCTCCCTCAAAAGATCAACATCACCGCTTATCCCAGGCCAGATCTGGGGTTATCCCTTAGCTTGAATAGTTCCTCAGGAGCACAGGACGTTGACAGAGGGCACTGCATCAGGCAGCGTTCAAGTGTTTGCCTAGGCACTTCACATTCACCTCCGGGTCACTCCTCAGCCTCCAATGCTGCGCAGTGTGCCTGGAAGCTTACCAAACCTGGGCCCCAACGCCCCACGCTGGAGAAGGTAGTTCCACCACTGGTGGCTCTTCGTGGTAATGCCACGCCAGCTGCTTGCCTACCTAGGCTTGAGCGAGAGGTGCGTTTAGGGGGGCAGGGGGAAAAAAGAGGAGCACAGGCAGCAGCTCCACTGTAATGGTGGTGGTATAAAAGAGGGAGACAGGCGGTCCTCAGCCTTCCATTTGTCTGAGGAATTTACATGACCGTCATCCCTATGGCATCTGAGCACCCCGTGCGGTAGGGCAGGGCTAATGTCCCCGTTGTACAGAGAGGAAACTGAGGCACAGACACACTGTAACTTGCTCAAGGTTACAAAAGAAGTGTGTGTGGGGCGGGGGGGGGGGGCAGGGAATTGAATCTGGGTCTCCCAAGTCCCACTGGACCTTCCACCCTTCTACACTGTTACCCTAACCTGCTAAAGTGCCTATAAACAGCGGCTGAAACATCATGGGTCTCACTGGCAGGCCTGTGGGCTTTGTAAAATCTGTCCTTCAATATCCAAAGTTACCTCCAGTGCTTTGCATCCCTTCTGCTGCCTAGGCGGGAACTTGCATGGCCTCCAACAGTTTGAATTTTAATTCTGAATAATCACAGCTGAAAGCAGAAACTCATTGAAACGCCACTCTGCACAAATGCCCAGCACAGAAACTGGCCGACCCTTTGCTGTTTTGCAGACAGAACTGGGATTTGACCAACGTCGCACAGGAAGCTGGTGGCAGAGTCAGGAAGAGAACCCAAGAGTCCTGACACCCCTGTAGTAGCTACTACAGCTACGGCTCCCCAGAAATGAGTACGTCCCAAGGTGTACATAGCTGTAGCAGGGAGATTTCAGCAGCTGGGCATAGACAGCTGAAGTGTCTTGAGAGGGGCTGCACAGAGCATTGTGAATGGGACCCTATCTGGGAGAGAGCTTCTCCACCTCCTGGCAAGGGGACTGGCCAGCTAAGGGGATGAGTGATGGGAACGCAGAGCCTTCCGCCTCTAGGTCGTCGGCTGCAATCTAGCTCAGATCACTGCGAATGAACGTTCCCACCACCCGACGATGATTTGGTGGCCTCTGAAAAATAAGTCCGTCGCCACAGTCCAAGCCCTAGTAGGCAAGTGTGTATATCATCATGTCCCTTGCAGCTGGTAACCACAGGCAGCATCTGCAGACGTGCCCGGAAACAAAAGGGCCACAGCTGCCGTCAAACCATCGGCGAGCTCTACTGTACTGTGCAGGGTGGAGGCAAAGCACATTGATGGGGCTACAGGTGTGGGAGGCTTTCCCATGCCATACTGCTCTGTGGGTAGGAGTTCCATCTCAGCGCTGCCAAGACAGCACCTTGGATCAGCATCAAATGAAAACAATATAATAAAATACATGCTGCCGGTGAGGATCCCCCCGCCCAGCACACACTTGTCCTGATGCAATGTAGAAGAGATCTGGGTTCAAGTCCTGACTCTGCCACAGACTTCCTGAGTGACTCTGGGTGAGTCTCAACCTCTCTGCCTATTTAGAATGTGAGCTCTTCAGGGCATGGACTGCTTCTTCCGACGTGTCTGTACAGCACCCAGCACAATGGGGCCCTGATCTCAGTGCGGGTGTCCAGCTGCATACGTTAGAGCAGGGGTAGGCAACCTATGGCATGTGTGCCGAAGGCGGCACGCAAGCTGATTTTCAGTGGCACTCACACTGCCTGGGTCCTGGCCACTGGTCCGGGGGGCTCTGCATTTTAAATTTAATTTTAAATGAAGCTTCTTAAACATTTTAAAAACCTTATTTACTTTACATACAACAATAGTTTAGTTACATATTATAGACTTACAGAAAGAGACCTTCTAAAAATGTTCAAATGTATGACTGGCACGCGAAACCTTAAATCAGAGTGAATAAATGAAGACTCGGCACAGCACTTCTGAAAGGTTGCCGACCCCTGCGTTAGAGGCAGGCGCTAACTCCCCACATAAGCAGGCCCTTGCTCTCCAGACTAGGAACTCCCAGAGAGGACGCCGGCAGGCAGCTGCTGGGAACGCACATAACCATTTGCGCACCTTCTAAAAAAGGGAAGCAAATTGGTTTGACTTTGGCGCATGCGCCGCGGCTCTGCTGCTCCAAGCTGGTTAAGGTTTGCCTGCTAACGATGCCATTTGCTTCCTTTAGACAATAGCAAAAGCCGACGGGGACGGGGGCTAACAGGGAATTACCATGGGATTAGCACATGGCGGGGTTGAGGCTGTCACACTAATCCAGCAGGGTTTTACTCTCTGGCTACGGCACATGTTTGCATTGGTTACAGATGCTCTGAAAAACAAAACAAAACCAGAGGCACAAAGCAGAGGGGAAGGGAGATACATACTGGTGAAATGAAAACAAACACGGGCGCTGAGGAGCTCTTCAAACACTATTACAGGTGGGGTCTCTACAATGCACCTAGCAAAAGGGGCTACCAAAAAGCCTCTAAAAAAAACCTTCCAAAGGACGCAAGGATGGCAACACTGGATTTGATAGTCATAGGAAGTACCACTGGGCCAGATCCCTAGCTGGTGTAAGTCGGTGCAGCTCCACTGATGCAGATTGTAAATAATGGGCCAGATCCTCAGTTAGCATCAATGGAGCTACACTGATTTACACCATCTCAGGATCTGACCCATTCTTTACATTAGCCCCACAGCCTTCTGCAGAGGATCTGGCCGGTCATGTCTGTTCACACCACAGCCTCCTGCAGAACGAGAGGAACTGGTTATAAAACGTTGCTGCTTCACTGCCTCGTTTTTTTCGATGCTTCTTTAGCACTGAAACATGACACAAATCCCCTGCCATACCGCGCCCGCCCCCCACATGCTTTCCATTTGGACGTACCCATCACCCCTACACACCCCCACGCTCGCCGCCCTCATCTTTCCAATGAAAAGTCACTCTTTCCCCCTCCTTAGCTTAGCGCGAAATTCCCCCTCCCGTCAGTTTAATTCTTTGATCGATGGGGAAGAGCAGGAAAAACGGCCCTGCACAGCTGGCCTTCCAAGTTACCCCTGGCAGGAGATCGCCGGCCCCGCTGGTGACGGCCGAGTGAAATGTTTGCGGAGCACAGAGAACACAAGTCAATAGTAATTTAGCTGGATTGGGAGCAAGTACCTTCCCTGCACGGATTGCAGCTCCCGGGAGAGAGGGAGTGTGTGCAGGATATTACCGGCTCGCTCGGAAATAGTTCCAAAACACCACCTGCCAGAGCGAGAGAGGCCGAGGGAGGCTGGCAGGCCGACACCGGCAGTACTGCTGTCTGGAATCGCAAGGGCTACCGAAGGCAAGAGGGGGTTGTGTCTGGTCACAGATGTGTCCCCCTCTCTGAGGCATCACCTCCTCTGGGAACTGACTGCACAGACCAGACTCCATGAAAGCATCCAGAACCCCCATTTTCCAAAGGCCACGGGAGGACTGGAGTGGTGACAGCGAGGTGCACCCCAAAATGAGCCGGGCTCAGCTCCCAATTCAATCGTGCACTGGTTTGTGTGCAAAGCAGCCTCAAGTGTAGAAGGAACAAAATATTCTAGGAAAATTCTTCCCATCACCCAGCTCCTTCCCTGCAGGAATCCAGAGCCCTGCGTAAGTCCTCGGAGCAGGGTCCTCGGAGCCTCGAGTGGCTGAACGCAGAGCAGCTGCCATACAAGCTCATAGGAAATGCCCTAAGAGATAACCCCAGTGGGCCGCCCAGCCCAGCACGTGTCTGACAGTGGACAGCGCCAGATGCCTTAGAGGAAAATGGAAGAAACCCTGTAATAACCTACCCACAGGGGGAAGTTTCTTCCCGACACCCCCCAGTTAGGGCTTGTCTACACAGCGACACTCAGGAGAGTTAATCCGAATGAATTTTTCAAGTGGATTAATTAAACCACATTAAATCCCTGTGTGGATGCACTTAGTCAGAATTCAAGTGGCCTTAATTCAGTCTAGTTTAATTCACTTCAGAAATGAATTAAGTGTTCACGCAGGGGTTTAATGTGGTTTAACTAATCCACTTTACATACATCTTTAGATCATTCGAATTAACTCTCCTATCTCTCCGTAGACAAGCCCTTAGTGTTTGTTTTATAGCCCTGCAACCTGACCCAAACCCAATGGGGACTCAAGTACAAGTACCCCTTGGGCCGCGGCTGGGTCAGCTCAACTCCTCACCATGGGATCAGCACGGTGGCAGCCGCGTGTCTCGCTCCTGCGAGCCGCCACCTCCCTGCACTGTGCGCGCTGTGGCGCGAGCGTGCCGAGGAATGGCAGCATCTCTCACTGCACGGCACACACAGCGCAGCAGGGGGCGGTGGGCGGCAGGAGCAGGGCACGCAGCCACCAACCCCATGGGCAGGAGGCATCAGTGTCGCTGAATCGGGTTCCGGGGGAAGGCTTGGGACAGGTGAGCTTGGGTTTGGTTCTGGCTTAAAAATCAGACCCGAGCAGACCTCTGGCTTGTTTTATGCCCTAAAGCAGAAGATGCGTCTGACGAAGTCGGTCTTCACCCACGAAAGCTCATGCTCCAATACATCTGTTAGTCTATAAGGTGCCATAGGACTCTCTGTCGCTTTATACAGATCCAGACTAACACGGCTACCCCTCTGATACTAAAGCAGAAGAGTTTCTATCCTTTACAATTGTTTTTTCTTCCCAATGTTCTTTCAGAACATAAAAGCGTCTCATACTTTTCTGGAATTCTGCTAAGCCCCTGCCTCAATGCTATCTCATAGCACTGAGTTCCACAGAGTAACGGCGTGGTGTATGAAAAAAGTATTTAAAACCTTGGTTTTAAGAGAAAACGTATACAAACCGAGAGCACTAAAAAGAGGCTATACTGATATATTGTAAGAGGGCAAACACAATCCTTGGATGCCTAAGCAGGGGAATATCAAATAGGTGTAGGGAGGTGTTACTGCCACTGTAGATGGCCGTAGTGAGACCATTCTGGAATACTGTGTCCAGTTCTGGTATCCACCTTTCAAAAAGGAAGTTGGAAAAAACATGGAAAAGTTTCAAAAAAAGCTATAAGATGATTTGAGGTCTGAATAACAAGCGAGAGTCTGAAGACACTCTCTATTTAGTTTGCTGAAGAGAAGGATAAGAGGTGACTTGATGACAATTGCAAAAACCTATATAGGGAAGAGATTTCTGATAGGTGATGGCTCTTTAGTCTAGCAAAAACCAAAAGCCAAGATACGATTGGAAGATGAACCTAGACAAATGCAGATTAGAAATAAGGTGCATACTTTTAACAGTGAGGGAAATTAGCCGCTGGATCAAATTCTCTAGCAATGGTTGTTCCTCCATCACTTGCAGTCTAGAAATCAAAACTGGATATCTTTCTAAAAGGTGTCTACAGAAGTCATAGTGTGGATGCAGGAATCAGTTGGTGAGATTCTCTGGCCTGTGCTATCTGGTAGGTCAGACTAGATGAGGATCATGATCCCTTCTGACCTTAAATTCTATTAGTCTAAACTTATTTTGATGTATAGAAATGCTAAAAAGGGCACACATCCATATGGTCTAAGACAGTAGTTCTCAACCTTTTTGATACCAGCGACCGGCTTGCTGCCTTCCTAAACTGTCAGGGAGATCGCAGGTCTATGGATTGGTCGTTGAGAACCATTGGTCTAAGAGAATCACTATGAAGAGGATGGAGTTTATTGTTGGTGCAAGTCAAATATTTAGTGAAAGTGAGGGCCGCAGTAGTCTTGGAGAGTGCACCAACATGTGTCATCCACTGCTAAAAAAAATGGAGACATTGTTACAAACCCATCTCCCTCCTTGTTGGCACCGTGAAACCTGTCCTACACGCGGACACATGAGGTATTAACGTTGGAAACACCTGTACAACCTTGTTGCGGCCACAAAGAAGAAGAAACTGAAAAAGGTCTTTTTTAATAACACCCCCCCCCCAGTGTTTCAAAATACTTTTTAAGTTTTATATCAATTAGCATGAAACATAGAACAACAGGACTAGAAAGGGTATATTCAGAAACCTGCGAGGGATATGGAATATCCATCACGTGTTTGTCCTGCCCAGACATTTGTCTTATTCTAGTATGTGCCGAAACTTCCATGACACGTTAATGGTTTGCTCACATTTCTGTGCAAGTCTTATTAATAACCAGGAAGAGAGCCAGGCGTACTGTAGTTCCGCAGCTCTGCCTTCATAGCATCGCCAAGGCAGCGTGATACAGACGGGCACCACCTCATTATACCAGTCCTGAGCCTGACATGACCAGAGTCTACAGACTTATGCAGTGAATACAAATCACTTGCATTTCTGGTGCCCTTTTGATCCTCAAGGATCCCAAAGCGCTTTGTCAACTATACAGGCATCACTTCGCTGCCCACAGAAAGGCAGCCCCTCTGGTGTGGCAGGAGGCAGCTCTTGAACACTGCACAGTAACGCTGCACAAGAGTTTAGGGCAGGAAGCAAAGAATGCTCCGTCAGCTCAAGGAAGGGACTGCTGTGCTGTCAGTCTGCGGAGGACATCGAGCTCCGACTGTCCTTCTCAGCTGTGGACAGTAGGGACTAGCATGAAAAGTAGTTCACTCCCGGCAATACAGAAGTGGGAGCTATTGGTGGACGGGAGCACTTGGAAGAACTGGTAACAATAGTGACCTCACCCTTAATGTAGGTTGTCTGCTCTCCATGTCTCAGGGTCCTGCTGGACTCATCTCTGCTCCTGGGCACTCAGAGCTCGGGTAGGCAGAAATGCCTTTTCCTCCTCCTCCTCCCTTTCCTCTCAGATGCTGCCCTGGTCATGGTGGTACATGCCTTGGTGCCCTCAAGGCTAGGTTACTGCTGTAGGAGGACTCTGAAAGCCACCTGGAAATCACAGCCGATTAGGCAGATAGCAACCCTCCTCATAAGCAGTGCTCATGTTGGTCCACCAAGCGCTGCATATGCTAGACAAGTGGTTTTCAAACTGCGGGTGACGACTCAGTAGTGGGTCGCGGAATGCCAGGCACTGGGTTGTGGCGGCGCCGGTCAGCACCGCCGACCGGGCCGTTAAAAGTCCCGATAGTGGTGCTGCCCGGCTAAGGCAGGATAGTTCCTACCTGTTCTGACACGGCGCTGCGCCCCGGAAGCAGCCAGCAGCAGGTCCGGCTCCTAGGCGGGGGGACCACAGGGCTCCATGCGCTGCCTCTGCCCCGAGCACCGGCTCCACACTCCCATTGGCTCGTTCCTGGTCAATCAGAGCTGGAAGGGCAGTACCTTTGGGCGAGAGCCACGCGGAGCTGCTTGTGTGCTTCCGCCTAGGAGCTGGACCTGCTGCTGGCCACTTCTGGGGCACAGCACGATCCGCTGTGCCAGGACAGGCAGGAAGCCTGCCTAAGCACCCCTGCTGTGCGGCTGACCAGGAGCTGCCCGAGGTAAGCATGCGCCCCAATCCCCTGCCCTGAGCCCCCCCAAACCCGGAGCACCCTATACCCCTCATCCCCAGCCTCACCCCAGAGCCTGCACCCCCAGCCCAGAACCCTGACTCCCTCCCGCACCCCAACCCCCTACCCCAGCCCAGAGCCCCCTCCCACACCCCAAACCTCTCATCCCCAGCTCCGCTGGATCACGGGCATCAACAATTGTCTTCAACTGGGTCGCCAGAAGATAAGTTTGAAAACCACTATGCTAGACGGTCTGCCAGTCGAACTCTGGGTCCATTTCAATAACACAGCCTCCATTCTTTAAATCCCCAAATGGGCTTGAGCCTGGCTCTCCTGAAGATCATCTCTCGCCTGCACCCTGCCCATGCCTATCCTACACCACTGAGGCTGGCAGAGCCCGCTTTCAAACTAAGAGCCAGGAAACAGAATGCTACCTAGGAGAAGGCACCATGTGAGCTCTCTCCCGCCACCACCCTTCCGGCTTTCCCCTACCAGGTAAATGAGACACAATCATGGCTGTGCACACTGGAAACCACACCTGGATTCCTCCTGGTCAGTGAGCAGCTTTGTTACAGGGACCTGTTCCTCGCTGTCGAGGCAGGTAATCAGTTCAGGTCGCGATGCCTAGGTACTACGAGGAAGGGACCTCAGAAATGCATGCAATGGAATAACGTTGGGAAGACGGCAATGACTGCTACTGGAGACTGGCCAGGGCAACACAGCTGTCACCCCTCTTCTTGTGCCATGGGATCTCCAATGACCACACATGGTCAGGACCTTGCTTTGACGTGTCACCCAAACATAAAACCACCAGTACAGCACCCCCAGTGCCATTAGGCGCTATGTCAGTGTTTACCCAGAGCACCAATTACTGTCTCACCAGCACCACGTCCTGCAGCAACTTTGGATCTTTGGGGGGCGGCGGAGGTTGTCTCTCAATCCAAGCAACCACCAGCTCTGACCCCATTTCGCTTGTTAAGACAGGACAAGCTCACAGCCCGAGTGAGTCTCGGGAGAGGTGGTGGTGGGGTGCTGGCTTGGCTGCCGGCTGCTAGTGATGCAAGTCGTATTTGAACCCAGTTCTCCAGGCAAGAGCATTAACCCACAGCACTGCCCTACCTGCTATTAACAAAAGAACAGGAAGGGGGGCACTTTTTAAAAAAACAACCTGAGCGTGTAGCCAAACAAAGCCATTTCCCTCCTGCCTGAAAGGCCAGCAAACAAAGATTTCTGCATCAGATTCTTTTGGCACTATTATATGCACTCTGCTGAATTCACAGGCACTGCGGCCTGCAAAAGGACTGAAAGCTTCTCTCAGTCACGAGCCTGCTGTTTGAACTGCACTCTGGATGAATGAGACACAGCCAGCAGCTTACTTACTTCCCTCCGCTGTGCTTTCACGCTCACTTCTCTTCCTCTCCTGAGCTCCCTCCCACGCACATGTCCGCCAGAGCATCCCCCTCTTTGCTTGCTATGTGGGTTCGCTTTTGAAACCCAATTCAGGGGAGGGGGAGGAGGGACAGAAGATGCTGTACCCAGACAAGCAGAGCTCCCAACCGTCCCTACTGACGCTTTCCGCTCTCTAGTTAACTTGCCTCTAAGGCTGCTGATCTTTGGAGCGACTTATGCTCCTCTTTGAAACGTCCACTGCATTGCAAGGTGCGTGTTCTCTCTCTCTTGGGAGACACGGGAGAAAGAAAACAAGGCTGTGATCTACACGGCCAAGAGCCCGACCCCTGTGGGTAAAAGCTGCCCTCAGATTCAAAGTAAAGCTTGGGTTGCACATAAAAAACCTGGCTGCCCCACGCATTATTTGGAAGAACCGGGGGTGCACTAAATGCAGGGGAGACCATGTGCTTCAATGGAAATGTCTCGCTGGGAAGCAGAACGGAAGGAGGAAAATGGAGCGTGCTCTCTGCAAAGGAGGCAGCGCGGGGCCTCAGCAGAGCGGAGCGGGTTCAGGTGGTGTTTGTATGTTCACAGTACGTGTGCCCCCAGCAGGAATGCTCAGGGCTGGCAACAAATGAAAAACGTTCCGCTCCATGACTCACTCTCACTCTGCTAATCTAAACCGCGGCCTTGCTCGATGGGTGCTTGTGGTCAGAACAGCTCCCTTATCGGCCGGCGCGGAGAAGGAAGCACGGCTGGAGAGATGAGCACGTGGGTGGTTATAACAATCTGTGCCACAGTAACAACTAGCTGCGTGGCGAGACGGGATGGAGGAGGTCAGGGGAATAAACGGTGAAGCGATTTTGGATTACAATCTCATCGTATCTGGCTTCAATCACCAATGACAAGAATTCGGGGCTCTCAGACACAGACATTTAGACTTATTACAACAATCACTCAGAGGACAGTATTCGAGTCCCAGCGCTGGGCTAGACGGGGAGGGTCGGAGAGGTTTCAGAGCAGAACTGCAGTGCGTTGGCACAAAGCTGGGTATCGCACAGCGCAGACCCACAATGTGCCTGGCTCCACCAATGGAAAAAATGAGCCTCTCCCCACCCCCAGCTAACGTGCTATTCTGACCAAAACAATGGTGAAGGTGTATCGGAGAGGTTGCTGACGGAAGGGAGAGATGCAGCTGCAGTTTACCTATGCTTATTTCTAGCCCTTCCGTTTTCTGCATCCTTACAGCAATGGTCTACGTCTCCCACACCAAAGGCACGCAGAGCTGGTGGAACACATTGCCCGTCCAGCTCCCAGTAACCCTGTCAGGGTTCCCTTTGGGGGTGGCTTTGCAGGACCATATGCTGAAATAGAAAATTCCAGGCCACTAGGAGATGAGCTACGTCCCAGATACAGTCACACTGGGCTCTCGGGCAACCACTGAACTCAGGTCCAGAAGGTGCACTGCTATTAAATACATATATTTCAGAAGCGCCTACAAGGCCGAATTTGGATCAAGGCATTGTACAAACACAAGAGGCTTACGATCCAAGTAAAGAAACAAATGCAGCATCGCCGGAGGGACTGAAGCAGTTAACAGCTGAATGCACTCACTCACTGTCCCACAGAGATGCTTGGCCATGAACATTCCTTTTAAGTAGATGCCCTCACAGTGGACTCCAGTCCAGGCCACTAGGTCCAGTCTCTTGCGTATTTCCCTGAAAACAGGGCTAAGCACAAAGTAACTGAATGCCAACTAGAAGTAACAATTAGCCAGGGGCCAGCGGCGGCTCCAGGCACCAACGCTCCAAGCGGGGGGCGGCATGCCGGTCACCGTGAGGGCGGCAGTTAGGCGGCCTTCAGCGGCGTGTCTGCGGGAGGTCCGCTGGTCCCGCGGATTCGGCGGCAATTCGGCGGCGGGTACGCAGAAGCCGCAGGACCCGGGACCTCCCGCAGGTACGCCGCCGAAGGCCGCCTGACTGCTGTGCTTGGGGCGGAAAAAAAAGCTAGAGCCGCCCCTGCCAGGGGAAGTGGCCAGTGTGCACGTAGGGAGGGCAGGGGTGGAAGTCTACTGGGTCTGTTTCCCCATCTCCCAGCACTCGCACACCAAGAAGGATTCCAAGCCAGACACTGCTCTTATTTTCAGTTCCAAACCGATGTGGCTTACTGAACTCTCTCTCGCTCCACAGCCAAGATCCTGGGGACATGCTGCCCGTTTGGCTTCCAACTTCTATCCACGGCAGATAATACAAATGCTAGGACATGAGGATCCCAAGGACTCAGGGAAGACAAAAACAGACAGCGAACAAGTGCACAGAAATCAGGGCACCCGTTGGAACCCAGTGTGACCTGTTGGCAGAGCTGGCTAAGGGGGAGGTTGACACAGCAGGGGGAGCAGTCTGCATTTTTATTAGATCTGCAGTCACCAGGGAAAGTCGAGATCAGTTTTTAAAATGACTCCCCCAGGTAACACAGGGGCTCCGGAGACTGCAAAAACAGAGGGGGAGGCAATTCTAAATATAATAGGGACAAATGAATCAACTTCCTTGCAGCTCCCTTCTCCTCTAGGGTCACCCTGAGGAAGCCTCTTTCCCCACCTTACATCCCAATTCCACGTGCCATGTCTGGAGCACAATTGTGCACAATTCCTCCCGCTTGGTGCACTGACACCCCCAGGCATTTGCACACGCCCAGCCTCCCTTGTGCTATCTAGGTCACACCAGTGGCTCGGCTATTATTTCCAGTGCTCACTTGCTTTCCTGCCTCTCACCAACAGCTGACTGTTACCCCGTCACATTCAACAGCTGGTCCACCTGGTGGGATCCAGCCACACCCCTTTCACTGGAGACTGTCTTCCCAACCTGAATGTCTGTCAAGAACCACTGCCCGTGCAGTCCTCTATTCCAGGGAGGGAGAGAAGTGGTTTGCTTCTCATCGCCATGTACGTAAACTGCTGCTTTCAACGCTTTCCTGGAATGAATTGCTCATCTCAACCCTTTTTTCTGGAGGCAGCTGGCATGTGTCTGTTGGGGGCAGATTGCGCTGAAAGGCTGAAGGAGGAGCATTGATCTCCACCATAGTCCTTGAACCCAGGGGAGAGCTTCTTACACAAATATTTGCCAACCAACGCATTGGCACTTGTCAATGGCTGTCAATACAAGTCTGCAGTAGGGTTATCTATGGGAATGTTGGCTTCTGGAATCTGATCCAAACAAGTCTGTTCAACTCTCAACTTCTTAGCTGTTCCATTTTTACCTGGACTTCATCCTCCTCCTTCTGGAGGCCTGTATCTCTTGTAAATTAGCCATTCCAGGCACTAAACATGCTACCTTAACACACAGCATGTGGGGATGTGGCATTTCAGTGTGTCAAAGCACACAATATCGTGCTCTCATGTAGAACTTTTCATCAGTAGATCTCAAAAGTGATCAGTAGCACTCCCCCCATTTTACAGAGGGGGAAACTGAGGCTCGGCAGACCATTGGCTGGGCCAGGAATAGAACCCAGTGTCTCCTAAGTTCCAGTCCAATGCTCTATTCACTAGGCCATACTGTACAGTACCACTGCCTTATTACTCAGAGCCATGGGTATCAAAACAGCTTCCTGACCATTATCACCTCAACCTCCTATTTGAGATGCCTAAATATTTGGAATTACCCACAGCGCTGTCAGACTAGTGAACCAAATCATTTCATGGATTGACTGCTCCAGCAAGTACATAAAGGGTTAACATAAAGATGCATACAGGCAGGCATGAGCAAAAGCGGAGTCAGGATGTTTCCTGCCACCTCTCCTTGGCACAACCTGCATTACCAGGGCATGGCTTCCCTCCATTGCTCCTCGGTGCGCTTTACCCTCAAAGCACAGGAGACATCCTTGGTTTCCACATCCACCACACAATACACCTTGCCGTTATGTTCCCAGGTTCCACCATCCATTTGCCAACCCATGAGAACAGACAGCTCCTGGGAAAGAACTGGTCTGACCCATGCCAGATAGGGACGTACTGGTCTCAGATGTATTTACCATTTGTCTGGATGCTACTACATTACCGTGAAAATGCTCAGCTGTTTTCCGTCTCAGGGCCTCCACTGTTTCCTCCGTGTCAGCCCACTCCAAGACCAGCCTCCTGCCGTACAAGTGTGTGCTGTGGCACAGGGCGTTGAAGGCTTTCTGAAGGTTTAAAGGGGGGGTGGGGAAAAAGAAATTGCATGTAAGGAAACAAACTTAATATCGGTACGGGTTAAGTAATAGACACTGCCCTCCCTCCACCTCAAAAAAAAAAAAAATCTACAGGGACTCCTGGAACCCCAAGGCATCCAATCGTGGCGGGAGGGGGGCTACATAAGAACGGTCATACTGGGTCAGACCAAAGGTCCATCTAGCCCAGTATCCTGTCTTCCAACAGTGGCCATTGCCACATGCTTCAGAGGGAGTGAACAGAACAGGTAATCATCAAGTGATCCATCCCCCAGTGCCCATTCCCACCTCATGATCCAGACAAGGTGCTGATGTTCCTCAACACCTTCATTATGGAGTCTTCCCCTTGAAATCCAGCTACTCAAGGGGTACATCTACCCTGGAATAAAAATCCTGCAGCACAGCCACAACTGGCCTGGGTCAGCTGACTCAGGTTCACTGGGCTTGGGCTGCGGGGCTAAAAATTGCAGTGTGGACATTTGGGCTCAGGCTTGAGCCTGGCCTCTGGGACCCTCCTGCTTTGCAGGGTCCCCGAGCTTGGGCTCCAGGACGAGTGTGAACATCTAGACAGCAATTTTACAGCCCGAGCCCCACAAGCCTGAGCCAGCTGTCCGGGCCAGCCACAGGTGTTTAATTGCTGTGTAGACGTACCCTAGAAGACTGCTCTCTCTCCTGGGAAGAGAATCTTCTGCAGCATGGTCTCTTACGAATGCATTTGGTGGGGGCGGGGGGAGGAGACATAAAACGGGGTGCGGTTGAGAAATATTGGCACAGGTTGGACGTGCCATTCTGCACTGCCTCCAGGTGTACGCAACACAACAGCAGTACAACCTGGAGTGTGGTCTTCTGCTTAGAACGGGAGCAGTCACCTAAGCCTCTCACACCAGGAAAGGTCAGACTAGATGACCACAGTGGTCCCTTCTGGCCATGGAATCTATGACAACACCACAGACCATGTCACTCTCCTGGTACGTCAAAGTGAGAGTGTGAAACATGAGCATGATTCCAGAGCACAGCTTTATGATTAAGTAGGTCCGCTGAGGCAATGCATTTTGAGAACTCCAGCTACTGGGGGTAAGAAGTCTTCCCTTCCACTAAATGCAGGTGATCGCATAAGTCACAGGAGCAAATCCAGATGCACCAGAACCCCAAAATGGAATTGCCTCCTATTTCATTGTTGTGGTTTTGTTTCTCACACAATAAAAAGGTCTGAATGTTTCCCTATTGTTTACTATTGCTAAAGAGCTTTAGGAAGGCCATGACCTCACGTTGACATTGACGGCACAAGTGCCGGCAGTACCATTAACACAACAGATTTTCTATATCCTCAGCTGATCAATGGGAATGCTCAGGAAACACCGGCTTGATCCTCAGAGCTGTGCTCGGGACATTGCAGGAGTGGGCCCCATTATGCAAACACACAGGGCCAGCACTTCTATAGCACCATTCATTCCAAGGGACTGCAAAGTGCTTCAGAACAAGCCCAGACACTGCTAGGGCTAGACAGGAAGACTAAAATGTTCTTTTAAATGTGTCAGATCAGGCTGAAATAAAACGCGATTATAAGGTTTGTAAACTGACTTCTATGGGACACCTACAGTGACTTACACATATGTAGAGTGAAAAATGCATCAATTCACCAGGAAGTGAAATGCAGCCATGTCTGGGGTGCAACATAAGAGCAGTTTAACAGCATACAGCAACAGCAACACTACACAACTATTCAGCACAGGATTTGAACAGCATATGCAATTAAAACAGGGACAATTTAGACAGACAGTATTGTATGTAGTTACTCAGACTAGCACTACGTCAGGATACCAGAATTAACATAGTCTAACTCCTGTCTCCAACAGTGACCAGTCTTAGATGCTTTAGAGGAAGTTGCAAGAAGGGCAAGGACAGGTTATGTCTATTTGAACCCAACCCCCCTTTCCATCCTCTCACAAATCAGCCTGACTCGGCTCAGCAAACACTCAGGAACCAGATCTTAAGACCCTGCTGACGGACGGGTCACAACCTGAGTCCGTCCAAGTCCTGTCATTTTGCAGTATAGATGTAGCTCGAGCGACTGACCCGAGGTGGCAGGTCTGCGTAGTGCAGTGTGGATGTGTGAGCACGGCTGTGAGACCTAGGTCCAGCAAGCGTTAATCCAGGTTTATCATGCAGAGTGGACATTCAAGCGCAGGCTTGGAAATACCGAGTCCGCAAGCCCGGGTCCCGCAGATGCGGGTTTACAATGCAGTGTAGACATACCCTTAGGGACTAACCTGCCGAAGGGGGGAGGAAGAGGGGAGTATTATTTTTCTTACTGGCCCTACTCTGTTGATGGCTGGTTCATACTTTGAAGCAGGCAACTTTATAACCTGCATATATTTTTATCCAGACATAACCATGGATGTTCTTATCCATATAAATGCCTCATCCTTTTGTGCGACTCCTACAAAGCTCCCGAAGCAATGAATTCCACGGGTTAATTATCTGTTGCATAAAAAAAATTGCTATTTCAATATACTGCCTGTTTCAGTGAATGTCTCCCCCATTCTAACATTAAAAAAAAAAGTGTGAACAGGAGTTCCGCATTTGCCTGCCCTCCCCCATTCATTATTTTATTGACCTCTCATCTCTCTCTTCTTCTTCTCCTCTCTAAACTATATGATCCTAAACTGGAAAAGGAAGGATGCATTAATTTTCAGTTGGGTGTATTTTCTCCTCCTGGTACTTTTGCAGCTACAGCTGTTTTTATTTGCCGCCGCTGTTGTTTTCAAGGCCTATTTTCACATGGAATGTTACCCAATTAGCAGAGCAATGTGTTGGCTTAAACAAATAGTCGAGGGGTAGGGGGAGGACTCGAGAGCAGGGAATTGTGATGGCTGTTTACATTGGCACAAAGAGCAATTCCACCCCTGGCAAACAACTGCAGCTCTAATCACTAGGTCTCATTTGTTAATTTATACTTTTTAATTTCTCACTTCCCACAACCCGAAGAAGAGAAAGGCTGTATTGAGAACAGCCAGGAATGAGCACGTATTGCCAGGGCAGCCACATGTTGCCCTACTGGGGGGTCCAGCTGGCCACCTGCCAGGCAACTGGGCACCTCATCTATATCAAATGAAGCTGTTGGCAGCCACCTGTATTGTTAACGCAGGGTGCTGCCCGTGGAGACCACAGGTCCCAGCATGCTGGGATGTTCCATCCAGTCTGCTTGAATATGTTAACCCAACACTGCATGCTGGGAACTGTAGTGTCTGTGGGTCCACCTTCAAGATGACCTCCAAAAGAAGGTGGAGGGGAAGGGAAGATATGTTTGTGCCATTTTTTTATTTCTTTAGGAGATATGAAGAAGGCCTACAAGGATTTTTTTCTTCTTTGTTTTTAATCCTCCCCCTTCCTTTTTTTTTTAAACATTAGAAATTCAGGTCATGTCTACACTGGAAGCATCTATGGACAACCAGTGAACAAGTAAGATATTGCAAAGTCACCAGAGAAACCATACGTGATACAGACGGACAGTGATTTTTTTTCTATTCAGACTGTTTACATCTCAAGAGCTGAGAAGGTTCCTCCCAATCCCTCACCTCTGGAATTTCTCCAAAAGAAAACAGGCAAGAGGAGACTTGACATTCCTGATACCATTAATATAAACCGAGAAAAAAATTCTGATGTTCTTTATACATCATAAAGGAAATGAGCAAAACCCAACTCTCTCTCTCCTTTTCAGGTCCCCTTCTAAGAGGCGGTTGGGTGAATTCGATCCTTAGGATCACACTTTATCCCCATCCGACCTACTGGCTGATAACCAGAGCTGTGGCCAGCTGTTCATCCAAGACTGAAACTCGTTGGAAGAGACTTCTAACCGTCCACTTACTAGTATCTCTTTACATCGATACACCTTTAAAAGCTCTTGGTGCCCTTGACTGTTGAAAAATGCAAATCAAAAAGGAACTCCACCACAACCTAGCAGCAGCAACCTCTGCTAGTACAACCCAAGCCAGGTAAATGAAAATCCGAAGCAGCATCCTTCCCTCTCCACCACCCTTACCATTCTCCCCTGCTTTCAAAATGCCTCAGGGCTTGCATGAAAACTACAGGCGTAGTGTCCAAGGAAAAAAGGACATTCTCATGCTTAAAACCTTGCTTCTGAACCCTTGTGGGTCTGATTTTACATTGTTTGGTTTAGCTTAATGTAACAGCTCGCTATGGCAGGAATTCTTTGCTAGCTAAGTGCCACTTACAGAGTCCTAAAATTACAATATGGCTTTGGGAGAGTCAGCCAGCTGAGTTAGTGATGGCTGCTCCATGTGCTGTGAATAGACTAAATCAGCCTAATGCAGTTTTCATTTGCAAATTTAAGCAAACTGCACCCCAAAATGCTTTGTAAAGTTCAGAAATAAATTAAATGTTGCTTATTCGTAATCCACTTCCAGGGTGCTCATTAAAAGGCATCTAGAGCCCATGCAGATGTGAACCAACAGCATACAAAACGTTTCCAAAAAAGCCTAAAGAAAACCAGCCAGCTAAATCCAGAACACAGCCAGGAAGCATCACACACGTGCTCAAAATGTGCTTTCTGATGAGCCATTGAACTATGGTGCTGCCAGGAGCACTGGTAGCCAGGTCCTGGGAAGGGTTAGAGAGGAGGCAGGTGTTGGGTATGCCAAAATGAACAGGGAAAGGTAGAGAGAGGAAGAGGTGGCCTAGAAGGTGGGGTGGGACAAGTTGATGGAAGGCGTTTTGAAAGCCAGAAGGGCAATTCTGCGATGGATTCCAAAACCAAGGAGCAGCTAGTCAAGCTGTTTGAGGATTGGGCTGTGCAGATTGGAAGAGATAGTCTGCTTGTAACAGTGTCTGATGGCCTGGGGATTTGGAAAGTCATAGATCAAGAGACTGGACTGCTCAGTTAATCTCCCTTGGGTGCTATGGCTCACCATCTCTAAATGCTGTTTTAATTTTGGGGACACTGCTGCTTTGTTTCTTCATTCCCCATTGCCCTATTAAACACTCAAGCATAAGAGCCTTGGGGCCAGCGTCATTAGAGGGACAAAGGGTTGATAACATTAGACTGCTGACAAATTTCTTTTCCATCCTAAAAAGAAACAGTCCCAGTTGAGGACATTCCCTACAATGCCAGCTGAGCTCAAGTTTGTTTTAAAGGGTTGAACGTCTTTCCTGAATGGGCAATTTCTATTTGGAGACCAGATGTATTTTTATATCAGCAGGGGGGAAAGAAAGCAGAAACTCTGCTTGCAGTATTAGCGAAAAACAACCCAACTCTCTGCAGTGAGTACTCTAGGAAACATACAAATAAATTAGTGCTGCTTTCATCAGAATCAACGTGCTTAGCAACACTGATCTGTGCAAAACAAATTCCTCCATGCAGTCACAAAACCAGTTCCCTTTAAACTTGACATCCATCTTTCAGAAGAGATATAAACCAAGGACCTGGCCTGCGGTTGTTAAAAATCCCAGGGTGCTTTTTTACAAGATTTAGGATGTTAAAAACGGTTGCCCTGGCTACATTCCAATTCTGATCATTATATCATTCCTCACTTTCCGTTATTAGAGGAGATACCCTCAGTTCCTGTTCTAATGTGTCTAGAGCTGCTGTGTTCTGCAGTAGTGTCATACACCAGAGGTGGTTGCATGTCAGTAGTGGATTATTAATCTTACTACAGG
This sequence comes from Terrapene triunguis, assembly GCF_002925995.2. Lineage (NCBI taxonomy): Eukaryota > Metazoa > Chordata > Testudines > Emydidae > Terrapene > Terrapene triunguis. Next base: position 4,691,570 of record NW_020665302.1, read on the forward strand.
AGCATCTTGAGGCGATCATGGCCCTATTGGACCAGAAGCCGTATTAACAAGAGTTGGCTATCACAGGCTACTTGGGGAATAATGTCCTACTCAACGTGAGCAAGGGGATCAGAATCTGGTTCTAAAAGACCCATTTGAAACACAATGGATTCTGAGAGAGTCTTAGGTGCCCAGTTCCTTTATGCTGTTATGAAAATTCCAGTTCACTCACTCAGAGTCATCGTAATTGCCTTGCGAACAGGTGGACAAGGCAGTTCAAAGGAACTAAAAGCGCTTTTATCACACAACAAACATTTTCCGTTTACAAAATGTTTCCAAGTTACCCCTTACGATAGGTTCTTCTTTCACAGTCCACAACAATTCAGCTCAGAGGTCTCTCAGCCTGCCTCTCCCCTCTCTTGTTCACATAGCACTGAACCGGGAGCCAGTTATGCAAGTGTTTACAATATTCAGAATCCTACCCATCAATACGTGGTTCATTCTTTTCTAGACGGCCAACAGAATGAACTTGGGTGTGCACTTTATTAAGACAATTACATCCCTCAAAGAAACCGAAAACAAAGCTACTTTCCTTAAAAGGCAGAAAAGCACAAAGCAATCTCTCGAAGGGTGGCACACTTACTGTACGCTCGGATTCTTAGCAAGATCAGGCAGGACAATGCCCCAGCACAACAGGTTCTGTGCCCTCGAGAGTTACTGCTACGTCAGTGTCTAGGGACGAACGAAGTCACACACGGGACTACAGATCTGAGGGATGATGCCCAGGTGAAACATGCAACAGAGAAGTCTGCTCCTTTAGGGGCAGGAGGTCTGGGGACAGCCAGCCCTGTTTTGAGGCAGGGCCTCTTTAAGAGCAGGTGTTTGGGCCTGAGAGAGGAAGCAGAGTGGGTCTGGTGGCAGGCCCTGGAAAAGAGGGACTCCCAAGTCTCTGTGGGAAGACTGGGGATGAACTGCCAGGGGCAGGGAGTTGGATTTACATTGAACTGGTTTCATGTTGGGGCTTGCTAAAGATTGTCAGTGCAGCCAGTAAATGGTGCCACGGAGAAAGGGCCTGAACAGACTCTGGGGGTATGTCTATACTACTTGCCGGATCGGCAGGCAGCGATCGATCCTGCGGGGGTCGATTTATCGTGTCTCGACCCCGAGCGCTCTCCTGTACTCCACCGCCGCGAGAGGCGCAGGCGGAGTTGACGGGGAGCGGCAGCAGTCGACTCACCGCCGTGAAGACACCGTGGTGAGTAGATCTAAGTACGTCGACTTAGTTGCGTAACTTAGATCGATATCCCTCCCCCGCGCCCAGTGTAAACCAGGCCTGGGAGTGGCATTTACTCTTTCCTGGGCCGTGGAGACAAGCCGACAGCCTAGAAAGCCTCTCTGATGCATCTGTCCCCCTTACAGGCATAGGTGGCAGGAAGGGGAGCAGCAGAGCATGAAAAGCCAAAACCTTCATTTTAAGTCTTGCTGCTTTTCCCTGCCACAAGTCCCAACCCCTGTGCCTCAGGGTATGGGATACAGCAACTCATTCGAGACAAATTATAAACACACAGAACAGCCAGTAGAGGGTGCTGAGGTGGACAGGCTCAGTACATGTTATCTCCAGCCCCAATCAGGACTCCTTTGATTGGAGCCAGGCTGCCATCTGCCAGACAATCGGGATCCAGGAACTCCTTGGATTATTCTTATTTGTAGAAGAATAGTATCTGCTGAGATCGGGGCTCCATTGTGCTAGCCACTGTACATACACATAGTGGGAGACAATCCCTGCCCTAAAGCACTTAAATTAAATAGACAAGACAGACAAAGGGTGGGACTAGGGAAGTATCTTTATCCCCATTTTATGAATGGGAAATGATGGCTCAAAGTTGGGAATAACTTGTCCAGCCAGAGTCAACCAGTGACAAAACCAGGACTGGATCAAGGAATCTTCCTAACTGCCAAACCTGTGTCCGTTCCACCTGTGATGCTATTCAACACCGAGCCACACAATACCATTTGGTGGGTTTTTACATGACAGCTTCTCTGGCCAGTTAAAAACTCTACTCCTAGATTTATAGATTCCAAGCCCTAAAGGGACCATTGTGATCATCCAATCAGATTCCCCTGTATGTGAAGGCCTCAGACGGTAACTCCATAGTTCAGGCCTCGCCTACATTGGGAATTAGCAAACAGTCCAACCATTGCCGACCAAGCACCCAGGAAGATGCACCACTGCAAAATCCAAGTGCAGCCAAGGAAAGCCACAATAAAGTAAGCTACTGATTGCTGAAATCTGGGCTGAATCCTACTTTAGACAAGGCCATTGTTCTTTAAGTGAAAGGCCAGAAAGCAGATATCATTGGAGGGCTGGAAGGAGGAGAGATAGGGAGAGAGGACTGTGCCGCTAAGCTCACCTTGGCATCCTGTTTGGTGAGGAAATCCACAAATCCAAAGCCACGGTGAGATCCTGTCCCAGCCATTTTCTTTGGCAGGCGGACGGTCTTCAGCTCTCCAAAGGTGCTGTGAATAAGAGACAGGGTAACAATACTTTGATAAAAACCCACCTCATTTATGAGCCAAGGCAGTGCCATTAAGGGATGTCCCCTTTCATGTACCCCTTGCAGGCATTACAGCTACAGAATGATCACTGCAGGCAAATGCTGTATCATTTCTCTAGGCCACATTTAGTGACAGATCTTGGCGACTAAGGATCTTCCAATTGGACACTCCCGAACACAGCAGAAGACGTCTTTGCAGTATTTGGCGTGTTTCTTCTCTCCTGGGAGGAAAGGGAGGATTTGCGCTGTACCACTGTACACGGTGCTGAACGCACAAGTACATTTCCTCCTCGTTAAGAGTTTAATATTAGGCAGCAGCACACTCGGCCTCAATTTATGGTGAACTCCCCATTCCTTTCAGGCGGTATTTAAAATCAGCCGCTGTACACAGGGCACTGCTGTGAACCAGGAAAGGACAGGAGCCCATGGGGAATAGAAAGCCATGCCAGGCAGGCCCACAGTGCTAGCATGGTCTTTCCGGGCACAGCTCCCCCATCTCCCACAGGTTCCACTCCTCACTCCCCACGGACGCGAGGATCCTCTTAGCAGCGTCCTAACTTGTAAAGCATTAAAGAATCAGGCAGCTGACTCTAGTTATCTCCCACTCCTGTCCGATGGGCTTCTCTTTTCAAGCTATTCTCTTACTTCAGAGCCCTTGATGGGCTGGGGCAGAGGGAAACGTAGCTTGTGAGAGCCAAAGGCTGATTTTGAATACTTTACCTTCCCCCCACCCCCCGGAGAGAGAGAGAGACACTGCCATTTTAGAAATTCCACAAGAGGCCACCTTCTCTGCAGCTGAGCTCTAGCTCTCTTTCTTTTCTTTTTAATGTCCAGTTATCATACACATATGCACCAATTGCAGACAATAAATATTTAATGTGGACTGGGTCTGAATAGATGTGTTATTTTATTTGAAAATCTACACACACACACAAAGGGGTTGGAGATGCTACAATGCCAAAGAGCGACCGGGACTAAACACAGTAAAGGCCGTAAATGCTCTCGTGAAATGATATAAGCTAAATCCAGGGAGTTAACCCGCTGCACTGGCAGCATGACCAGGCATTCATCTCTCCAATTTCCTCAGGCAGTGTGGTGTGTAAATGTAGCATTATGAATCCTCAAAATGAATCTGCACGTCTGCTCCTCGTAGCTCTTCCCGCCCCCCAACCCCCCCCTTTGAGATGGTACTGAGGAAACAAACAAACAGAATAAAACAGAAGAGACGCAACAGCCTTGGAGAGCAGGAGTGCTTAAGTCTAAACGCGGCAGACACATTGCATTGTTTTCGGAGGTGAACCAGTCTCCCACAAGGCGGCTGGGGGGAATTGAGACTACAAGAACTCCATGTACTTCTCTATTATTATTTGTATTAGAGTGGTGCCTCGGTGAGCTAACCATGATTGGGGCCCTGCTGGTCTATGCACACCTAGTAAGAGATAGTCCCTGCCCCAAAGAGATTACAGTCTGAAGGGACAAGACAAAGGGTGGGAGGGGAAAAGAAGCAGACAAAGGGGAAGTGACTTGCCTAAGCCACCCCAGCAGGTCAGTGGTTCGATTAGATCGCAGGTCTCCTGGCTCCCAGACCAGTGCCCAAACAACATCAGGTCATGCTTCCAACAGGGGAATATTGCAGGGTGGATAAAAATCAATGATTTAAAAAAAAAAAATCAAAGGAATCAGATTTTTTTGATAAAATGCTTTTTGAGGAAAAAACTTCTCTAAAGAGTTTTAATTAAGATACATTATAGCTCAAAGACACCTCATCATGGAATAGGGATTATAAATTCTAATTCTATAATATGAGACAACATTTTCATGTAATGTTTAAGAAAAGTTTTGTAAATGAGTTCTAATAGTTCATGGATTAGAAACCCACTCTTATGGGGTTCCAGGGGCTTCTGTATAGATTATTTAGGTTAATCTTTCTACCTACCCAATGGGACTCAGTGCTCAGTCTAGAAGATACCATCAGAGATGCTTAGTTTTGTAGTTTTCAAACTGTGGATTTGTCTCTCCAGAGGTAACATTTGTGTCTCCAGAGGTTTGTTAACAGCAAACATGTTTTAAAATAAATAAATAAATAATATAGAGGTGAGAAATAACAGACCTCAACTCTATTGTCCCTCTGCAAATTTGTGTACAGAGTCAATCCCTTACCTCTCTTTAAAAGTGAAAAGTTTCAAAAAGTTCAATGAATAGAAGATTGTTGGGGGCGGAATAGATCTGGACAAGGAGAAGAAGTCTGGAGATAAATGTGAGAAGCGAGGGACATATGCTTTTCTGTTAAAATATTATGTTTGCTGTTGAAGAAAAAAATCCAGAATACTTAACGTTGTTGTTTTAGTTAAATAAAAATTTAAATGTCTGTCTGGTGATGTCCTCCTCCTAATACAGCCTGGCAAGAAAATCCTCCAAATATTAATGATTAACCTGTTGAAATGGAGATAGTTCACCTCCCAATTTACCTTTGGTAAATGAAACAACCAATCATCCATTTTCTGATACAGGTATAAAACTAATCTGAAAAGTTTTCAAATCACTTAAAAAATGTATAGTGTGAACCTTCTAAAAATGAAACCTACATCTATCTCTGAGTTGTGAAGAATATGTATTAAGGTTATAACAACCAACAAGAATGCACTTTTATGTAGAAAACCATGATTAAATCGAGTCTTCCTGACTAGTGATTTAAATCAATTTGATTTAAATCAAATCCACCCTGGAATGTTGGTTCTTTGGTGGCACTGCCTGGTGTGGAGAGCATGAAGAAGTGCCTTTGACATGGGACATGCACACAAAAGAATATGAATTATACCTTGACCTTATATGATATGCCTCCCACAGGAAGAAATCTCAATGAGAGTGGGACGCCTAAGTCAGGTGTTAGAACAATGAGCAGAACACCACTTACATACCTGTGAAAATGTGGGTCAAAAAGCTTAAGTGACTTGACCCAGGTCACACACACAGGCTGTGAGAGAGATGGGAAAAGAACCCTGTTCTTCTGACTCCCAGGCCTGTGTCTTGCCCACAAGAAGCCCAGGGAAGAGGTCAGTGAGGGAAACATGCTGAACTCCACCTGTAGCTCTCCTGCTGTTATCACCACCACATTATTATAATCATTTGTACTGACCCTGGGGATTGTTTGTTTGGGGAGATGACCTGAAAACCCATTGATGTTCAGACTCACCCGAAGTGCAGGAAATCAGCAAGAGCATGAGGTGGGTATACTCACAACCCGGGCGGCAGGACAGATTTAACACGCCTGGAGGGGCTCCGGGAAAACAAGCGACACCATGGGAGCTGAGCACGTTTGAGTCCCTTGGGCCTAGGGGATGGATTCGGTTGGAGGGGATAGACACCAGCTCCACCAGATGTGAGCTGCTTGACAGTGGTATCCACGGAGCAGTTGCTGAGGGGTTCAGAAGGGAACTCCACACAGGCTACCTCAGCGAGAGACCTGGCCTGGGTAGAAGGTAGGGTGACCAAATGTCCCGATTTTATAAGGACAGTCAGGATATTTGGGGCTTTTTCTTATATAGACTCCAATTACCCCCCACCCCTGTCCCGAATTTCCCCATATGCTATATGGTCACCCTAGTAGAAGGTGTTACACCGGGACGCCCAACAGCAGCACAGATGACCCCGCTGGGGAGAGGGAGAAGAGCCACCCCACTGTGCTGATAATTAGAAACCATAACACAGCAATTACCATACGAGCAGCTGTGAATGAAGTGGAGAGACTGGGCCTTTAATGTTCCCCTTGCCACCTCGGTGGAGAAACTCACACCTCACGCATCCAATTATTCCTTCATCTAGCTATTGGGGGGGCAATTACCCTCTCCTGAATGGGATATCCCTTATCCGGGGAAGATAGTTTATGCTTTGAACAAAGGGAGGCGGTCTCACATTTCTAATTTGTTTGAAGGGGTGTGCTATGCAGTCACACGTACAAAGAGGGAGGTGTGCTTTATGGCAGCTCAGATCAATGACATTCCCCCCTCCCTTCCCTATAACCAACTGCGATGTACACAAATCCCACTTGCCCACAGGTGTGAGTGTGAAAATGCAGCTCTCTCTCTGGGGGGAGTGGAGATGGTTCCCTGACGGGTGTGTGGCACACTGGACTCATCAGAGAGGGTTGGCGAGGAACCTTGCTGTTGGAGCTACTAACACAAAGCGACGCACTGTGCGACCCACACTGTCTCCTCCTCTCTATGCATGAAGGAAAAAACCAGTGAGACTCAGAAATGGCAACTGACCCTTTCTTCATGGGACACCCGTGGGCAGGACCAGAGCTCAAACGCTCTGAAGTAACTAGTGACTGAGCTGAGATGTTGGGACAGGAATTTGAATTCCCTCATTTGTACTGTGCTACATACCTGCCAATGGAGCAGAGTAAAAAAATACCCAGTGGTTCTGGTATTACAATTCAGTGAGAGCCAAGACAGAAGGCTCCTCACACACTGAATACCAGCATTCCCTCCCTAGTGCATCAGTGCCAGGGTTCATACACTGCCTCAGAGCGCGACAGGACTCACAGGGCCACAGGTGCATCACCGCTCACTCCGTAAAAGATGCACTGGTGACTTTGCTTCATACCGATCAACATTCACGCAAAGACAACAGCACGTTGGCCCTACTGGGGTGAATCATCTCTATGGATTCAGGAAGAGAGGGTCGCATACTTCTCCTCAATTGCGCACAAGCCCCGATCTGCACCTCTACAACCCACAAAGTGCAGGAACTCAACGGAGAGGCGAGACCTGGAGGATTCACCGAGGCGAGCCAAAAGTCACAGGTGGCAAATGAGCAAGATGAGCGGATTTCCTGTGCAAGACCCCAGCTAGTGGGGCACATCAGTGCTCCCCTGAAACATATACAGCAGCACAAGGTTTGCAGATTGTCTGCATGGCTATCCTGGAAGTCAATAATATTCCCACCACACCGTCAACTCTTCCAGCAATTGGGTGGATTTCCTCTTAACCAACTGGGTGAACAAAGAGAGAAGCAGACGGAAGCTGCTAGACTCGTCTTCAGCTGGGAACAGGCGATTTGGAAGAAGGAGCCCATGGCCTGCTGACCGTGAGGATGGTATGTTACTATTAAATGGACTGAGATCCTTGGTTTAGTTTGGCGGATAACAAAAAAGCCTATTTGGCACCTAAGAACAGGAAGGCCCCAGATATTTGGTGTTAGCACTTGTGCTCTTTAATGGTGAACAAGAAGGAGAATACAAATAAATATGGCCACACATGCGCCTCCTCAACACACACATTCCCCTGTGGTACCTGCTACTGTTGCCAATAAGAACCATCCTCCCTGTCACTGAGGCCTGTAACCTAGGGACCATCACTGATCTCTCCCCCTTCTTTTGCCTTACACAACCTAGGCCATGTCTAAATCCTGCCTCCATAACATCTCAAGGCCCATCATCATCTTGCTGTCCATGCCCCCAAAAGTCCTTTCCAGGCCCTCATCTCAATTACTGTACCCTCCTCCTCGCTGACACCCCTTGCCCCTCCCTCTCCCCCCCACCCCCGGCCATACTCTTCACTCCGGCTCCATCACCTCATACCTGGATACCTCCACTGGTGTCCTCGCTTTCCACCGTGTTTAGGTCAAGCTTTTTGTCCTCACCATCAAACTCCTTTATATTCCTCCTACACTTATTTACCTGTTCTTTTCTATAATTGTGTTGCTCCTGTGACCTGAAGTCACTGCTGAACCAATCTCAGCCTCAATGACCTGTCTGTCCACGTCTCCCACCGCTATCTCTGTGCTTTCTTCCACAGCTGCCCCTGCATACTGTCCCTAGGCCCTTACCCCTTCCTCTTTCAAATTCCCTTCAAGACCTACTTCTGCTGTGATGCCCCCACAAGAAAATCAGCCAAGAAACGTTGGCTCAGCAAGACATGTTCTAACCCTGACGGCTCTGCATCTTTGCTGTGTCCTTTCACCCCATTCTCCGTCTGAATAATATCTATTTCGACTGTAAGTTCTTCTGGGCAGGGAGCTTTTCTTCCTCTTTGCAAAGTGTCTAGCCTGCCTTTGGCACTACATAAATAACAGTGATTGTACTCGATGCTTCCATAATTTAGCCCATTCACATTATACATTTCTGAAATGGTGTCATTCTTCTTAGACCCTAGACACTGAGCAAAGATCAATCAGAATTAGTGCCATAAGCTGTTAGTCACTAGCTAATCAAAGGAAACTCAGCTGAAAGACTCCAAAAAGGAAAGGGAGAGCATAATTTCACCACGGATCTATACAAATGGTCGCACAAGAGACTATAATATACAGTGCATCCCAAGAACAAGATGGTTAATCTAACTGTTGCAAGGAATCACCCCTGAGACATGCCCCCCCTCCACCCAAATATATATGCTAGAAAGCTCATCTCCCATTCCAAGCAAATCCAGTGCTGATTACATTGCAAAGTCTAGTCAAGAAAAGATTTAAGAGTTTGCCAGTAACACAGGGCGTTCTGGGCAATGAATGCAAAGTTCCCAAGGAGGCATAAGCACAGTGTAGCTTCTCCCTTCACTGACCTGCAAAATGCTGTCTACAGCATCAAGCCTAAATTCTGCATCATCTGAGCAAAATTTAGTATTCGCTTGGCAAAGATTTTCTTAAATTTTTTTTTTTTTTTTTATAAATCACCCCCAAATAGCAATTCGCCAACAAACTATTCTGCCAGTCTCTGCTCCTGCACCGATTTACTGATCACAGAGGAATAATGGCCTCTTTTCTTTTCCCTTCTCCTTTTGGAACGAAGGACCCTGCCAAATAGTTTTGCCCCTGGGCTGAGTCGTGGTCAGTTCCACCCCCTACATGAGAGAGTTAATGAAATACACAGCAGAATGTTCCTCCCCCTCAGGTCTTCAGCAGACTCCGGTACAGCTAATCCCATTACAAGAAAATAACGTGGATAATTCAAGCTAATGAAATCGTTACAAGAATGTGGACAGCCAGAGGTGGACATTCAGAACCAATTTAACACTCTTTGGTGTCGTTATCCCCAGCACAGGAAATATCTGAAAGGAGGAAGAAGAAAAAAGCCCTCCTCTCTTGTTAGCTTAAATCCTGTTAGAGAGTTCAGGAATTAATCTGCCACATATCTTCCCTATTACTATTATCATCATCATCATCAATAATGTCTCCTCGGTAACCCCAGAAAATTAATGAATGAATGCATGGGAAGGAGGGCAGGAATGGAGTAAAGCCTTCTGACATGCTGAAACAAGTCTATCGCTCTTATTGCCGGCAGCCCCGGCTGAGAAATAAGGCAGGAGAAGGTTGTTGGAGGTACGTTCCAGCAGAACAGGCATTGGTTTGCAGAGCTAAAGCAATCTTAAGAAGGGGCTACTCCCACAATAACCCCCCAGGGGGCGAATCTGAACACAAGGTTAATGCAGTAGCTTCTTACCAATTGACTTCGTCTGCACTAGGTAATCCTGTTGGACAGGACACTAAATACTGACCACCACCTTTCACCCCCCAAACCTGTGTTACAAGCACGTGTCCTCTTAGCATGGATGAGGAGGAGAACCCAACTAGTGTGCTTCCCATGCTTTATTAGATAGCACCTTTGTCTTCAAACTTGGTTGGCTCTTTGCTCACCCTACACCACAAGGCTTGTTTGGAGGCCTCTCAAACTAGTGCTGTGGAAAGGATTGTGGCAGGAGGCCAGAAACAGGGGGTATGCCTTGTGGAAGAGGGAAACGCTGGACACAAAGCAAACAGATCCCTCCTTTTTACAGAAGCATCTTTACTAAGGAAGGAAGAGGTAAGAGAAGTCCAGAATGACTGCACGTGCCATCTCAAATGGTGATCTCGCATGCTAAGCATGGCCGGTATGTGGATGGGAGATCTGCAAGGGAAGTCAGGGGTTCTGCAAGAAATGGTGATGCTGATTCTGCATGTGGCACTCTTTCTTCCGAGTCAGCACTAAGAGAATGCCCTACAACAGTTTTGGGAGGCACTCTGTCCTGGAGGTGCCATATTGTGGGTGTCATGGAAAATAGATGGCCCCGCCTACTTATGGTCATTTATAGCCCATGGCACTTTTAACAAGAGTAGAATTGTAAGCCTTGGTGTCCAGGCCAAATTCCATCTTGCATAACAATTCTCTGCCGATTTAATCCCTTCTGTAGTTTCAAATGGAGATGGTACTTAACTTTTCTCCATTTCCAGACCTACACTGTTGGCATGCCTTATTGGACAACTGCCATGTTCCACCCCAGAAGGAGCTGCACTTCAGCAGTGAGTTAAATGATCCTGACTTATTCTGTATGTGCTTTGCAATCCCATTCAGTGTATATAGCTCATTTCCCTGAAGATTATATGACTAGATTGAGAATGACAGAGAAATAGAATTAGAAAACACAAATATTTTAGCTCTCAAGGCGACACCAAGCTTTCCAAGTAGGCAGACTACTCCGTGAAATAATGGTAGCAGCTTGGAATGCTGTTTGGCTGGACCCTATTTATACATCCCATGAAAATCAAAAGTGGCTATCTTTAAAAGCCAGAGCTAACCCTTATGGGTAGAGCTCAAGCAGATGCCAGTATTTAGAGCTAGGCTAACCCTTAATCAGCTGCTTGACCTGTTAAATAATCCAATAGTTATAACATGAGAATGGACTTGTGGGTTCTATTCTAGACTCAGCAGCAGATCTGCTGTATGACCTTGGGAAAGTCACAACAGCCCTGTTGTTGGAGTTTGCCACCTGCAAAATAGGGATAATATTTACCAACTTCATGGAGCGGTGTGAGGCTTAATTCCTTAATTAATTAGTGCTAGCAGAGTGCATTGAGATAAAAAAAAAAAGGTGCAATGCAAATGCAAACATTTTCAAGGAGTAAAGAAAAATAATGACACACTCCAAATGGTCTGATGAGTTTTAAGACACAAGAGAGTGATTTTGGTTTGCAAACAAGGCAAACCGCCTCGAGCCCTGTGTGATTGAGAGAGAGAAAGGGTTCAAAATCAGCTGGTCAATTGGGGTTTTGCAGCCAAAGGGCACCTAACAGTTATTCTGTGGCGCACACGTGGTCCAAACTAACACAGAAGCGAGTCAGCGGGAGGACTTTCCTTTCCATGGTAAAAGGAGAAGTGCCAGAGAGGGAGAGGGGGTGGGTGGCGTGGCCCATGGGAAGTGCCCAGAATGAATGCCACGGTTAGATTTCTCAGGGTGCTCTCTTGCGAACATGTCTAATTACATCCAGACGGCGCTTTCGACGCACCTGCCACAGCAACTGTTTATCTCGCCAGTGAGTTAAAGAGCATCATTTGCAAAGTTCGCTAGGAAGGAAAGCCAATTATGTCGCCGGCTAGGCACAAAGCACGCTCTCGCTTTATCTCCCCGCTCACTCTCCACAGCACGGCAGAGGAGCCTTTCATGCTAATTTCTGCTGACTTCCCCCCCACACCCCGCTCCCCGCTGCAAACACTTTCTTACACACTGGCCCCCCCTTGCTTCGCTCCTCCGTTTGGAAAACGATTCTAAAGCCTCTCTGAGAACTGGCCCACCAGCGAACCTGTGATACAGCAGAAGAGGGAGCAGTAGGTGGAAACAACCAAGTGTTGCTGCCAAAAATCAGACCTGCTCTCACGTGGTCGCTCTTCCACCCCGGACCCACTTGCTTTTCATTGCAAAAATTTTCAAACGTCCCCTGGTCCAATGAGATGTCAAAAGGCAGCTGGATTAGGCAGCCCCTGAAGAAGGAGACTGTGCGATATCATAATTAGAGTGGTCATTAGCGACACACGCAGCGGAAGGACTTGCAAATGAAGTGTGGCTTTTTCTCTCTCTTTTGAGCTCACTATGAATATAGGGAGAGGTGGGGATTAGTCAACGGGACCAGCTTCAAGTGGTAAAATAAAACGACATGTTGTGAACAGGTACAAAAAGGGAAAAAACCGCTGCTGGGGAAGTGAGCAGGATGCAGGGAGTGAAGCTCCTGGAGTGGGCACTCTTTGCAGCTCTTCCAAAAATCTCTCTTCAGCCACTGCATAAGGGTGGCACACTTCTTTTTGTTTAGCTTTGCCAGTCACATCTATCCCAGCACATTCCTCTCACTGCCGCTTTGCTGAGCTCGGACCAGCCAGCAACTGTTGCCTTATCATTCTCACTTCTTTCCTTTTAAGGGGCTGTCCCAAACCTACCTTTCCCCTCTCCTCACTCCCCCACCATGGCGCTCACATCCTTTCAGGCATTCTCTCCCTGTGATTCAGGATTCTAGCACCAGGGCTAAGAACCTTGCCTTTGCTCTTCTAGCGCTAACTCTTTGCGTGTCTCGCCCCTCTTGTCTTCTGACGGTCATGTCAAATCCCTTCTTTTCTTAATGCTCCTGCTAATGGGTTGATGTCTCTCTCCTTCCTCTTCTTGTCAGCCAATATCCTCCTCTCACACGGGACCACCAGTTGACTTATTTGTTTTCATTGTTGATTGAAGTTTTATTGCTGGGTCCTGCTACACCTTCCCACACACTTGGGATTACAGGCATCTGTATAAATCACGTGATGTCATGGCTGTGGGAGGGATGGAGCAAGCCAGAGCTCAGCTTCAGGATCCAGGCAGAGCTAGGAAGCGTGGTATACAACAGAAGAAATGCATACTGCATCTACTGCTAACAGAGGCGAAGTAGCTGCTTAGAGGATTAAGCATCAGCTTTTGTAGACCTGGACTCCCCCAAACCACAAGCAAAATCCCACTAGGATAACTCAGTGTTTCCCAAGGGAGATAAGCCCAAGGTGGCTTTCAGTATTTGTTTAACACATTCATTATCTTTAAGGCCCTACTTGAATGGTGGGATGATTGTCAAATAATTGCGGCTGAGTTGCGGACAAGCCACGGAAAATCGAGGAAAGTAATAACAGACCTGCATTATTTGCGGTAATTTGGAAAAGCTGACAACAGCGGGAGCCCCGCCAGGTGTGGGGCTGACAATGGGAGCTCCTGCTGTCAGCCACCTGGGGCAGAGAGTGGGAGCCCGGGGCTGAGAGTGGGGTCTCCTGCTATCAGTTGTCGGGGGCTGACAGCGGGATCCCGGGGCTAACAGTAGGAGCTCTGCCGTGTGCGGGACTGAGAGTGGGGGCTCCTGCTGTCAGCCGCCCAGGGCGGCAGGGGCTTCTCCTGTCAGCCCCCACACACTGCTGGGTTCCCGCTGTCAAAACTGCGATGGAAGCCTAATATTGCAAGATCCGCAATATCGCAAATTAAGGGAGGCCTTAATCATCCTCCTAAAGGTCTCAACGCAGGAGAAACAAACACACTTCAAAATTGAAATATACAAGCCTAGCACACTGTCAGTATTTCACCGGTTTTACCCTCTCTGCCTCTAGCCAGCATCCTTCTCAGGGCCTTCTCACAGCTGTATGGAGAGGGGAGGATGGGCGCTAGGTACAGTGCCACAGGTGAGGTGGCTACAGTGTTATTTGATTATAACTCACAAAGTGCCCCCTCTGCTTTTCAATAACACGTGATACATACAGGGTAGAAAGCGGTGTGTGGTTCTGTCTAATATACGACTCCACTGAAGTCAGTTTGGCCCAATTCCTAAGTCTCTTTCCCTTCACATGATCCTACAAGTTCAGAGCCCATCAGTATCTGAGAGAAGATTTGGGGAGGAAAACTGTAATATACATTTCCAGTATATTAATCAATATATATCGCCTCTCATCCGCCTGCTCTGTTCTCCCAGAGAGATTTAAATCCATCTGGGCATGGGCTCCATTGGTGTTTTGCTGTGTGAATTAAACTTGGCATCTCTCCACAACCACCTCACTATATAACCACCTTCCAAATCATTAGCACAGAGAAACCCGACTGTCCCAATACCCACCCATAGGTCTTATCCATGTTAACTGAATTTTCTATGGTGCTCAGGGGCCACCAAATGTGCTTCTTCGGAGTACTTATCGACTTGCCCTCAACACCCGTATGAAATAGGTAACAATTACCCTCTTTTATAGAGGGGGAAACAGAGGCTGACATTTACCAAAGGCCACACAGGGAGTTTGAGGCAAAGCCAGGATCAGGACCCTGGTCTCCTTAGTACTAGTCCAGAACCCTCCCCACAAACCCATCTTTCCCCTCCCAAAAGCCCTCTAAGACGCTATTCACTAGCACTGTTTCCCCTTGCTTAGATTGTTTTCAGAAATGTAACAACATTTTGCCCCTTACTCAGTTTATTTTCCTTCACGGTTGCTTATAAGGGATCTTATCAAAAGCTTTCTGAAATTCCCAGTAAATTAGTAATTACGCAGGTTTTCAGACCGATAATTATGCCCTTCCATGGCCCCTGATGTATTATTTACCTGAGATGTACATAATTAGAGCTCTTCTTTATAACTGGTATTATGGGCACTAAATTCTACTGCAGTCTATCGTGTAATTACACAGTTAGGCTGCATGCTAAACAGAATAAGCATAACTCCAAAAACTGGGCAAAAAAAATCCTCTTTCAGCAGCACAGTGAAGGGGTTTAAAATTTCAATATCCCTCCATTTAACTCATTTTTAAACAGGTACTAGTATCAGGTTTGGCTTCTTAATTTTGTTTCATTTAATCCCACTTTGCAAGGTTTAATGTTGTGCAAGATACTAAATTCTGTAAAGAGATTTATTTTAAAGCTAGTGTTAAAGGGGCATTTCCTTTCCCAGGTCTGCACAGATTTGCAGTGATTGTGGAAGCAGAATTGTATTGTCTTAAATTCTGTCTCTTTTCTCCCTCCCCGCACCCTCCTTCTACCTTCCAAATTATGATTATTTTTCGACAGCTTCTCAGCTGCAGCTAGAGGAGAATGACAGACATAGACAGGTACAGTTGCCATGGTACAACTGTCACAGTACTTTAGCTCTACTGTGCTGGCTCCTATAGAATAATTTAACTAGCCATAGTGGCAGTAGGGGAGGTGGGGAATGCTGGGTGGCTGAGCCCAAATAATCCAACTTCGCCTGCAGGAAAACCTAGTTCAAGCCCCATCTCGGAAGATGCATGTTGGTGATCTCTGCTAGGTCCACAGAGATAGTGACTAAGAGATCCCCACTGGAATGTCTTTGGAATTAGAGAATTACAGAAATGGATTAAATTGGAAGAGCTATAAAGTCTAGCTAGCTCCATTGCTTGATCTTCTGGGAATGCACTCTGCAAACATATTCAGTCTGTTCCCCCCAGAACGATTAAGTCCACAGTAACCTCAAATTCTTTTATACTTCCCTCCCTGCAGCATTTAACTGCTTGATCAGAGTGTTGATCAGTGACAGGTATCTGCTTAATATCTAAATTTATTCTTGTACTTTAAAACCCTGATGACAAATTACACAACTGAAGCTAGAAACAATCTTGCCCTGAAACTTTATATATGCTTATACCCTGAGATTTTCCCAAAGCCACTTAGGGGGCTTTGACACTCAATCCCCGTTAATTTTAACGGGAACTGAGCATCCAACTCCATTAGGTGGCTTGAAAATCCCAGCGTAATCTCCTTTAGATCAATCAGTTACATCTCCCCTCTCACAAAATGGGTGACCATGCTCAGTTCCCAAGGCCTGTGCTCATAAGAGTCTTTCTATCCCAGTACCACCTTTCGGTCTTCGTAGCACGCTTTTAAAAAAAGACACTGGTATTCATACTAGGTGAATAATTCTCATTCCATTGATGCCAGACAAAGCTCTTGGTTAGTGGAACTGTTAATACCCAAGGCAGAATGAGTTACCCATCCTAACAAAGGCAGTGCTATCACATATTGCTTTATGTTGCAGCTTAGATAGTTATTTGGGGGAGGGCGTTGTATCACAGCACATGTGGAAACTAACAGCTTAGTTTCATACTGAGTACGGGGGGTGGAAAGGAACTGATCCATCACTGATTTTTTGCATGTGGTGATTGTTTACCTTCATGGCGCCACTCATGAATGCTGTAGTTATCCTCTATGGGTGACTTTCTACTCTAGTTCATTGTAGATGTTTTCCCCTGGGCCAGATTCATTCAGGCCTCTACCTGGGTTTTGTGTAGTAGAAATTAGTGCAGAATCTCTATGAAAAGGCTTTTTGTAGACAGAGGAGGTTGCCCCTCGCTGGATCTGCCTAGGACTTACAGTGTAGTTTGCACAGTTTTACAGCCTAGTATGTCAGTATCCCCACTTCTAAAAATTACACCACACAGCAAACGCCAAAGGTGTCTCTATACTGCAATTAAATACCTGTGGCTTTCCCGTGTCAGCTGACTCGGGCTGAAGCCCAAGCTCTGGGACCCTAGAAGGAAGGAGGGTCCCAAAGCCCGAGCATCTAGACTGCAATGTTACAGCCCCGCAGCCTGGGTCAGCTGACAAGGGCCAGTCACAGGTGTTTAACTGCAGTGCAGACATACCCCAAGGTGCCAAGTTCTGCCTTCTGATACTCAGATGCAACTCCCCCTGGGGTCACTAGGTGGTACCTACATGTATCAACAGGAAGATCTACTGCCCCAAACCGTCCGAGACAGTGTGTGTGGCTGAAACCATGTGAGAACTCCACCCAGGCAGAGCGCCCCACATGAGCTGGGGCTCTAGACTGTAATTCTACTTGTGCAGATCACCTTGCAGGAGCAGGGCCTCAGAGTTCACAAGCACCAAGTCACCATGGTAGTGACACAAAGGCTGGAATTTCAAAATAGCCCACGGCTCGGTCAGGCCTGAGATCTAGGTGCCCGACTCCCTTAGAAAACCCTCCCCTTGAAAATCCCACTCTCAATGTTTAAATTGCAGCTCTGGTCAAAAATAATTTAAACTAAAAAAATAGTAGTCCCAGGAGAGCACACTACAACTCCAGTCTCCCAGAGCCTCCTTCTGAATCAGTTTCAAAGCCAGACATTTAAATTCTCAGCTCCATGGAGGATATAAGTAACTGAGAACACATTCTATTGTGCCTTGCGTGTCACCAAGAAAAGTCCCAACGATTTAGCCAGTGTGCTACACAGAGTATCTGTTAGATACCAGGCTGAGATTATGGTGCTAGTAGCTGAAAGACATTAATTTCAGGTTCAGTTTTAGCAGACAACATCTGATCTGATGGAGAGTAAATACAGAAGCACCAGATATTTTTTGGCAGACACCTATCTGAACATAGCTACAATTTGTAAGAGAATTTCCATTCCTATAAAGCTGCAAAAGAACTTCAGAAGTAACCAGATGAATTATTTTAATCAGAACAGACAAGAAGACAGATTTAAAAATGCAAATATATTAAAAATGAAGTTCACATTAAGTGCCTCTGTTCTCATTATTTGAGAACAACAACAATCATGAGATCTGATAGTGTGGCATGGACTCCAAAGAGAAAAAACTTCCTCACCCATCTCTCAGATCTTTTTAAAATTGGGACTGGACATAGCATTAGTACATGGAGTTAACATACCCACTCAGAGTCTGATAAAATGGGGGGAGGGGGAAAAAAACCCGTTGAGAGAGACAGTATTTTTGGTATTTGAAGCTTGAATTTGGGTGTCTGTTTCTGTTCAACAATACAAATAAAGCCTCGTGTCTCAGTATCTGTTGGCTGTAGGTTGTCTCTCTTTATAAGCACCTTATTAAGCATACAACTGCAGTGTACAAGAAAACATTTTTACAGGGTTTTTTTTCAAGACACCTTTATCGTATTTCTGCAAACCTCTGGCTACTTATCCGTAGTTCTCAAAAAGTGTTGGGTAAGTCTCCCAAAAGAGATGCTCTTTTGGTTTACTTCCTTATTTGCGTATCAGCCCGAGGGATGATGACAGCAGAAGCGTGTACAGCCTTGGAAATAGCAGCACTACGGACAACAGAGCAGCTCAGCCTTCTTTTACCAAATGGACACTGCAAATCTAGTCGTTCTCTTTTACTTTCCTGTAGATTTGCTTTGCAATCTATGTAGTGATTCTCAAACTTTCGTACTGGTGACCCCTTTCACACAGCAAACCTCTGAGTGCAACCCCCCACCCCCTTATAAATTAAAAACACTTTTTAAAATATTTAACATTATAATAAATGCTGGAGGCGAAGCGGGTTTGGGGTTGGAGGATGACAGCTTACGACCCCCCACGTAATAACCTCGTGATGCCCTAAGGGGTCATGACCCCAGTTTGAGAACCCCCTGATCTATGGTATATATTCAGATTTTAAACATGTCATACCAACTTAAATCAGTTTTAAAGTGAAGTGAAGAAATACTTTTGTCCACGTTATATAACAGAACTTAGTTTTAAGAGTCTGTGTTTGCATTTGTAATGAGCAGTTGATGTTGCGTTAGTATAACAGAGCTAGCTAATCCTTTTAAGTGGGCTCTCATGTATATTATGTACACATACAGATATGACCATGGTACAAGCATATACAGACAAAAGTCGTCAGGAAAAATTCTGCAGAAATATTTATTACCAGGCGAGGAAACATGGATGGTCTTGTGGTTTTGGCACTAGACTGGGACTCCGAAGATGTTTCAGTTTCCAGCCTTGCCACGGACTTCCTGCGGGACCTCGGGCAAACCACGTCTGTACCTCAGTTTCCCATCTATAGATGAGGAACAGCCTTTGCTTTCTCCACACTTTGTGCACTCTTCAGAGGGGGGACTGTGTCACTGTATGTATGTACAGTGGCAAGCCCCAGGGAGTCCTGATTTTTAAGTGGAACAATACAGTAATACAAAGGAATAATAAACCATGCTTGCTAGCATGAGTGGTTCCATTCATGAGCCTTATCCTCAGTTACACTACACTGCTGTGCGGGGGTAAAAGCGTATTACATATAATTTATGCTAATATTAAGGGCCCTTTACACTACCAGTGCAGTGTACATCTGCCTTTATATACAGGAGAATAAGGCCCAGTGTTTGAAGGAGAGTATCCTACATTTTAAAACTAAGATCAATCTAATAAACTGTTGCAAATTGACACCACCATTTAATGTTTAGCGTAATCACACGATAAAAGCATAGCTTAATTGCACCCCCAAAATTGTGTTCTTTGCACTTTTGTGTTTACTAGGGTTCCTGCGTGCTTTGAATTTGGTGCACAGGAAGTCCGTCCACTTTGATCATGTAACACTAGATTGTTTTAGTGTAGCTTACATTTTTCATACTGTCTGGAGGGCAAGAGGAAAAATGGTTTATTCCTTGATCAGGTATTAATTTAGTAAGATTCTACAGTATTTCAGTATAGATTTCAAGAACGTACAAATGGGATTTACGCAAGCAAAGCTGTACCTATCCACAGCTCTCTTAAATATGGTCCCATTGTATTGGCATGCAATATATTGTAAGCAGAGCGAGCCCATCTAATAGCAGCTGTGAACCCTGGCTACGTAACCTCCCTAATTTAATAAATAGACATTGACGAGACTAAGTGGCTGCTTAGATGGCTTTACCATCCTCTTCCATTTCTCCCCCTCCCAACTAAAAGCCTCTTAAATAAAACAAATTAAACCACACACACACACACACACACAAACCCACACTGCCTGAGCATTTTACGGCTCCATTCTCCAGCGGGAGCCAGAAAAATGCAAATGAATCCAGAGACCACAGAACGGCTCACTGAAGACTCAGAACGTTGTACGGGGACGTGTGTGTTTTGCTTCCCCCTCCTCCCCTCACCACTAAAACATCTGTAATAATATTCAGCACAATGCCATAGGTGTCTGCAACCAATCAGAGGCGATGGCAGACGCTTGCACCTTGCTGACAGATGCTGTCAAAATAGCCTTGCTGTCACGGGCTGGATGATAACGTGAAAATGAGATACAAATGAGGGGCTATCAGAGAGGGGTGGGATCATTGTTCTACTCAGTCCACTGGCACTGCACACTCAGACAAACTCAGAGAGATGTAACACACACAAGTCCTATAAGAAGTTAGGAAAGGAAATGATACCCCAAAATAACCTGCCATCACCAAATGTTTTAAAGAGACATGCCTATAAAGGGAGAGTGGAATTCACCTTTTCTAAGCAGCAAACATTTCTATGTTTATAAGCTTCATTTTCAGACCCAAAGCACTTAAAGCTAGTACACGCTACAGAGATCTTTCCCCTTGCTGAAATGCAGCCACTTCTGGGATGGGACAAAACAGCTGTTTTGTGCCAGGAATGCATCCATACTGTTTTGAGAGAGTCAGGAAGGAGAATAACTTCTTCCAAATGAAATTGCAGGGAAAATTTAGGGAAATAGGATGCAATTACCCAAAGCTATAATTGGACTACGTCAACATAGGGCTCCCATTCCTACAGCTGTGAAAAGGTGAAGAAGTCTTCAGGCTTACATTTTCAAATCTAGGCACCTACACTGATGCTCACAAAATATGCATGCACCTAGATAAGTATCTGTCTGTGCACCTGGTTGCTAGGGTTGCAGGCAAGAGTTACATTTTAGATTTTAAAGATCACAAGCAGTCGTGGTCTGGGTTTTACATGTCACCTGAAACACAGACTTTGACTAACGTGTCAGAAATAGGTTGACTCACAGCAGAATAGATTCATAGATTACAGGGCCAGAAGGGACCATGGTGATCATCTAGTCTGACCTCCTGTTACTCCTGGGAGAATTCGCACGCGCAGAATTTTTTCTTGTCTGCAGGAAATACATTTTACCGGAGAGGTGCTGCAGTTACACCTTTCAACCAGCAGGGGCTGCTGTGGCATCAGGACAGAGGGCAACTGGTCCAGGGCAGGAGCAGCCCCAGCTTCAGATAGGGAAGAGAAGAGGCTGCATTCTTCACGGCGCGCTGCCTGTGGGGCCAAGTCAGGAGGCATGGCACATGTGGGGACGGCCAGCGTGGGGCACATGGCTTTGGGGGTGGGAGGGTGTCACAGACTGGGGTCCAGAAGGGCTGGGGGGCGGGGGGGAATGTGGCGGGGGCTGAATGGGAGTTGGGATGCAGGGACAAATGGGAGTGGATGGCTGAGTGGGGGTGCAAGGCCACATGGGGCGTGGGGGTGGCTGAGTGAGGGGTACAGAAAATATGTTTCTGTATTGTAGTTTAAATGAATTATTACTCAAAGTTCTGTATTAATATGCCTAGTAAGGAATCTATTTGTCAAAAAAAAATTCTTGAAACTTTTTTGTTGTCTGTATTGTTACAGACATACTTGCTGACAGGTATTTTGAAATAAATTACCAAAATAATTGAAACTGGTGTAATTATACTGTGTTATTTTGACAAATAAAACATGCAGAATTTTGCAGAATTTTAAAATATTCTGCACAGAATTTTTATTTTTTTGGCACAGAATTCCCCCAGGAGTATCCTATGTAACAGCCCCCAGGACTTCCCTGAACTAATTCCTCTTTGAACTGGAGCATCTCTTTCAGAAGAATAGTCAATCTTGATTTTAAAATTGCCAGTGATGAAGAATCCATCACAAGATTAAGTTGTTCCAATGGTTAATTACCCACCTCTGTTAAAAATCTGTATCTTACTTCCTTTCTGAGTACATGAGGTTTCCTCACAAAGACTGGTTTTAGGTTTGAACAAGTGTGGTTGGCCCTTTAAAATAAATTAAGAGTATTGCACTAACAAAGCGATCCTTAAGCAAACAGTCTTCTGAACATCAGCTGGAGAAGACCTAGATCAGGGATGACTTCAGGAAGCAGTGTATCTTCTGGTTATTTCAGTTCTAAACCTACCTATGTGCTGCAGATGATAAACTGGGTCACAACTAGGGGTCCCCACAGCGTACAACACTGTACACAGATGAAGAGCTTGCAATCTAAAGAAAGTGGGCAAGTCTTCTTGGAGCAGCCTAAGTCATATGAAAGAAGTGTTTGGGGGCGGAGGGGAGGACCCCCTAATCCTAGATGCTTGGAGCAACAAGGTAGTAGTGTTTGTCACTTATGTAGGGCTTTTCCCATAGACTTCAAAGCATTTTACAGAAGTGCATATTCTCGTGTCACAAATGGGGAAACTGAGGCACGGGGCTGTGATGTGACTTGTTCAGTCAAGTAGAAAGTCAGTGACAAAGTGAGGAACAGAACTTGGGTCTCCCAACACCCAGTTTGGTGCTCTCTCAACTGGACAATGCTACCTCCCTAATATACATAACATCTGCTCATGATGTCTAGGGAAAGAGGGACTGGAGACAGTAACTTGTTCTCTTTTAAGAGGAGGGTTTCTAGAGGAACAGCACGTGCACGGAGGAGCAACTAGGCAGAAAGGTTGACTCTCTTCAAGCAGAGTATCTTTAAGGTTGGACAGTTCCCTTAATCTTCATCTGGAAATAGTCCCACAGATTTGTTCACACAATAAGAGAAGGAAGATAGTAAGAGCTGGCAGCCTCACACAGTTCATATGTAACCCTGCAAACCTTGCTGATGAGCTTTTATATGGTATTCCTGCAAATCGTCACTGCTCAAAGAGTTAACAATAAGCACAGCGCACCAACAAAGGTCTCTTACTAGGGTATTATTTGGCGCAACTGTACCTATACTGGGGGTCCAACTTTCACTGTACCCGTGAAAATGCAGATTCAGAGTCAAGGAGATCAACAAGAGATTAAAAAGGAACAGAAGGCAAAAAGCTGCTGGGCTCCATTTCCAAAGAAACTGAGCACTTGCAGCTCCAACTCGAGTTTTGGGAGCTCAACACCTCTAAAAAAATATCTGGCCCGGTGAGTCTACAGGCAACTCCTCTAAGCTCTCAAAGCTGAGCGTTTTACATCACACATCTTTACTGCGTAGAACCTCAGAGACAAGCTGCATCCCAATGCACTTTACAAAGGGTTTTTTTTTTTAAATACAGGATAAAAACAAAAGGGAGAAGAACGTTAAGCAGCATTGGCAAGAGAGGAGAGGCAGGTTTGCAGATGAGGCCAAGGGGATAGCTGAGTGGTCTAAGCCCCAGCTGAAGTCCCTAGAGCCACAACCCAGAAAGGGTTTAGCAGCCCTTTCTTCTTCCGAGATGGGTAAATTGAAGTTTCCCAGGAGAGGCTCTTTTCAGACGGTAAAAGGCCAAGGCCATGATCTCTGCTTCGATGGACGTGGAGATCTCACAGACTTGAGAATTTTGGACTCAATTTTTCATCTCCTCGACTGTTGTACAGCACGCTGCAAGCTTGGCTGCTGCCCTCTGCCCCAGATGTGGCTCCACCCCCTCAGTGCTGTTAAATATACAGTTAGGAAAGTGCTGTGGGATCCCTTCAAGATGAAAAAGGTATTACATAAAACACAAGACAGTATATTAGGAGAGGAGATGAAGACTCAAAGGCAGAGATCCAGCTCCAGATGTCGGGAAGGTGAAGGCTCTTGCACCAACGGAGTTGGACTAGGTGAAGGGACAAAAAGGAGGTAAGCAGGGGACCGGTCCATGGAAGATTTTTAAAACGGGAGAGTAATTTATAGACACAGCCTGACTGCACGTCTGCCCCCTGCCATTTCAAGAATCCTCCCAGTCACAGATGGCAATTGCATGTAAAGAAGGTTTTTACCGAAGTCCAACGTGTAACAGCTTCCTCATTCCCTACAGGTAGCGCCGTTTCCTCCCGCCCTTCTCCCGTGCCGTCGGTTTGCAGAGTAGACCTGCCTGCTGCAGAAGACCTAATTTCATGAGGCTTTTGTGCAAGCAGCGGGGTGGAAAATGATCATCAGGAGTCATCGTGTGGAGACGTGCCCCTCCCATTTCCTAGATCCAGCCTCCCTCCCCCAGAACCCAGGCAGCCTGAACGTGCTGTAGCAGAGAGAGGCTACCAATGATCTTTCCAAATACCAGCAGTTCTGAAGTGAGAGTGCACTCTTTCCCCATCCCACCGCAGCTCCCGCCTTCCCAGATACTGATGAGCAAGACAGTGCAGTCCTGCGTGACAGCGTGAAATTAATACGATTTTGGGGAAAGTTGGCAATGAATAATGAGCATCTGAAATACCTTGGTTCCACCCCTTGCTTCCACTTTAACCCCTTTGCTGCTAGCATGCCACTCTGGCACAAACGTAGCAGGATGTATATGAGCTTTAGGTGCAAACAGCGGCAATTCTGCAGGGAAGCAGCTCTGAAGATGCAGTTGGCTCCACGTAAGCAATTGTATTGCAGAGTAAGTTTTTTCAAAGGCCGGATTCTGCTAGCAGCAGTTGGGCCTGGCCTGGGGAGGTGCTCTGATCGCACCTTGGGCTTTGGAATACAGGAGTCCCTGGATTGACCTCTCCTTCCAGCCTAAGGGGTGGACCTCAGATGAATCCCACAAAGGAATCTCCACACGAGGGAGCTAGAAACCATGAGGCATTTGCCCCTTCCTCCAACCCCCCAGGTCAAGTCAGAAAATGCAGCTGCTGGACTGTTCAGAATAAAGGGTTAGATCATTGCCTCATAGCATAAAGGGTAGCAGAAAAGACCTCAGAGCCAGGACACAGGGATGAAGCAACTGTGCAAAAGCCAAGAAGGGCCCCAACCCAAGGGGAGTGGAGAGGATAGTCTGTGCCCAGATACCATTTGCTGGCAGACTAGTCTATGGGAGCTCTGGTGATCAAGGCTACTAAACAGAAAAGAGGCCACTGAAATCTGACAAGGTGAGTGGGATCAACTATGATGAGGAAGAGCTTTTAATTCTAAAAAACACCCCGCTCTTATCTAGAGCTTTTCATCAGTAGATCTCAAAGCACTTTACAAAAGAGGTCAGTATCTTTCTTCCCATTTTACAGAGGGGAAAACTGAGGCAAAAAGAGGGGAAGTGACTTGCCCAAAGTCACCCAGCAGGCCAGCGGCAGGGCCAGGAATAGGTCTCTCAAGACCTAGTGCAATTCTCTATCCACTAGACCACCCTGTCTCACTCTTTCCTCTAAGCAGTATATTTGTACTGTTCCACTGGCAGGCACTGGCTGTTGCATACCCTTATCCACCCCCTTTTATCTTCCTTGCTTATATTTAGCTTATAAATTGGAGCAGTTGGTGAGTTGCCATCTGACGTCCAGAGAGGCAGCCCTAAGAGGCTACCACAGAACCAGCTTAACTTGACCTTTTCCAGCCACTGACAGAAATGGATGCTGCAGCTTCCTTTTGGTTCACAACTTCCAGTCTGGTCAGGCGACCCCTAATCTCAGCAAGGTCTCTCCTAGTGCAAGAGTCAGGCTGGCTTCTAATTTCATCCATGCTTTGGTCATGTGACATAAGGATGGGTCTCAATTCCATCGGACTTGTCTTTTTCACCATGGTGGCTTTGGGCATGGGGCGGGGCAGTGTTTCTGCTGTTGCCCGATTCCCTCTCACACCAAATCAAACACTGAACATTCCAACTGCTCTTCCTGGTTTTTCGAGGGCTCCATTCCTCAAACCACTCCCGTAAGAGGCAAAAATAAGTAAAAGCTAGGTGTCCGTTCACCTGCAAGGCTGAGGTTCCTGGGAGGAAAGGACAACTTACAAGCGGTTTATAAAACTGTACTGTGCCTTTTCACAAGCACGGAGAGCGAAGACTTGCTAAAATATCTGAATTTTAAATTCCACTGGATTGAAAGGAACATCAATAACATCAGTCCAATGATGCAGCTTGTTAAAACAATGCAAAGAATGGATTTTACAAGTGTCAACATGAATGGAAAGCATTTGGGTGTCTTTAATAGAATGTGATTTTGTTAAGACATTCCCATGAAGGGAGGAAGACTGAAAAATAAAACATACTATGTACTACTGAAAGAGTGTCAAATTGACCTGTCTAGCTTCATGGTGAAAGTGCAAAAAATTAAAG
Organism: Terrapene triunguis; assembly: GCF_002925995.2. NCBI lineage: Eukaryota > Metazoa > Chordata > Testudines > Emydidae > Terrapene > Terrapene triunguis. The sequence goes on from NW_020665302.1 coordinate 4,717,790, forward strand.
TGCTTTTCATTCTCAACATTTCAAGAAATCTAAAAATAGAAACGGATTTTTTTTTTAATGCTTGTTTTCAATCTTGATTGTTCCTTGAATTACAAACTTAGAGGCGAGCAGCTTTAGATGTCAGGCAACTACAATTTCTATATAGCAGCTTCTAAAAACCCTTATGGCCAACTTAAAAGCCATCTTAATAGTCAAGCATGCATCTTGGAAACACGCATGCTTTGCCTCTGCCCGACGACAAAAATATTATTTTTAACAGGTCAGGCAAAAGAACACCACCTTGTAATATGAATAGCACTGAATGGGTATCCAAAGGTGATGTTGGACTAGATTACTGGGGCTCAGCAAGTTGCTTCCTATGAAGAAGAAACTTAAAAAGCACCCATTCATGCACACACGAACCTTAGAGTCACCAATCAGCGCAGATACGGCGTGGGGCTGGTGGTGGTGGTGGGAGATTGCCAGAGGGTAACCCGTTTGAACATGGCATTTCAAGTAAAAAAAAAACAGAAAAGCACTGATGAAAAACAAGGAACCGGGTGTAGGAAACTAATTAAGCCCCGTCACTAGGTTCAGCTTAGTGCATCGGTGAGAGCCACATCAGCAAAAATCACAATGAGAGACCCTGGAAATTCTTAGTTTGCATTAGACAATCCGCCGGAGTAAGAACAGGCCATTGAAAATGGCTCAGCAGAGAGGTTTAGGGGAGCAATGAGGGGGCTTGCGATCTGGATTGTTACCAACTCACTAAAACCAACGACTGTGATTAATATTCAGACCTCAGAAAGGAAAGATCCACTGAAGTATCGCTGTCAAGACAGCGTTAAAAAAATTCTTCTGTTAAACACTTTTCAGTTTCAATTTTTAAAAAGAACATTGAAAACCCATTTAACTGATTCCTACGTGGCTCATCTTGGACAGGAAACTAGACTGGTCAGTTTCATTTGCATGTTCTCATGCACTAGTCCAATACTGCTGTGTTCGGGTTTCCAGCACCTCAAGAAGAAAGAAAATCTTCATTTAAAAAACCATGAACACTTTTCTAATGTGGTGACAGACACAGACGTGCACAATCCCTGCATTTGCATCTGAAAGTAGGTACTAGTATCTCTGGAATTTGCATTTGCAATTTGATTTCAATAAAAGCACTTTTATGGAAAGCACAATTTCCTATTGTCAGAGGTAACCTGGTGTTTTGAAGCTGGTGTGTGAAACTATTAGTAAATCCTCTGGGTTAGACCTTGTTGTAAGCATGCACGGGGGCAGACTGTTAAGGCCCTGACAACAGCAACACCAACAGAGCAAGTTACAACACTGTTCTATTATTCTTTATATTGCAATAGCCTCAACAGGCCTCAATCAGGAATGGACACCCTATTGTGCTAGGCGCTGTACAAACATAAGATATTCCCTGCCCCACCAACTAATGCAGATTGGGTGTCCCTGAAATGTGCAAAAGCCTTGGATATGTGCAAGGGCTGAGTGCTGTCTACACTATAGAATGGAACCAGACATGACCGCAACCGTAGCGTACACAGGCCTCAAGAACAGAGGCTAAAACCAGCGCTTAATCTTTAGTCATTTCCATCAGGGAGCAAAAAAACAGGGATAAAAGAAAAGACTTAAAAACAAAAGGGACAAAGATCACGCAACAGGTGAGGCCACTGCAGCCCAACCCACACACTGTTAATGAATGCCTCTTCCCACCTGTTGTGAATGCTGCCATTCACTCTCCGAGCAGGAGGCTCACACCTACAGGAAGGAACAGTTCCCAGAGATGCTCTGGAGGAGGGGGAAGTGCAGCCGAGCAGAGAAACTCCATCCCTTTAGGATTGTGAGGCAATGTGGAAAGACACCTACAGCGCAGAGGTTCTCAGTCAGGAAGGGTGAGGGCAAGTGGCTGGGACAAATGCACTGATGAAAAAGCATCAAGCAATTGTTGTTGTTTTTTTAAAAGCACTTCCTATCAGTGTTCCCCAGCCTGCCCCCCACAAACCCCACCTAATCAGGGATAGGATGCATGGGCCAGAACACAAGCATAAGGGCTAGAAGTGCAATATTTCAAAGATAAAATTCCAGTTTAAATTCTTCATCGCAATTCTTCAACCTGTGGAATTGCAGAGCACACAGGGCTTGTTCATAGTTGCAACACTTTGTGTGTTCAGACCTGAGGATCCCAGCTGTCAGACACAGGATCCTAAATAGGAAGCTGAAATCCAGAATTAAACACTAAAGGGTAAATCCTCAGCTGACAAACTGAAACTACTCTGAGTTAGGCCAGTTTAGGATCTGGCCCTAAATGGAACATCAAAGATTGTTTTAATTCACCTATAATAAATGTTCAGGTATAGGATCTGCATATTGTATTTAGGTGCCACCTTTGAAACTGGGCCTCCAGAATAGAGGTTTTCCACTAGTGAATGTACAGACTGAGCAACACAAACCCAAACAAAAGATTACATACACATGAATTCATGTGTAGTGTACACACACAGACCATACGCATACATCTCATATGTATTTTAATCTAGCTCTACCATCTACAGATAGACCCAATGAAATCAGTTCTGCAGTCAGTTAAGTAGACGAAATCACCAAATCTTATCAGTTCTTCCTCAGCATCTTTAAAACCCATCCTTACCTCTTCATTCCTATTCCTAAAATCCATGTGTCCATGTCTTGGTCCTCACTTGCCTTGATTACTACAATCTCCTCCCTTCTTTGCTTCTCACCTTGCTCCTGGTCCCCCCCCTCTTACGAGCACTGCCGTTTGGCCTACATGACTCCATTTCAAATCCTCTCGCCGGCTTCCTCTACTCTTCCTGAGGAAGTTCAAGCTCCTGATTCACCTTCATAATCCTGCACAACCCTACTGCTCATGCCCCTCTTGCACCAACCAAGCCTTCCTCCCCAATGACCCTTTTGTCTTCTGTGGTTGGCCCACTCTGGTCCTTATGCTTACAGACCCTGTTTTACAAAGAACCACTGTTTCCTTTCTTCTTCAACCACCTTCTAACAATAACCCACTGACAAAAATACGGGTAGGAAAGAGGACTTCAGCTCCACTTCAAAATTAGACATTTGCCTGGTTATCAGGCATATCATCTGGACTGCATTATCCATGGGCCTTCTCTAAGTAGGCACAGCGCCTAGCTGCTCTCAGATAAACCAATGCCCACATTAATCATGCATCCTTCCCACTCTAGCACAAGCAGGTCATTCCAGCTAGTTTCAGCACTGTGATCATTACAGGAAATCCACCAACGAGACTGGGAGAGTAACATTATCCGCCTCGGAAGAGGCCGTCATTCAGATGAGCATTCAGTACACGGGTCTCTTTGGAAAATCCAAGAGGCAAATCTGTGGCATATTCAACCACCTAATTATTTCCTTCCTAAATCTGAACATGCTCTAACAAAAAAGAAAGACAATTTTGTAGCTTTCAGCACCAGGAGAAACAGCAGCGTCTTTACATTTTAATTTACTCCCTGGGCAGTCCAATGTTCCCCAAGAGACAAAGGGTACTCGTGTGTCTTTGTACATAAATATGATTCTTCAAACGATTCTAGCCAAAAGCTGATATTAAATATAAATCTAATGACAAGTGGCAGTAGCATTTGGTCATTCCAGGATTACCAGGTTTTCCTGTGCTATTTCTGCTCATGCATACTAATTTTTTTTTTTTTGCATTGGTACATTGCTAATCCTGACCTGCTGCACCAATGCAGTTTCACTGAAACCTAAACATCTCATGGCGACATGTCAAATTCAACAAAGTTTTTGATTGGGGAAATGTCTAAACAATTTGTTTAGACTTTCATTTCAACAAGGTAAAAATGTTTCATTGTGACTATTTGATTCAGTTTGCTTCAACTTTTATATTAAAATATTTTATTATATGTATATATTACATACATTTACATACGTTAACATAATATAAAAGCTAAACAAAATGAATCAAAACATTTTGACACTACCAAAGTATTTTGATAGTCCCAAATTGAAGTGCCCTGAAATTTTCATTTTATGGGAAATTGCAGCTTTTCAATCAGACTCAGAATAAAATATTTCAGAATTTCCCCACAGAATGGAAATTCCAGTTCCCAACCAGCGCTAATTATGGATCTTCAGTGACAGACACCAAGTCTTTGACAAAAGCAACAAAGAGTCCTGTGGCACCTTATAGACTAACAGACGTATTGGAGCTTAAGCTTTCGTGGATGAATACCCACTTCGTCAGTCTTTGACAAAATTCATTAACATTTTACTATCCGGAACGAATGTGAAAATGCAGTCTGGTCCTTAGGTGAAATTCTGAGGGCCTGGTCTACATTAGAAAATTAAGTCAGCTTAATTATGTCACTAAGAGGTGTAAAAAATCCACACCCCTAAGCGGCGTAGTTAAGCCAACCTATTTCCCCCTGTAGACATTGCTAGGTTGACGGAAAGATTCTTTCATCGACCTAGCTACCATCTCTCGGGGAGTTGGATTAAGTACGCCAGCTGGAGAATCCCTCCCATCAGCTTAGGTAGCGTCTACAATGAAGCACTACAGTGGTGCAGCTACATCAGTGCAGTGTTTTAAATGTAGACAAGCGCAAATACAGACAAGTTGATTATCTGCGTTATGTCCTTCCACTGATTTTGTATTTTAGTTCACTCAAACTTGACACATCCCACAATAATTTTAGTCGGCATTATATTCCCATACGTGATCTGTTTTCGCTTCTGTTTTACAGGGGTAATAAATATAATAAATAGAAAGCATTATATTAGCATTAATAGCAATCCTTTTTGTTAATGCGCATACGTCGGCCTAGTCTTTGTTTCCAGAGGTTGTATGGAGAGGTCTTCTATGGCACAATATTTTGAACTGTTGAAGAGTGAAAATAATTTGATCAGAAAGATTTGTACTGGGTATTAAGCTGCTAGAAGGATTTAGCAACTCATTTGAAACTAAAAATATTTAAAATAACCATTCCCACTTTTAAAATTGCGGCCACAGTACAATAATCGGTGTCAGGTGCTTAGCTATCTAAGCATTTTTAGTGGGTCATATACCCGAGCATATAGGAGCTGAATGTACCAATTAATACCACCTAGTTCTTATATGGGTAAAACCTCACTGTCCATTAATCGACAATTTTCTCTCTTCTGCCTTTGGTTAGTGAAAATTTCTATGGGTTCAAGTGCAGGAAGAAATCTTGGGGAAGGGAAAATTTTCACCAGTCATGTAGCCTCCCTTACTTGGAGAAAGGTGTGAACATGAAGTGTGTCTTGCACTAGGCTTCATTATATCTCAGTGTTCCTTCATAATGAGGAATGAAGAGCTCGTTCTGGTAACAACTCTTATTTTCATAGGTCATTCCAAGCTTTGAAGAAATGGATAATGACATAAGAATAACTTTATAAAGACTTAGTTAAAAAAAAAAATCAAACTATTTTATCAACTGTATCCTTCACCCATACTTTTTTTTCTTCCAGAAGAACAGATCCAATTTCCAAATCTTGCCCCCTGTAATATAGTTTTAGATTCATGACTGTTTCTACTTCTTCGGTCAGAGGGAACTTCTGTCCTGGCTACTTTGGCTAGATTACTCTTCTAAAAGCACTACGTAGTGAGTTGTGGGGTTTTTTTTGTTTTTGTTTTTTTTTGGGGGGGGTGGGCTTGTTTTAAAGAAAATAAGCAACAAAGCCTTTGAAAAAGAATAATGGACAGACCATTTATTTTTAGTACATTAAACCTGTCCAGTATCATATTCCAATCTTTAATCCCATTGGTTTCTCTAAAACAGAATGTTACTTTCACATAGCAATATGATATGCTATATTTATTCCTAGGAACCATAACCATGTTCTGGCACTATTTTCAGCTGTGTTCCCCCCCCCCCCCCTCCAATAGCTGTAACCTTATTCCTGTTAAGGGTGAGGTCCATACAAATTTTGTAACCAGAAAGCCTTACTAAATTTGTATGAATTAGACTCCTGCAGATAGAATATGGAGGTGATCGGATGTACAATAACGTAATCTGCATATAAAGCTATATAACTTGGTGTTTAGACTGGAAGTAAACCTTAATTTTGGGATTTTCTCGATCTTTTTTTTTAAATGGACGAAGGCAAATAATGAGGCTAGTAGGCAGCCTGGTTTTCTTCCTCTGCTCATCTGAAGCATGGGGCAGTGACAGATAGTTCTGATTTTAGAAAAGGGTTTATACATCTTGCCCAATTTACATGCAAGTTTCCAAAAACCTTATGTTTCCTCCAGAAAGAAGCCCCACTCGACCCCATCACAAGCTTTTTCTGAATCTGATTTTATGGCAGCTCTTATTCGGCGGAGTGTGCACCATGTGCATTTATAATTCTACGAAGGCAGCCTACAGTGTTCACCCCTCAACAAGTCCTATTTGATCTAGAGAAAATGTAAAGGACCTTTTTCCATTCTAGTTGGTCCTATTTTAGGAGGGGGAAAATCTTTGTAACTTCATGTTCAGTGATGCGAGTCTGTACAATAATGCCTCCATTTTTTATGCTCTCTAATTTGGTGTAGAAAGTGATATGGCTATGAAACAAAGCATTAAGATCAAGACTTCTGACGGGAAGTGGTGATTATCTGGGACCAGCATGACACGTTTTAAAGGAACCTAATTTTCAGAAATTGCTCAGGAGCTGCTCTCTGAAAAATAAGGCCTTTTCACAGGTCTCAAATTAGACACCCAAAATCATTAATCGTTTTTGAAAATAGCAGCTTAAGAGCCTCTCGATATAGTATCAAAGAATTAAAAGTCTTCACCCGAGACATGTTTTTTGTCTCCCCTCCCCCATTTTGGAAAAGGACAGTTATAAATTGATAAACTACATAACTAGCAGCCTCAGCAAAGACAGCAGACAGCCTGAAATACCCTCATTATTAGAGATAGTCCCTCCAGGCCAGGATTCAAGTATGGCGACAGATACAGTATGAGGAAAACGTATTCCAGCGTTGTCCATGCTTAGACAAAGGATTCAGACTCCAGGACTGCCAATCCAGCAGTGTTCACCATCACCAAATGCACATGAAGAAAATGGAGTACCTTCACTTTCCAACGCACTCCCTATGGATTAAAACCTTATCCCCGAACCTCTGAAACCAGACATGCACCTTGAATCCCCTGCAAGCTACAGGTTTGGGAAAGCAATACTAATTTAACACCCATGCATGGATTTTCTGGAAGTGTTTGTCTTCATCCTCCCTCTTCCTATGAAAGTTTTGTTAAAGTGATCCAAAACCCACCACTACCACGACCAAGGTACAGGTCTTCAAGGTTAGCTTGAATTGGCTAGAGGAGAGCAACAACACAGGGACAAGGCAGGCTTTTATACATATCTTAGATTGCTAGTATTGCATCCTAAACCATAATCCTCATTCCAGAGAGGCTAAGCACTGTGATGATGGATCTTTGAATCGACAAAACACTAGAGGAGAGAGAGGAACAGAGTAAGCTGCAACTCTGAACAATCCATGAACGTAAGCCTCCAAAAGTCGGCACTGTTTAAACAAATCAATCATTGTCCATTTCAAACAGCTAGCATTGCTAACACCTATTCTTGGGTAGATTTAAAAGGGAGAGCTCACGTGACAAAGCTTGAAAGGTGAAGACATTTTTTATAGAATAAAAAGGATTTTAACCTTCTGTGTTTCATACCCTGCCCAGACAATAATTCAGAAGTGGAGTAAAGGAAGTGGGTTATGGGACATCACTTGGGTGGCTGGAAAGTGGCTTTTGAACATGTGAAACAACAGAGAAGAGGCTTGTCCCACAAGGCCTTTAACCTCCCCAGGCAGAGCTACCATTGGCCTGCAGTGTCATTGTCTGCGAGCAACAACTGCAGTTCCCCTCTTGTCCTTTATTTCCTGGGAAGACTAAGAGTGCCCCCTGCTGCCTTGGTGAGGGAAATGCCTCTGGTTCCAAAGAATTGTTTTAAACTAAAAAATTATTATTAAAAAGAAACCCGCCAAAGGATATAAATCTATGGCAAAGGCATACAATTTTAAACAAAGCCCCAAAAGAACGCCTGGCATTTAATAATGTTCACTGTGTGCAAATTTTTAGCCCTTCTGAAAAATAAGTAAAGATTATTAAATCAGCTCAGTTCTCTCATTGCTGGCTTTTGTTCTGAAGATAAATAATGTGTTCCTAAATATATTGTCTAACTAAGTGAAACTGACATTTTGGTGGAACACTGCTTCCTGATTAACATGCATTGTTCTTAACAAGCTTTTGATAATGGGCTATCGAAGCCTTGTGTTCCTTAAAACAGACACTATCAAACTGCTCCCATACCCTTACCTTCTCAACCACGCATGGTTTTTCAACGCCCTTTTAATAACATGAAACAAAACATCTCTCTGTACTGATCTTTTATCTTTTGGACAAGTACAGATTCCTCTTGTCCCCTGAATATATTACAGAACCAAAAGCCAACCTGGCGCTGTTTATAATTTGGACTGTTGGCCGGTAAACTGCGGATATCAGCTAAGCACTGGCAATTTGACGCATCAAGTTGGTTGCTCTACAACTGGCAGAAAGGGTTAAGTTTGGGACTTGAAGGGTCTCATATGATTAGAAATCCAGGGGCAATTTTCCTCCCCATCCTAAGAAGTTTGAACAACGTTAAGATCCAAATTTTGGGTCTAGACCATTTCTAGGGGCTCTATCACTATACAGTCAAAGTACAAGCATACAAGATATAAGAGCCCCCAATTTTGGGGCAACCCTTGCCCTGTACAAAGTACTTTACCCGCACACGCCATTTTATATGAGGTTAATTGTTGCTAGAGAACCAAGCTTTGGGAGCTCCTTAACAAAGGGCGTGCACAAACCCTGGTGCCACGTGTACAGGACCGGGGAGGAATTTGGTTAGTTGTATGTAAAACAATCCTATCTGCTGTCTGGCCAATTTCTTGGTGCTCCTCACACCTCACTTTCTTGGGAAAGCCACGGAACATATTCTGGACAAGGAGAGATTTGAGGCCAGATTCTCAGTTATGATCTGAACCCTTTGCACTGCTTAAGAGGTGCAAAGGAGCCAGATTCTGTCTGTTACCCACCAGCTGAGAACTGCCCCAGTCAAGAAGAGTTGGGGTACAGAACTCAGCTCCTGCACCAACTGTACCAACGCAGGACAGGGAACATGTCAGAAGAGATAGGGATGTATTGGGGCATCTCGGTGTGGATCCTTAGTGGGCACATGGTCCCTAGGGGACCAGACACTGCTGGTGTACATTAGTGCAGCCCCAGGTTACTCTAATTCAGGCAGAGGCTGGTGCAGTTTGGCCCTCAGGATGAAGACACTACGACCCGCTCGCTGATGCGCCTCCCCTTCCCCCCCTACATGCTCCTGCTCCAAGTGGAGCTCAGACACAGGAGTAATCTGCTTATTTCATGTCATATGTCCATATCTGCATTAAATACACGTCTCACTTACCCTATAAGTTCCGTACTATTTATGATCAGACAGCAAGGTCACCTGCCAAAAGCAGCCACCAATGCCCCAGTGAGTAACTACCCACTGAGTAAATGGGCAGCAGCAGATTTCTTTACCTGAACAGCTCTCTGATTTCCCTCACGGTTGCCTGGAATGGGATATTTCGGACCAAAATCTTGGAGCTCTTTTGCTTCCTGAGCGTTTGTTTTTTGCGGGATGGTGTCACAGTGGGCCTGGTAAATCAACGGAGACATGGTAAGTTACACTGTAGAGCAACACACAACACAGACCGCTCTCTTTCTGGTTCCTTCCAGCTTACGAATCTAGACATTCTGGAGTCCAGTTTCCTGATCAATATGCTCAATGGCTTCTTATTTGAATCAATGGACACTTCATAGACCAGGTGGGAGAACAGAACAGTTTGATTACAGTTATACTTGGAATATATAAAAATCTGCCTCATTATTTTAAAAAGATCATAGTCTTCCTATGTGTTTGTGCATTATCTTGCAGACAGGACCCCAAATCCTGACAGGGGCTTCTGGGCTGGGTGCTATTTCAAGACAAGTAAATAAAGCACTATCTACGGATTACCATTCTGGAACAGACCAATCCTTCCGTTGGTTTGCTGACCTGCTCTGGTACAACAGGGAGAAGTTTGTAACACCGGCTAAATTAGTGTAAGTGAAGCACAACTTGTGCCTTTAGTTTCACTTTTAACTGGTCTCTGAAAGGCTGTAAATAGCATGAACAGTTCATGCTTCTGTGTAAAGCCATCAGGTTTGATTCCAAGACATGGATTCTGGCTGTCCAAGCCAGCAGGAGGTGGAAGCAATTCTTGGGCCTCAATGTACAGAGTGGTGCATTACCCCACAGCAGCCGAAGAGCTGTACTGATGGGCCCTTAAGGGAAGTCCTATGCAGCTCCCCTTGGTCTAACAAAGATGCCTTCAGCGTGAGGGAAGGGGCACAGAACAATATCATCTACAGGACAGAGGAGGAAAGATGCTTTTCTTTAAGAAGTTGGGAGGAGAATAGCAAATTACCCCAAGGAGACCCTTGTGACAACTTTTCTAGTTTAGTTCACCTTAGATCCAGCCTCTCTCACTTACGTGGTGAAATCATTTAGTGTTGCTTTGCGTTCTTCCGATTCCCAGAAGCTCAGTGCTTCCTTTTTTTATTTTGTACTTAGTCTAATAAAAACAGATTCCCACCTCAAATTTCATTTATTCCTATCCACTTGTTGGCCAAAAATATACCATATTAATAGGTATTATGCACACAGTATTAATATAATATACATCAGTGATGGGAAATTAGGTAATTGAATGTATTATGCTCTTCCCACAATTCTGTTCACCTATGTCATACATCCCACAACACTTTGCAAAGCAGAAATCAGCTTTGGCATTAGAAACCAGGAAACTTGTCAAAGCAAGGATGCAGGAACCCTTTGTACCAAGTACACTTTGGGAGTATTTTCATGGCTCATCAACACTTGGAATGCAGCAATTCAACCCAAGATATGGGAAAATATAGGGAGGTACTAAGGACAAAGCTGGCATAAACCAGTGGGTTAAACTTAAACTTTAACTGCTATGCAAAGCATTCTGTAACCTGTAAAAAAACAGACTATAAATACTACTAGTTGCAACGTGTATAGTTGAAGCACAACTTGTGCGCAAGGTGAACACGCTGCGATATAAGGATTGCTTCCCAGAGGGAAGGTATGTATGTTTCCTTTTCAAATTGTCCGACTTTGCCTTTAGACAATAAATGTGGCTAAAATTAGTTATTTGGTCTCTAACATTTTTAAGAACGAACAGCGCGTGCAGTCAAACAACTGGCTACACCTTTGAGTTAATACACTGGACTAACACCATCACAACTGCTATTTTTGAAGACCTACACCTGATCATCTGAAAGAGCCCAGGAAAAACATTTGTTCCATAAGCTAGGATGGTTCCAGCGTACCAGGTAAATGTGTATTTAAGGGTACGTCTACACTACGAGATTAATTCGAATTTAGATAATTCGAATTTGGGAAACAGATTGTATAAATTCGATTGTGCGCGGCCACACTAAGCACATTAATTCGGTTTTTAACCACATTAATTCGGTGGTGTGCGGCCACACTACCCCTAATTCGAATTTACAAAATCGATTTTGGTGCTACTCCGCTCGTCGGGGTGGAGTACAGAAATCGATTTTAAGCGCCTTTTAATTCGAAGTAACTGGCTCCGTTGTGTGGACGGGTTAAGGATTAATTCGGATTAACGCAGCTAAATCCGAATTAAAGTCGTAGTGTAGACCAGGCCTAAGACTGGCACTATTCACCACCCAAATTACAAAGCGCCACCAGCAACCATATTGTAAAGAAATGAACGAGCCATTCTGGGCAATCAAGGGCTGTTGCTGCATAAGTCTATTTGGCGCAGAGAAGTCAGACAGGAATCAGGCAGACTTACTTGATGGCCCTTTCGGAGATCTTCACGTCCAGCTGATGGCCATCTACTGAGCAACCCTACAAAAGCAAGTTACAACGTTTGCAAAAAGAAAGAGACCTTAAAAATGGAGAAGGAGTTTTACAGCTCAATTCTCCTTCCTCCCACCTCTCCTTCACCCAAGCGCAGCTAATACAGGTGAAGAGTACACAATACAGATGGGGAAGCAGTGTGGTCTAGTGGCCAGGGCATTGGCGTAGGAGTCAAGACACCTGAGTTAATCCCAACTGTGCCACTGATGTGATGTTGAGCGAGTTACTTCCCCTCCCAGCCTTTGTCTTTCGCTTGTGGGCCCTTTGGGGGCAGGGACCGTCTCACTAGGGGTATGTTCGACACTCAGCACAATGGGGCTCTGACCTCAGTCGCAGCCTGTAGGTAACTACTGAAAAACAAATATTAGAAGGGTTCTCGGTGCCTCATGACCCACCCACTCCTCCCCTTTGCCTGCGTCACCCATGGTTACCTGGAGCTGTCTGAGGGCTTTCTGAGCATGCTCTGGTTTCTTGTACTCCACAAATCCAAAGCCCATAGGAAGTAAAGTGCCTGTCAGAAAGGGAAGGAAAGAGCCCCGTAAACGCTTTGGCGAAAAGCATTCGATAGTGGCCTGTACAATGGATAGGCCCTTGTGACTGGTTAACGACAGACAACGAAAAAGTGAATCAACGCTGCTAGAAATGGGGTGAACTTTGCTGGACTAAACCTGCCACAAAGGAGCCATGGGGAATTAAAAAACTAACGGATATTGTGACATTTCAGGATACAGTCACCCTGGGGATGATGCAAAGAAAGTTGTACACCACCTGGGTATAGTGGAAATCCATTTCATATGTAACTTTTGTGAATGCAACTAAACAAAACACTAACCATCGGTCCTACAGAAATGATAGCTATGCGCATAAAAGGTCAGTGATCATACTGCTTACATACAAATTTGTTCATGCACAAGGTTTTCCTGCACTGCTGCAGTGGTAAACTTTTAGAATGAAATTTTCACCATAATCCAGACACAGGCATTCTCTGGGCATTCCTAATGTGCCTGATTCAGACAAAAGTTACCCCCCCAATAATGTATGCTTCCTTTTAGATGGATGTAAAATCTGAGTCTGGAGTTTTGACTGTATTTTTCATCTGAAACCTACCAAAGAGTTCACTCTGGCCATAAAGGAGGAAATATGTTGCACAAGCCAATAAAACAATTATAAATGGACCCTTAAATTGGTCTGTCGTCTAGGCAGATCCCTCGGCAGAAAGGATGGGCTTTTGGCTAGAGCCCTGGTTTAAGAGTCAGAAGAGAATTGGCTCTGCCACAAAAATCCCATGTATCCGTAGGCAGCTCATTTAAACTGCGTGTGCTCATTGACCATTTGTGAAGTGGAGACAATATGTCCTTTGTCGTATTTATAGGGGAAGCTCTTTGGGGTGAGAGGCTGTCTCTGCGTACATTCAGTGCCCAGCATATGGGGGCCTGAACTCTCGTCCTATATATGTGAATGGAAACTGCTTGTTAAATAATTCCAAACCTGGAGCTCAATTAATTTGGGGAAAGGAACCAACGATTTCATGCTCTCCACTCTCCCATTGGTTAATGTAAAAACAGTGTCAGCCCTTTAGGGTGGCCCTATTCCCACTTGCCAGGCAGAGACTTCTCCCTTTATTTCCAAAGGCCTCAGCAGCTGACAGAATGACTATTCATCCCTTGCTGGTTATCCACACCACTGGGGATGTCAGCAGTACAGCAAGTGCGCAGATATAGAAGCAGCTAACTAACTGCTGCTACAGAGCCAGGAGCATAGGGCTCATACACATTAGGTCTTCTCCAAACCGCTGTGCAAATGTCTTGGCAAGGGAGTGAAGGATTGAGATCTATTTACAAGCCAGAGAACATTATCTGCTGTCTTTCACTTTATCACCTAGGTTGTGCCCCAAATTTCACTTGTCCCTCTGAGCAACACAGAAGAGATGCAAACTAGCATAGTCCCTATATGGTCATTCTTATCAGTTCAAGGTTATGTGCTGAAGCATGGGCCATTCGCTAGAGACGACGATGAAAAGCTAACTTGATCTACAGCCCTTTAATTATTTTCTCATTCAGCAAAAATTTTCAACACCCAAGGCCATGCAACTCTTTTAGGAAACAGGCTCATAGTATCATAACTTCAGGGATCCATAAGCAAGGCCCTGAGCAGCAAATACAATGGCAAGTTTCCAAACTTGGATGGCACTAAGCTAAAGAAGTCCTTCTTCAGTGACAGAAGTTGATTGTCCTGGAAGGTAGAGTGAAACCAGACATGGTTCTGTCCTTAAACCAGATCATGTGTGTACCACAGATCATGAGCAAACATGGGGCTGGGCAGGCAGATGTGCCTGTGAGGTTTCTTTTTAAAACTGACTGAACTCTTTCACAAGCCCATGGCATGAAGTAGAGCTTATGACGTTTTCACGGAGCCTTCAGCTGACCCACTACGAGTCCCACCATGGTTTAATACTTACCTTTGGTGCATGACCTTCCCAGTTTAATCAGCACTTGATTTTTGGGGCTTACGTTTTCAGTCATTCAACATATGCATTTCTGGGCACATAATGAAGATTTTTAACATCAACTATCCAATTGCCCACACAGATGAACGCGGAAGGCATCACCACGACCAACCCAAGCAGAAGGAAATGCACGGCGATTCATAGGAGTACCTGCTTTGTCTTTCTTCCTTGAGATTGTGCAGCTCTTCACAGCTCCCACTTTCGAAAACGTCTGCAAAGAATTTTACACGGTCCTTAGTTCTCTTTGTAATTAAAGTGTAACCCTTTGACAAAGTTCCCCTTTTGTAGCAACTGAAACAGACAAAGTCAACCCAGAGAGAGAGAGAGACGCGCACACTGAACAAGGAAAAGACACACGTCATGCATTCTATTGTGACAGCCTTTATTTAAAACATTCTCTCAGTAAATATCCAACACACTGCACTATAGCTATGGAAAGCTGCAGTGGTTTAGATCATTGCTACAGAATACCGAAGTACTTAAAAGAATGCTTCCACCCAAACACTGGCTCCTTCAAAAGCTGTCTAACAATTGCCAATTCATTACAATATCCTTAGACTATTTCTCTTTCCAGTACCGCATGGGAGGTACCAAAAAGTGCCTGTGGCAGCCCGGCTGTGTTATATGTAGGCTTGGAAGGATTCGATTTTTATTGGCAAATGTCGGTAAACATGGATTTCACCATGTACACACACACACAAAAAAATATTTCTATCAATGATAATCAAAACTGAAACAGATAGACAATGAAAAATGCTGCTTGAGAACTACAGTTTAAGGACTTTTACTTTGTATATTTTGACGTGTGACGTTGACAGTTTAGGTTTTAACAGTTAGAAAGCTTTAGCTTGTTGAATCTCAACATCTACTGTCGTTAAATAACTGTTTGACACTACCCCCGCCCGCCCGCCCCCCCGTCTAACCCCTCCTATAATTTCCCACAACTGTGAAAGTTTAAAACAAAAAAATGCTAGCAATCAACATTGCTATTATCCATCAAAATTATAAAAAATAAAAACTGAATTCTGCCAAGCTTAATTATATGCTGCGCAGCCCTAATGTAAATATAAGGGATTGGACCTAATTAGGTACCAGTGAATCTACAGGAGTTTGTGGTTCCCTTAAACACATCAACTTTACAAATTCAAGGCCTTTGGATTCATGATATATACAGGAAGGAAACATAGGGCAGTAAAAAGGAGGATGGATAAGTTTCCTCCAATTTTGACTACTTGTATGGGAGATTATTGAAACATTTGGTGTTTCAACAGTGAGCGAGGCATGAAAGAGAAGGGAAATGGGGCACCTCTACTGGGACACAGGATGGGATAACACCCCGTAGTCTGGAGATGGATTGCTAGAGATGTCTAAGCAATTAAGTTAGCCTTTGAAAACTGCCTGGGCTGGTAAACTTTCCAGGTAGACAGTCTACTCGACTGCCCTCTAACATGACAATTGATGTGAATGAAAAAACCCAACTGAATGATTCTCTGGGCATTCAAAGTTACCACCAGCCCCAATCTGGGCAGGAGAATAGTTTCACAACCAAGCTGGAGAACAGCTCTAGCATGGTCTATAGCTACATCTACTGTCTCCAACCAGCAAAAGGGAGAGTTGTTTAGTGGCTGGGAAAGGAAACAGAAGGAACTTCAGGTTACTCTTCCTGGCTCTGCCACTGACTTACTGTATGTCCTTAGGAAAGCTACCTCACCTCTCTACTACTCTTTACCCTAGCAAAATGGTGATGAGACCTTCCTCATAAGGGCCAGAGGAGGCTCAATGTTTGTAGAAGCTCGGATGAAAGATACGTACTGATGAATGCTTTATCAATAGCTTTAAAATACCAAACAGTAGAGCAGCTGAAGGACTTAAATCCAGGCTGAGCCACAAACTCACTGTTTGACCCTGACCAAACCACTCAAACCGAGCTGCTCCATCTAAACAGAACATTGCTGGATACACGCAACACCCAGTCCCACCACCTCTCCCTTTGTTCACCTCCTTCAGCGTATCTTCTGTGGTGGCAAAGTTGAGGTTTTTGATGAACAGTGTACATCCTGGAACACTCTCCTCATCCTCGTCCTCCTCCTCCTCATCTACTGCTATTTTTTCTGAGCCCTTTTTAGCTTCCTCAGTTTCATCACCAGCTGTAAAGCAAGAGAACAAACCATAAACACCATAAAACGTAACTAACTCCAGGCAGTTCAGGAGACTGAAGGGATTTATTGTATTTTGACCCCACCGTCGGAGCCATCAATGCCCAGACTACAATGACTCATCTCTCCAGCTGCATTTAGTAACAGTTTTGTGGGTGAACTTGATGGTCTTGGACACGCAGCCACAGCATGGATAGCTAGTGTAAGCCACGTATTGTTCTTCTAACATCCTTGAATTCTGACCTACGCCATCCTATTTCCCAGGAGACCAGACACTATGGTGACAAGCCTAGGTAGATACTTGCTCCAACCCTGGGCTCTTGTACAGCTCTACAAGTATCCCTCAACAACGGCCTGAAATACCCACTACTACTCCAGGATAGGCTGCTAATCAAGTATCTGACGTACAAGGTCTACTCCTGCATCGGTGCATAAAATACCTCAAAATACTCAACTCACTGACTGGATAAAAGGACAACTGAGGATCAGGTTCAAGATGGCAGCCATGCTCCTAAAGCACCCGGCCAATACAGTAGTGCATCTGCTCTGTTAGTTTATTTTCCATGATCTATGGACCTTACTCAGCTGAACTACAATACAGATCGTAGCATTTGGGAATCAGCACACAATTGTACTGCTCTTCTGAAATACCACAATTAATGAGGACTCTGCTGTAGCGTTCCCTGGCACTCACCATATTACAGAGTAGCACCTGGGAACCGCCATCACTAACACAACTGCATCACCTCAGCTACAGTTTAGTGCACCACAGAGGAACCTCCAGCACAGAGACAACAGAATCCCCTCTGCACAACATCCTAGAATCAACAGGGTAGCAAATGCTGGGTCTCATTTTTTAATAGTTTATGGGCCAATCTTCAGTCATGTTCGCTGTGCCAACACATCCCCTGCGTGAACAGCTTCTGCTTCATTCCATTTTGTTGGGGGCTGTAACCAGGTTTTAAAGAGTTGTGTACATGAAAAGGATCTTCACGGGTTTTTGTCCATACTCGTTCAACTCGCTCACCACAGCGAGCGCCACAAAGACTCCCCCGGCCTTTTTCCACTTTCAAAAAACAAACCGAATGTATTAAACTTCTAATTAATCTTCAAGAGCTCTGGCATGAAATGGCCCTTTTATGCTTTAATGGAAATGGCAACAATGATAACGTTGTCCTTTTAACATCAGTGGCACATGCAGCCGTCCTATCTCTGCCTCAAAGAGGAAAGGAAAAGGAAAGGAAAGGGGAAAAGAACTTCACATTTCTCTGAGGAAGGCCCTTTCGCACCCATTGTTCAACAACTGAGGAAGTTGGAGAGGCTGTCCAGAAAGGAGGTGGAGAGGAGTGAGAAAGGGAAAGGCAGGCTCAGGAGAGATGCACAACGCAGAGCGTGGGGCTAATATCAGAATCTAAACTGGAGATTTGCCTTGTGCCCCAAACTTCCCAGAAAATGATGTACATGCAGAGTGGGGAACTCCAACATCTCCATCCGCCACCTGCTCCCATCTCCATTCCAAATGCTGGCGTTAGTGAACAACCCATGATTGGCTTCCGGCATTATCAGCAACTCAAACCCACATGCTGTCCTCCTTCCCACCCGGCACCAAGGCAAGGTAGAAGAGTGACTGAAACACACCCACCCAGAGAGGAAGGTATTGCCAACAGCCAGGCTCCTGGGCTCCCTCCTCTGCAGAAAAGCTGGGGTGCAAAACCAAAGGCAGCTCCAGAAACAACAGAGAGCCGAGAAGCAGTCATACAGCTATCACTATACCCCCAATATCTCTAAAGGCTCACCTAGCCCTCCACTACCATTGTATCCGAGCACCAAACGTGGTGCTTTGCCTAATTCCTTAGCTTTAGTGCCTACCCTGGGCACCTCCACTGCTGACTGCAATTCCCCTCTCTCACTCCAGCATGGCATGCACCAGCACTGGACACCAACAGCTCTCTCCAGGCCTCACCACATACGCACGAGTTGCCAAACCACATCACCTCGTGATCAGCATAAGATGCTTCAGAGGAAGGTGTAAAATCTCTTGAAGCCTTTGGGCCTCATCCAAAGCACACTGAAGTTAACAGGGATCTTGACACTGACTGCACGGGGCTTTGGATCAGCCTTATCTCGCCTCACTACAATTGATGGGAGGTGGTTGGAGTTTTTATTGTCTCCAAGAGGAGCAGGATCTGACTCATTCCACTAGAGAGGTGCCGGAAGGCGGACGTGGTGCCACAGACGTATGCCTAGCTTGGCCTTCCTACTGCATCTACCCTTTGTACTGAGCCCTTCCAAAACGGCTGCTCATCTGCTCTCCTGCTGAATAGGAATGTTCTGCTGAGACCACAGGGCCATGAGCTGGGTTGGTTCCAGAGCGTACCCAGATCCCTGCTTTGGTTAAAGAGCTGCTTAGAACCAGACAAGTCAGGGCAACAAGTGATCAACTGGAAATTTCTTCCCCCCTGAAAGAGTTTTTTTTTTTTTTCTGGCCAAGCACTTTCACTCTTAATTGCAAGAGAAACTTTTAGCAATTGCTGGAAATCAGCAAACTTGAGTAGAAAATTCATTGGTTTTGAAGACAACTGGGTTGGAAGAGGGGAAAGATTTAGGGTGGGGGGAAGGTGCCTCCATCTGCGGTTAGCACAACAGTCACACACAGCCACATGGGGCTCTGCTGTAATCAGACTAAGGAATTTACTGCTGCCTCCCTCCCACAGCTTCCCCCAGGCATACGGTGCCAGAGGCTGACAGCAAAGACCATTATCAAACCGAAGCAGCTTTCCAGGAGCTCCTGTGCTTAAAGCCCTTTATCTGGAGGTGAGGGTCTCGGTTATGGGGAGATAAAACAGCTGCCCCTATCTTTGTCTCTCCCCCAGGACCTGGAATGGGAAAAGCTTTTCATCAGCTCCCTCCACCTCCCTGATGGTCTTGAAAAGACTTCCAGGGAAAAAAATAAATACAAATAATAAACCCTCAGCTATCCAACCTCCTTCCGTACTGGTTTTAAAAGTGTTTAAGGCCCCAAATATGCAAGAGCAATGCTAAAAGCCCCAGGGATGGGGAGGGGAAAGACATAAAAAAGGTCACGTCCTTACCATAAGAGCAGTGGGAATTCACCCACACAAGGCGTGCAGTGGGGCTTGAAATTAACACAGGCAAGCACACAAATGCACACACTGCTCCATGACCTGCCAGCCAGGCGATCAGCTGGTCTGGGCCCTTCCTTTGTTCAATCAAAGCTGGGATCCTCAGGCCTGGCCCTTCAATTAGGTTCTTTAGACCCTTAGAGGAGGGCACCATGTAACACATGCAGACAACAGGCATGTGCTCAGCTGTGTCGATCCCCTCTCTCTGATGGGGAAATTCTGTCAATAACAGGCTTTGTTATAAAGTTTGGGGGAGGGGGTCGAGCTGCTTTCATGTCATGTTGTCTATACTAAAACAACAAGGAGTCCGGTAGCACCTTAAAGACTAACAGATTTATTTGGGCATAAGCTTTCGTGGGTAAAAAACCCACTTCTTCAGATGGATACAGACTAACACGGCTACCTCCTGATACTTGTCTATACTAAAGCACCCCATCACAGCTACTGTTCGTGTTACTTCATCCTTCCTTCCTATCTCAGTACTGATAGGGCCCTCATCACCATGGTATCCCATCACCCCGAAGTCACTGAGGGATTTTATTCTCAACACCTCTGTGGGGTAGGAAAGCACTGCCCCCAATTTACAGATGGGGAAACTGAAGCACTGGGTAGATTCAGTGACTCATCCTGGGAGGCTGTGGCAGAGTCAGGAATTGAACTCAGCTCTCCCAAGTCCTAGTCAGATGCTGTAACAACGATCTCATCCTTCCCCCAAAAACCATTCCTTTCATCCACCTCATCTGTCTTGCCTTTCAGACTAAGCTCTCTGGGGCAGAGACTGTAATTGCTATATGTTCACACAGCACCTGGCACAACGGGGACCTGACCTGGTTGAGACCCACAGGCCCTGCTGCATGTTAAGTAACAGCAGCAGATTGGCCTTGCTCGTCCTTTTGTTCTGGGACTGCTTCTGCGACCCTCCTTGTAGAGCTCAGTCTCCATTTATACCAACCGTGCACAAGGAGAGAACTCTCTAGTCGGGGTGGTGGCCTGTATAGAGTCCTTGTAAGCTATTTATGCTGCTTCTTGGAATAACCGAGACACAAGATGGGTGAGGCAACATCTTTTACTAGACCAACTTCTGTTGGTGAAAGAGACGAGCTTCTGAAGAGCTCTTCTTCAGGTCTGGACTATAATAATAATAATGATCATCATAATACCCTTTCTAAAGCAGAAATATTACCCATCAGCTGTCACTTCAGTATCTAAGCGTCAGTGAGGCCACCTCTAAAGTCACCAGATTTGACAGTCTCAGGAGTGCCTCAACTAATGGCAAGATCCTAGACAGTGTGATCATCTCCACTGCAAGTGGAGTTAGTCCCATCCACCAAGACATTTAAAAATGGCCTACACTGAGCACCAGAGACTACTGTATCAAGAACAATCCTGAGCGTCTCAAGGCACTGAACATGCCCTGTGTTCCCCCTGACTGGCTGCTGAAGGCTCAAGATCAGAAGCTTCAACAGAAGCCACCATAGATCCTCGCACAAAGCCAGAAACATTCACTGGTTTCAAAGTTCTCCCACTGGCTGGGCTTCATAGACACAAAGCTGAGACTGGCAATGAGACTAGCACAATTGCTACATTGTTCGGCCCTGGGCATGAGTGCCATCTTCTAGCAATGTGTGTGTTTCAGGAGCAGGAAAAAAGGTCTTCAGCCAGACACTTCCTGCCTTTTTTGGCCTGGCTTTAATCTCATCTGCCTAGTTTTCCTGAAACTCCTCAAATCACCCTCCTTCAACAAAGGAATTTGCATATTTTTGGACTGGATACCAGTACTAATACTAAAGCACATGACGCATAATAGCTATTGCAACCAAGCAAGATGCACATTTTCTTGGTCCACACTGCATTTGCGTTAAGGCCGAATAAGGGGAAAGTCTAAGCAAGCAATTTCTCTTTGCATCTCTTCACTGGCTCCCCCTTCTCTATCCTATCAAATATTCCATCCTCATCCTTCTCGACAGACATCTGTGCTCTTCTTGAAGTCTTGTCCTCCCATGGCTTCCCTGACTCTGTCCTCTCCTACCTCTCTAATCGCTCCTTTAGCATGTTCCTTGGGGGATCCTCCTCATCCACCCTTCAACTCCCTGTGGGGGTTCTTTAGGGCTGTCTTTGGTCCTCTTCTCCTCTCCCTCTGCACCTCATCTCTGGGTAATCTCGTTGGCAAACACAAATTCAACGACTACCTCTGTGCTGACAACTCAGAGATACCTCTTCACTCCAGCCCTGTCTCCTGTCTAGACTAAAAACTCAGCCTGCCATTGACACTGCCTCATGAATCTCTAAACACCAGCTCAAGCTAAACATGGTTAAGCCCGAGCTCCTAATCTTCCCCTGCAAGCCCTCCCCGCTACCTCCTTTCTCAATGATGGGATACCACCATCCAGACCTGCAACCCGAGTGTCATCTTCGACTCAGACCTCTCTCTAGGTCCTCACATCCAGGCTACATCTAAATCTTGCCGATTCTTTGGGCATAACACCTCTACGATACGGCCCCTCTTATCCATGCACACAGCTACAAAATTCTCATCACCTCGCGGCTTGATTCCTGGAGCATCCTTCTCTGGCCTTGACAAATCCCCGCTCGCGGCCATTCAGAATGCAGCTTCAAAGATCATTTCCCTTGCCCATCGCTTTGACTCTTTGCATCCTTCCCCTGGCTCCCCCTTCTCTGTCCCATCAAAGATAAGCATCACTTTCAAGGCCCTTCATAGAGTCATTTGCTGGTGACATTCGGCCCATGGGGCCATCCTCCACTGCCCACTTTTTAAATTTCCAAACCCCTCTGTGCTTTCTCCTGCACTATTCCGTATGCTTGGGAGGCGCTGCCCATAAACGGCTCACTTACCTCATTCCCCTCCTCCAGATCCCTCCTCTGTCAGGATGCCTACGCAAAGCATGGCAACGGTCAGGCTGTTGATGTGCACAGACCTCTACCACTCACGCTGCCCAACACTGTCTCACCATTCACTTGTACTCCCCAGCACGTCAACAGCCATCTGTTGCCTCTTATGTTGTACTTCGATTGTAAGCCGCTTGTGACAGGAACCGTATTTTTGTTGTGCGCTTGTACAGCACCTAGCACAATGTGGTCTTGGTCTGTGACGAGGGCCGCTGGGTGCTATGGTAACACAAATTAATAACGCTGCCCCTGCATTTCTGAGCCACAATCATTCTCCCACACTGCTTAACAGCTTGGCTCTATTCACCCCTCTGACCTCACACATGCTACCAACTGAACCCCGCTAGTGCGCCAACTCTTAACCCCATTTCCAACATCAGCACTGGCTTCCAAAAACCCAAAGGGAGAGAAGGGCAGCAGCAAGCAAGCGCACTGCTGTATTGCTTAGCTCTAGAGATGGCTGCTTTCCCAGGTCAGCAGTCGAGCGCCCTGCAGAATGATGGGGGAAGAGAAGCTCGGCTCATCTCTAGACACACGATCCTCAAAGCAACTTCAAGAGGGGACTTCAAGTAAGGCAGAGGTTCTCATCCAGTTAGGACAAGAACAGCATGGCCACTGCTCTACAGGAAGAGCAGGATCACACACACTACAGTAAATACCTCCTCCCCCAAGTCAAAATTCTTACCAGTTCCCAGCCTGGCTTCTCCTTCCTCTCCTGGAATCTCAGGCTGTTTCTTCTCAGGGGGTGGGCAGGAAAAGACACCCATGGGAGCCCACTCGAGATACAGAGGGACGTGCTGAAACTGCAAGGGTGATAGATACAAGGGATGTCTACAAGACAGGGAAGAAGTGACTTTGGGGTGGGGGGGGGAGGGAGCATAAGTTCAAATCTCAGCTCTACCTTCTCAGGGGACATATTACAGGAGATGGAAGCTGGTTGGAGGTTAAAGGCACAGCCGCATGCTCTCCCCGCAGGGTGTGTTCTCACTGGGGGTTCAGTAGCCTTCTCTAGGGCTGAGTTTGAACAGTACCGAAGGCCCAGGAAACAGCGGAGATTTTTATAACTAGACTTTACGCTGCGCGTTGCTAACAGCGGTGACTTTTGCTAGCAACATGGGGGGGGGGGGGGGGGGGATTTTATTCTCCTAAAAGTGCCCTGATCCTCTCCCCACTTCTAGAGATTGCTTCCCTCAGCCCCTCCACATTGAGCAAGAACTTGCACCCTTTTGAATTTGATTACTAATGATTACATCTGAAGCTTTAAGATACTGATACCTGATCGAATTATTCCTACCTGGCTTCTCAAAGTGCCAATGCTGGGACAGAGAAGAGGGTGGATTTGCATTAGCCTGTCTAGCCTGGATCCCCTATCCCGAAATGCGAGTTCCACATCAGATGATGCACGTTGCTGTCCCCGGGCTTACCTTGGAGTAGGCCAGCTTGGTGAAGGCTCGCTTGGCCTCCGTGGGCTCCAAGAATTCCACAATGGCTGTGATCCCTCCTTCCGGGAGCAGCACTCGCCCGAGGCTGCCATGTGGGCCAAAGACCTCCTCCAGCTCCACCACTTTAGTGCCGGCAGGGAGGTTCTTCACTAGGATCACAGTTTTACTCCGTTCTCCAGCAGCCTGAAAAGAGGGGGGGGGGGGGGAGGGGGAACAATACAGAGGAGGATTCTTATAAGGGGTCTGAGACTTTGGGGCCCCCCCTGCTCCATTTCATATGCTTCCAGGATACACTGCAAAGCCACAAAGAGCTGTGTAAAATGCCCTTCCTGACTGACATGCAGGCCCAATAGACAAACTCCATTCACTCACAGGGCGCATCAGTTCCCAACGGTACAATACATTCACACCCACCGCTGTTCTCCATTTGCAGCTCAGCTAACTTCGTACTGCTGCGTGCATTCAAACAGCTGCCACGTCCCACTCCAGGCTGGACGCATTTCTGTGGTGGATGAATCTAGGGTTCAATCCTGCAAGGTGCTGAGCAATCTCAGCAACTGACTTCAATGGGAGTTGAGGGGATCAGGATCAACCCCCCACCATTTGAGATACTTGGGTGGGGAGAAGATAGTACATAACCCTAAACTGACTTATTTAACACTTACATGTGGATATTAAGGGCTGGAGAGGGAAGGATGAAAACTATTAATGAGCGGTGATCGTTCAGCTGGTCCTGCGCCAGCCGTCAGCCAGGAAACCCTATCCTCGGAGCTGTGCTGATGAGGTCTGTGCACAGCGATGTTTAGCATGCAAAGATGCCGTGCCGGTTATTCTAGCCTAGCACCCATTTCAGACATGGCTGTTTTTATTCTACTCAAAACTGGACCAAAAAAAAAAAAAAAATCAATCTCTGTGAAACAGAAAACCAGAAAAAAAATGGAGTAGGGACTTTGTAGTTCACATTTTTATACTCAAGCATCTCAGAATCTCTTTGAGATTATCCTGAGGCTTCTGATGGAGTTGCAGAATCATAGAATATCAGGGTTGGAAGGGACTTCAGGAGGTCATTTAGTCCAACCCCCTGCTCAAAGCAGGACCAATCCCCAGACAGATTTTTGCCCCAGATCCCCGCCCCTCAAGGATTGAACTCACAACCCTGGGTTTAGCAGGCCAATGCTCAAACCACTGAGCTATCCCTCCCCCCGCCCCGACCTCCCGGAGGAGAACACAAGCAGACTGAAAAGCCCTGAAGGGAGATTTCTAGAGACAGGAGGCTGAAGGGAGCCAGGTCAAATGTGTTCACCTTCCCTGGAAGTTGGAGAAGAAACATCCCAAATCCTAGTGCCACTGACTCCAAAGTTTAGGGTTTTCCTCAGCTTCCAGCCATGGCACTGTAAGGACTAAGCACTAGGAAACCATGGGATGTCAGGCGGGGAAGGAGCCTCACGTTTCATGTGTGTTGCGCACCATGTGATCAAGAGAGCTGAAAGGCTAATGTTCCCAATCCTCTTCGCACCCAGCTAAGCCAGGAGCAGACTGCCAACGTACAGACTGTTCTCTCTGCTGTTCACCGTTCAAGTTTTTATAGATGAGTGACCCAGCCCTACACAGAGAGCACCCCCACGCCATTATCCTGCAACACTCTCTCCTGAACGCCTGACCCCCTGAATATCCGGACACTAAGGTGAGAAGAAATAAGCCATCTGCTGCTGCAGCAAGCAGGGTCTCTGCTGAAGCGCCTCACCTGACTGAAGGAATCCAGGCTGACTCCATTGTCGATCAGGAACTGGCGGACGTCCTGGACAAGCTGGGTTTCGCCCAGAGCTACCCTCACGGCCACGCTGCCTTTGCCTTCCTGCAAACGAGAGCAACAGTGGTTAAATCCACAGAGTGACAAAGCCAGGAGCATAAACTACACCGTAATAACAGGCCTAAACTATAGAGGTGCCGAGCACCTGCAACACCCGGGCCACTCAGACTCTGGCCTAACTGGAGGTTTGCATACAGACAGAGGATGAAATCTTGGCTCCGCTGACTTCAATCAAGCCAGGACGTCACCCTGAGGTTAGCTGCTGACTCGTAGGCCATAACTCAGCTTTTAGGTCCACATTCCGTGCTGTTACGCAGATGCAACTCCCATGGGAATTCCACCCCTTGTAACTGAGGGCACGATTCAAGCCTCAGCTAAGGAAAAGAATGGTGCTGAATGCAGCAGTAAAGTGTTACGTAGGGTGGTTTTAGGACCACAGCTATTTCAGCTGGTGTCTACTTGGCCACTTGTGTGTAGTTATGAGCACACAACTGCAGTAATTGTGAAGCAAATTAGGCACATACAATACAGCCAGGATTTTACGAACACCGGTGTTACGAATAACCAGTTATAGGAACCATTTTTTCCCCACAGGGAGGGAAAAAAACAAAAAAACAAAAACAAACCAAAAATATTATCACACAACAAAAGTGATGTTAATGAAGAACAAGTCGACATCCCTGCACATTCTGAGGCTGTCAATGCACTGAAAATTGCTTTGCACTGGTTTGAAGAACAAGTGATGCAGGGCACCATACTGCAGCTTATGCACTGTACAAACTGTAACTGAGATCTTCCGTTTTATGAACTCCTCAACCCTCAGTTAGTTCAAATAGGGATTCTACTATACTTGTGCACTTAAGTTATCTGAATATCTGCCCTCTGATCTCTCATTAGGTTTCAGAGTTAACACGTGAATATAGTGACCTGAGCAGGGCAAACCTTGAAATCTGTGCCATGCTGTCTAAACCAACATTACATCCATCACATCCAACAGGCTCTCTTCACACGAGAGCTAGGAGCTACTTGGGTATTAAATAAAAGCAGTCGGATTCTACAGAATGCAAGTCATGTGGTTTGGACAACGTGCATACAGGGACCAGACCCAGCCCAGCCACTGGGTGCTTGGTACCACTTTTCCATAGTAACGAGACGGAGACTTCACACGCATGCGACTTCTGACTTCAGTGGGCTATACTGCAGATCTTCCAAGGTGAAAGGCTGACACATGTGAATACTGTTCCAATTATGCAGGCAGAGCCAGGAATGATTTTTGTGAAACATACTTCCTCCTTTTAAAGCCTGAAACACCCGCTGTAAGACTGCCCAATATGTCCTCATTTAGCCTAGAGATGCGGGTAGAAACCACATGCCACCTGCTTGAGAGAGGGGGCTCCTGCTTCCTGAACCGGAGTCTGATCCACCTGGCCCAGGTTTGCCTGTTACCCCCTGTTCACCACTGGGACCCACCTGGCACCCTGCTGCAGCCTCCCGCTTACCACTCACAGCGGGATTTTCAAACGCACCAAGCATCCACCTAACTCGGCTTCCCATCGACCTCAATGATAAAACTCCCATTGACTTCAATGGGAGCAGCGTTAGGCCAATGCCGAGTGCTACTGAAACCCCCGCCCCAGAGAACAGGAAGGAATGTCGGGCACTGCTAAGTAAAAAGAGCTGCCTACGATGACCCAGGTGCCTGGATATACCTTGTATTCCATTTAGCACTCTGCAAGTGACCCCCATTCAGATGAACTCCCAGATACCGCCCACATCGAGTTGTTAGTGCCGAGTTAAGACAGCAGCACTTGGGTTCACACTATGAAGGCTCTATGCAGCCAAAAGAGCTAAGAGTCTAGATAAAAGCTGTAACGCAGCAAGAGCCAGTCCATCAGGGTGGATAAAAATCAATGATTTAAAAAAAAATAAAAGATTTTTATTTAAATCATAGATTTTTGCCTCAAAAAAGCAAAAGATCATTTTAATTAAGATACCTTTGAACTATAATGTAGCTCATCATGGAATAGGGATTATAAATTCTAATTCTATAGTATGAGACAATATATTCATGTAATGTTTAAGAAAAGTTTTGTAAATGAGTTCCAATAGTTCATGGATTAGGAACCCAATTTTATGGAGTTCCAGGGGCTTCTGTATAGATTATTTAGGTTAATCTTTCTATCTACCCAATGGGACTCAGTGCTCAGTCTAGAAGATACCATCAGAGACGCTTAGTTTTGCAGTTCTCAAAATGTGGATTTGTGTCTCCAGAGATAACGTGCTTGTTAACAGCAAAAATGGTGGTGGTTGTTTTTTTTTTTTTAAAGTTTGTTGTTGTTTTTTTAAAAATATTTCATTTAGCTATTTTAGTTAAAAACAATTTAAACAAAAACAAACCTGATTTTAAAAAACTTGAATGTTTAACTAAATTCAAAAATTCATGCTTGTTTTGTTAAAATATTATATGTTTGCTGTTGAAAAAAAAATCCAGAATACATAACGTTGTTGTTTTAGTTAAACAAAACAATTTAAATGTCTGTCTGGTGATGTTCTCCTCCTAATACAGCATGGCAAGAAAATCCTCCAAATATTAATGATTAACCTGTTGAATTGGAGATAGTTCACCTCCCAGTGACTTCATAAATATCTGCTTCAATTACCTTTGGTAAATGAAATAACCAATCATTTATTTTCTGATATAGCTGTAAAACTGATCTGAAAAGTTTTCAAAATAAATCACTTCAAAAAGGTATAGTGTACCTTCTAAAAATGAAACCTACATCTATCTCTGAGTTGTGAAGACTATGTTTGTTGTTATAACCTTAATACAAGAATGCACTTTTATGTAGAAATCCATGATTAAATCGAGTCTTCTTAACTAGTGATTTAAATTAAATTGATTTAAATCAAATCCACCCTGCATTCCATGGACACGTGTACTAAGGGAAACGTAGTTCATGGTACCATGAGGTGTGCTAAGACCCTTCAAAGAAAGACACCCAAAGCAGCAGCCCTTAAGCCGCAGGCCACACGCTTCCATCCACAGACTGAAACGCTGCTCCCCAGCTAGAATCCAACTCACGTGATCAAGCACTTGGCTCTTGGTGGCATTGTACTTCTGTGCGATTGCATCTGCCACAGCGTTCGTGCCCATGAACAGCGTGTTCCAGTTGTGAGAGCTAGAGGCCGAGGAAGAGAAAATTAAATAAGAGGCCTAAATTGTAAGATCATTCACACCTTCCAACTGACATCTGCCTCAGAGTGACACAGAAGAGACACCCAGCGGGCCAACAAGGATCACAAACTGAATGGGAGGAAGGGTAGAGGATAAAATGTGGAGGAGGATAGGGGAGCAAGCGGGTTGTAAGTAGTGGGAGAGAAAACAGAAAGGCTGCATTTCAGTGGAATAGGACATTCTTCACTCCTAAACAGTTACAGAGCATTGGCTGGGCTCTGTTTAGCCTGCCACCGCTGGAGTTAGAACACTGAATTAGAAGGACTGATCTCGTAAGGCAACTCCTATGAGCCAAAAAAGCATCCCTTTTCTTTGGCTGAGCCGAGGCCAGAAAGAGAGAAGATGCGAGGACACTAGAGTCAAGGAAGGGGCAATGTAACGGTAATTTTCCTGGCCCTGTTCCTTAATACACCCCCTAGAGAAGCCGCACACATTTCAATTCTGGTCCCAGAGGGGAATTCTGCAGTTAGTGCCATATTAAAACAAAAGGCTCCTGCTGTGTGACACCGCTCCCCTCTGTACCTGGCACTGTTTGCTTTGTCCTTGGACTCTTTCTGCTTCTTGTAGGAAGAGGATCCTTCAGCATCTAGGTTCTCCCCTTCTTCCTTCTTTATGGTGGAAGGTAACACATGCAGCATCCTGCCCTAGGAGACAGACAGTATAAGACCTAGTGCCTCTGAATCCACATTCATGAAAAAAAAGTCTCACTGCCTCAAGGTAAGATGAACTAGTCAGTGCAGCACTCCCATGCAACTTCCTCTCACGATGGCCTTTCAACCTGACGTGGGATGACCTCCCCTTCCTTCTCTGCCACTTCAGGCTGGCATCAACGCAACGCAACGCACCAGAGCGGCCCAACAGGGAGTTTGAAAGATCAATGAACTCCAACCTCTTTCCCTCTGGTAACAGCATATGATCTCTGCATGGCACCGAGCTAGCAGCAGCCTGGAGTTTTCGGAACCCACTGGCCCACGCAAACTGGTGCTGCTACACTGCTGCCCTAGGCCTTCCCATCTTAACAGCACTCTGTTCCTCAATGCGCTGAGCATCCCATTGAGCAGTGCACAGTGGCACCACCATAAGCATTTGACCTTCTGGCAATAATCCTTATGACCCAACATCCCCTCCCCTGCAACCTAACCATGCAGGCGAGTTAGTGTCACTGTACCTGAAACACCTGCCCGTCCACTTCTGCGAAGGCCTTCACTGCATGCTCCGGGATCATGTAAGTGATGAAGGCAAATCCCTTGGGTTTCTTGGTCAGACTGTCTATGGGGAAATGGATCTCGGACAGGGGACCTGCAAAAGGCAAATCCTTTCCATGAGACATGCCCCCTTCTCAGGCACTGCAGAGCAGGGTTCTGAGCTGGTGTCTTCTGCAGGAGCCCAGCTGATGGAACGAAGCCACGAAAGTTGGGTCAGCTTAGCACGTGCAAGGAGATGTGCGTTCAGAGAATCTGGGCCTGCTCAAGGGTGGACTGCATGGATACGGAAACCTTTATTTACCAAGTTGGTACAAGCCAGCAGGAATACCAACTTCCCCCACATCCTACTCCTGAGGGCATTCTGTGCCAAAAACTAAAAATTCTGCATACAGTATTTTAAAATTCTGCAAATTTTATTTGTCAAATAAATGTGGAGGCTCCAGCATGGCATTGGGAAGCACAGGCCACTGGCTGCCCAGAGGGGGGAGATCACTGTACATCTCCACCCCCACTCCCCCAGGACACGGACTTAGCAGTGAGGCTGCACCCAACCGATACAGTGCAAGGACCAGGCCTGCCCCAGAAACACCCCAGGACCCTGCCCCTCCTTGCCAGGTGCGGGCAGGCAGGCTCAGCACGGCAGGATTCAAGTGTGGAGGGACTTAGTGTGGGGGGGATCCAGGTGTGGGTTGAGAGGGTTCTGTGTGGGGCAATCTGGTGTGGGCGGCTCAGTGGGGGAATCTGGGTGCGGGGGGCGCGATCTAGATGCACAAGGGCTTGTTGGGGTTTTTTGGGTGCAATGGTAATGGGACTCTGCAGGGGGGGTCCAGGTGAAGGTGGTTGGGGCTCAGCGGGGGGCACGCTCTGGGTGTAGGGGGGAGATATGGCTCGGCAAGGAGGTGTGTGGGGCTTAGTGGGGGGTCCAGATGCTGGGGGAGTTGGACTCAGTGGGGTGGGGATCCAGGTGCAACTACTGGGGACTCGGTGGGGTGGGGATGCGGGTGGCTCATCGGGGTGGTCGAGGTGCAGGGGAATTGGGGCTCAGCAGGAGGGTTGGGTATGAAGGGGTCTGGATTTACAGGGGTTGGGCAGATGGGGGAGCAGCTCCCTGTACAGGGAACCCACCCCTGCAGCTGAGGAGCAATGGGTACAGGAAGCAGGGGAGTCAGAGAGTTTGCAGAGCTTCCTGCAACCAGGGAAGAAATCTGGGGGTGGGTCTGACCCAGGCCCAGATGCCATGCAGGGGAAGAGGAAGTCCCGTCCTCCCCAGCCCAGCCTAGCAGCTGAGCTAGGTACAGGGTAGAAGCCACCAGCCAAGTCTTCCCCAGTCCCGCCCCCTGCCCCATAGTGATTTACCTCTCTGCCAGCTGCCCTGGGCACCCAAAACACACTGCTGGGGAAAGTCACATGACCACTCGTGGCTTCCTTTTGCTTCCCCAACAGAAAGTCATTTTTCTGCAGGGAAGCAAGGAAATCTGCGGGGGACATAAATTCTGCACATGCACAGTGGCGCAGAATTCCCCCAGGAATAACATCCCCACTAGCAATGTGCCTTGATTCCCCAGGCATCTAGACATGAGGAACATGGCCTCCTGATGCGCTGCATTGATTAGGCAACTTACAGGCCAGCCAGATCTATCCGGGGCCAGAAGGAGAGGCAGTTCATCACCCAATCTTCTCTCTTCCAGTGGCACACTGGGGCTCCATAAATCCTACTCAACCCTGAGCTAGGAGGAGATGTCATGGAAGTGGAAGGGAATTCAGCCTAGATGGCCTCCTCCATAGCTGGCCTCCATACAGAGATTGCCAACCAGGAGGTCAAACATGACCGTGAGTTTTGAAATGGGTTCCAGTTGTAAAGATTTAGTTTTAAAATGGTGCCCATCCCTGTAGTATCTGGGCATCTGCAGGCTAACAGAGTACCACAGCTGTCTCCTCCCCTGCACCCAAATGAGCCCTGAGAGCCAGGCAAGATGATTAACCCTCAAATTGCTGGGGGGAAGCAGGAAGCTGAGTGGAGCTCCATTCCCTACCATATTTGGAAAATATTTGCTCCAAGTCCTCCTCGGTGCTAGTGTAAGGGAGATTCCTGACAAAGAGCCTTCCTGACTCCGAGAGGTCCTCCTCTTCCTCATCAGCCTTCTTCCTCCTTTGCCAGGGCTGGTCTTCGCCCTTCCGGGTAAGCTTCATCTTCAGCCCACTCTCCTCTCGGAACACCTCAATGTAGCGCCCACCTGCCGCACACAACACAGAGGGGAACCTTACATCTCAGGCACTTCCAAAGGCCTCAGCCGGACCTGAGCCCAGACAATGAAAACATATGGCCGTCTCTAAAGATACTGGGCCAAATGTACTGCCGATGTAAGCTGGCAAAACTCCACTGACCTCCTGTGGAATGCCCCCTCCCCCCCACCAAATGAATGCAGCCCACCCCACCTCTGGGAGAAGAATGTTAATGATGTTTTGGGGAAAGCATGCTGCACCTCAAAATGAGAGAACACCACTGGTCAGACGCCTCACAGAGTCAGGGCAGCGTATTCCAGTTCTCATGACCCCTCTCCATTCCAGTCCTAGGCTTCCACGCAATAATGGTTTTGCAATATAGGACCAGCTTTCATTGAGGACTGGGATAAGAGCAGGATTTGAACACAGAGCTCCAGCACTAACCCACTGTGCCATCCCAGCCAGGTTTAAATCATCGTTTTTAGGTTTAAGACAAATGGAACGACCAAGACACTTCTCCCAGGTGCATAATGGAGCTTTGGCCTACCACCAGGAGCTACAAAAGTGCTGCAGTTCTACTGTAACTGCTTCTATGGTACCCATCTCAGTGTCATTTAGTATGAGAAGACAGAATTCCTC
This sequence comes from Terrapene triunguis, assembly GCF_002925995.2. NCBI lineage: Eukaryota > Metazoa > Chordata > Testudines > Emydidae > Terrapene > Terrapene triunguis. Next base: position 4,751,059 of record NW_020665302.1, read on the forward strand.
GTTTCTTGCCCACTGCTTCTGATCCCAGAGCACTGACGTTTTTGAAGATACCAGAGAAGGGACTTTGAGAGCGAGCTTGCAGCATTTGGCCTGTACAGCAGAGATCCCAAGATTGGGACTGCTCCCCGAAAGGTTTCTTGCAGGAGGGTTAGTGCGGGTGAAACGTGCTACATTGACAGGTCAGAGCTCTCTATACAGCCAGAGACAGAGATACAGCATAGGCTGCTGCACAGCAAGCTTCGGTCACGTTGTCATGGAGGGACTTTTGGGGAAGAAAAGGGAAGAGTGCCCAAGACCCAGCCAATCCTTGACCTCTCTGCTCAGACTCCCAACTGAAAGAGTGGGTTTTGTGATGTGGCTACTGGACTGAAATCCACTAACATGGTTCACAGAGGCCAGCCAGTCAGCAGATGACGACAGCTTTCAGCCAATACCAACCTGGGCCAGAGTCCGACAGCTTATTTATGACCCGCCCTGCTCTCCCAACCCCATACTACTTGGTTAGCTTGCGACAGTTTAGCATTTGGTTCTTTAATGAACCTGGGCAACAGACTCAGGGTTGTGGATCATGCTGCTCTTTGCGTTTGGCCTGCGAGCGTGATCGACATCATTTCCTGCCAGAGCAAAATCAAGAGACAGACCAGAATCCACTTGACACTTTAACAGCAAACAGGGCTTACGGCAGAGCATCACAACACCCACAGACCCATTAGAGTCAGTAACGAGGACCTACAAGCTGCCCTTACCCATGTATTCCTTGTTTCGTTTCAAGGCTTTCTGTACTTCTTCCTCGCCGTTGAAATCAACAAAGACGTAACCTGGAAGGAAATCAGGTTCAATTGAGCACCACATGGGGTATGCAGATGTCCGTACGTACACACACACTGGCACTAACTAGCCAGTTAAGCACAACCTAATGATGCCAGCTTTTTCTGTATTAGATCTCCATAAACACGTGTTTAGCTCCCATTACAAATTGACTCTGGGCTGAAAACAACTATCAGATTTCAGACAGGAAGGGATCTTTCATTAAAGAGAAATGATTGTTTAAGATGACTTTTGTTCTTGTTTGTGTGCATGTAAATGGTCTTAAACTGATTTGGCAGCTACACCCCATGCGTTCCATGTGTTTTTACATGCCTCGAATTAATGATGGGATAGAAGATGCACCCCCCTAAGGTTATGAAAAGAAAACAATACACATTGGAAACACACTACCAGCCCTGGATTTATTTTGTGTCCCTTCTGGTCCACGCACCATCACCAATAACCATGACCCAACTCGGTTCCAGGTGTGGTTAAGAGCTGAACCTCAAGGTAAAGGACCACTAACTGGAATTTGGTTAACAGTTCTATAGAAGATGCATGAACCAGAACAGAAGCCATCTCCCATTTGGCTCTGCGGAGCTTGGAGTTGCAGAAAGCAATAAATCCCACTGGTCAGCAAAGCAAACCAAAGTGGCCCACTCCACACAGGGAACAGAGCTGTAGGGCAAAGGACACCATTTTGACTGTGTCACTCCTCATAACTCCATTCTAAGGGTACGTCTACACTACCCGCTGGATCGGCGGGTAGCGATCGATCAATGACGCGATAAAATCGATCCCCGATCGCTCTGCTGTGGACTCCGGAACTCCACCGCGGCGAGAGGCGGAAGGAAGCGGAGTCAACGGTGGAGCGGCAGCAGTCAACTCGCCGCCGTCCTTACGGCCAGGTAAATCGACCCAAGATATTCGCGTAGCTGAAGTTGCGTATCTTAGGTCGACACCACCGCTCCCCCCCTGCTAGTGTAGACCTAGCCTAAGGTAAGGAGATTGGAGTAAGTCAAAGAAACTTGAGGTATGAGAAATGGGGCAATTCGTAGCGATTTGGAACCACAGCTACAGGAGACAGCAAAGGCCGGCACGGAAAGAGCATTCCTAACAACATCTCTGCTGTCTCCTGCACCCACAATGCACAACCCCCCGCAGCCAGTACCTGTCTTATTCCCATGTACGTTTCTTGCTATCCTGATTGCCACCGGCTTCAGGGGCAAGAGGAATTCTCGAACGTTTTGCTGCAAATAGAAAAGAGGAAAACAAGAATTTTAGCAAGTCGGGCAGATTTCGGGGGCCTACTTTTGTAAATGTCACGAATGCTGAGTAGATCCTACAAAATCCTTTCATAAACACAGCCAGGGACAGACTTAGAGTCCAAGGGACCCTCTACAGTCTAAACATACCAAGCCAGATTCCAGTCTCATAACTAACCCATTAACTTGCAGATACCTAGATGCCCCTGCACAGCACGTGCTGGGTTAAGTTGCTGACTGCTAAATGGTAGACCCTGGGAATCCAAGGACCATCGTCCTCTTCCCTGTTGCAAGCACGATTTAAGCCCTAAACGAGGGAGCGGGAAGGCTGCGATGGCAGAGCACATACCTCAGTGACATTGAACGGGGCACCGCGCAGCTTCACTGTGTACGGCGTGGTGGCTACATTGGGATTGGCCCGATTCTTCAGCTGGACAGAGGAAAAAGTGAGAGACAACATTTGCAAAGTCATCCTTAGCAAGAGGTTGAGTCTGGAACAGTTTCCGGACCAACAGACAACGGTGGCCGGCCGCAGAGTGTAAAGATAGGAGAGATGGAGGCCTGATGCCATGGAGCTAGTCTTACCAGCAAGCAGGAGGCTGGGGAAAGGACAGAGTAACAGATGACTCACTCCCACCCCTCACATACAGAGTCAGGCGACTCGGATAGGGCGGAAACAGAGAGGGACAGCGCTTCGTCCCTTCCAACAGCCAGAGGTGGGGTAGAGGGTTCAGTTAGGCACTGATACACTATGGTTGATGGGCACACATGGGATATAACAGACAGACAAACACCCCTTCCACCCTTGGGCAGCAATCAGGGAATCCCAGAAGCTTGGAGATGGAAGGGCTGGGGTTCACAAATGGGTTACCCCTGGATCTCCACCTCATCTTTTATATCAGCTTCTGACATGTAGATGTGGCTAGCTGGCAGGCCAGTAGGTTTTCCAAGCCCTGCCTTAGAGAGCCTCAAGCTTTCAGCCCTCCAGTGGGTCTAACAGATCCCACATATATACAGCACCTGGCCTGCAGCTCTGTTACTCCATGAGGTTCCTGCCTTATTTAAGGTCAAAGGCCTGAGCCTGCATGCAGATAACTAGTTCCCAGTTTCTGCCCGTTCCTTGCTCGGGTACTTAGAGACGCAACCCCCACAGTCAGGGAAAGTCACAGGTGCCAGAGTGTTCATAAAACAGCTGGTGATTCCGCGTGGCCAACTGTATGTGAGACATCTTAAAGGGCTCCAAATTTCGGAGTGCACCAAGCACCCATCCTCTAAAATTCAGGCCTCTTCAAGGTCGGTCAAGTTGGGCAACGAAAATCTCTAGTCATTTTTCAAAGTTTTGGCTAGCGTGTCTAGTCAGTTACAGTGCAACCTGGGCGAGACAGTAAAACACAGGATTAATCACTACTAAGGGCAGTAATCCTGTACATATGCCCTGGGCATCCTGTGACTAACAAGGCATACTAGACAAGGGCAGCCGGTAAGATGGCTCCAATTACATCCCCAAAGACTTCAGAGTATCTGACCTAGCCTAATGATGTAACAGTAAGGGAACGTACCATTAAATTCCCTTCAATGGGCAAATAATTTAATCTGCTTTCACATTTCTCCATGCACTGCCCCACAACTTGACCACCAAGGGGACTGATTTTGAGACCACTATGGAAAACTGCCCCTTTGAAACAAAACGCTAAACGGGGAGACACACAAAACAAAAGCGTAGGTATTTATATGGCCCCCCATCATTGTACTGTCAGAGCACCTCATAATACCCCCGTGAGGTAGGCAACTATTATCCCCATTGTACAGCAGAGGAACTGAGCCAGACACACTAAGTGACTCGCCCAAGTTTGCACAGGAAGTCTGTGGCACAGAAGGGAACGGAACCCAAAACACAAACTGTCCATGCACTGTGTTATATCTGGGTTTGACTAAAATCAGGCGCAGGCCCAAAACTTTGCGTCTGTGCTTGCTACATCCTGAATGGCTGCTACTACGGTGTTTGCCTTTATGAGATCGCTCAAATGAACGGGGACCTTGCTCCCCTCTCCCCGTGATGTCCCCGTTCATGCCTGTGTTTCCTGGCAGCATCCTGTGCAGAGAAGGCACGTGAACCCACGTCTCTCAAGTCCCTAGTCACCGGGCCATCCTCCCTCTCTCACAAATGCATCTATTTAGAATAGATACAGTGATTATTCATTGCAAACCCAGTGTTACGGGAGGGACAGGAGGAGACAGACCATTAGATTTGGAAATCTCTCCCCGTAGGAATGGAGATGGACCGCAGCTGCCAAGTTCAACTCCAGAGCCAAGCTGCAGGAGAGCTGGCACCCAGGGTTACAACTCAGGCCCATCTCTAATTCAGTTATACCTCCAATGTTGCTCCTTTCTTCTTCTTCCTCTCCACCACTGTCCCCTGCCCTTTGCTCTGTCCTTCCAGCTCGGCCCCCTTTTCCACCTGGGCACCGACAGTTTCCAAGCTGCTGGGCTCCTTCTCATCCTCGCTTCCCCCCTCATGCTGCTCACTGTCCAGCTGGTCCTCCTCACTCTCCTCCTCGGATGAGGAAGACGAGGAATCTTTCACCACTTTAGATTTCAGGTAATCCATATCGGAGAGCTCTGTCCTGGCAGCTGCCTTTTCTCTGGGGCTCTTCTTTACTGCCAGAGAGAAGAGAAATGGGCATTAGATATTGGGCATGCACACACACCCCTTTTCCCCAGTGGGGCAAACGGCCCATAGCAGCACAAGCCCCCACATGCCCTTTGCCCAGCTGGGCTACTGCAAGAGCAGACGCCCTATATGCACAGGAGGCACCAGAGGATGGCTCAGGTTTTACATCCCAGTACCAATCCCCTTGCCTCTTCTCGGGTCAGGTGATCAAATCCAGCCACAGCTGGTAAGGATGAGAAGCTGTTACTATCCAATGGGCTGTTGGGTGAGATTGATTAGAAGGTCTGGTGATTCCCAGCACAGAGGGGTCCCATCACAAGTCACCAGTGCAATTGGCATTACACTCTCTCAGCAAACAGGCCAAGGATCTGAACGCCTCTCTCCTGCCACTGAGGTTTTCCATACAGCGGGGAGAATCCTGCTCTGCTAACGTTCATCCTACAGGGATCAACAGAAGGCTTTGGCTTTCCAGGCTGTCGGCCTTTCCCTGGCACTAAAAACACTCTGCTATTTAAGAAATTGGATCAGCAATACACAAGGACATGGAAACACATGTTAATGGGTTCTTCATTACTAGTTATCCATATCACTACAGCACCCAAGGCACTGAAGTGCTAGGCACTATACAGGCATAAGACGAGCCCTGCTCCAGAAAATTTCATCTTAGTTTAGGACAAGGTGTGACAGGTGAACAAAGATGGAGTTGGGTGGCAGGGAAGGAGCCAAGGTAACAGTAATACAAGTGTGGTTTTGCATGGACTAGCCGCGAGCACAACTTATAGAGGAGCTGACTTTGGGGTTTGGTTTGCAAATGGAGACCAGTAGGCAGACGAGTATCAGACTCTCGGCTGAAATCTGAAGCACGGTACGGGGCCAGGATATATGTGCATTTGTTCATTGATTCACCGGAGACCTACATTTCTCCCCAGTTATTGGCCTCCTTTGTAAAGCGCTTTGAGATCTCCTGAGGAAAAGCACTAGATAAGAGCTAGGGGTTGTTATTCTTGTCCTCACTTGATATTTAAAACCTTAACCACTTCTGAGTTTGCCAAGATTCAAAGAAAAATCTTTAAAAAAAATAGAAGGGACACAGGTATTTGTAAAATGTGCATAAGAACATAAGAATGGCCAGACTGGTCCATCTAGCCCAGTATCCTGTCTTCCAACAGTGGCCAGTGCCAGATGCTTCAGAGGGAACAGAACTGGGAAACCCATCCCCTGTTCTCCAGTTCTGGCAGTCAGAGGCTTAGAGACATCCAGGGAATGGGACTGCATGCTTGACCATCCCGGCTACTAGCCATTGATGGCCCTATCCTCCAAGAACTTATCTAATTCTTTTTTGAACCCGGTTCTATTTTTGGCCTTCGCAACATCCCCAGCAACAAGTTTCACGGGTTGACTGTGTGTTGTGTGAAGAAGTATTTCATTCTGTTTGTTTTGAACCCACTGCCTATTCATTTCATTGGGTGATCCCTGGTTCTTGTGTTATGAGAAGAGGTAAATAACTTTTCCTTATTCACTGTCGCCACTCCATTTATGTCTGTAAAGACCTCTACCATATCCCTCCTTAGCTGTCTCTTTTCTAAGATGAACAGTCCCAGTCTTTTTAATCTCTCCTCATATGGAAGCAGTTCCACATCCCCAAATAATTTTTGTTGCCCTTCTCTGTACTTTTTTCCAATTCTAATGTATCTTTTTTGAGTTGGGGCGATAAGAATTGCAAACAGTATTCAAGGTGTGAGCGTACCATGGCTTTATATAGTGGCATTAAGATAAGAAGACAGAAAATATCAATCTTTTTCCTAACGGTTCCTAATATTCTGTTAGCCTTTTTGACTCCAAGATTTCTTTCTGGACTGTTAACAGCTAATTTAGGCCCCATCATTGTGTGTGTATAGTTGGGATTATATTTTTGCAATGTGCATTATTTTGCATTTATCAACACCTCATTTCATTTGCATTTTCTTGTCCAGTCACCCAGGTTTTGCAAGATCGCTTTGTAACTGTTCTCAGTCAGGTTTAGCCTTAACTATTTTGAGTAATTTTATATTGTTTACAAACTTTGCCACCTGGCTGTTTATCCTTTTTTCCAGATCTATGAATGTATTGAACAGCACTGGTCCCAATACAGACACTTGGGGAACCCCGCTATTTACCTCTCTCCACTGTGAAAACTGAGCATTTCTTCCTATCTTTTAGCCAGTTACTGATCCATGAGAGGACCTTCCCTCTTACCCTATGACTGCTGATTTTGCTTAAGAACCTTTGGTGAGGGACCTTGTCAAAGGCTTTCTGAAAGTCCAAGTTCACTGGATCACCCTTGTCCATGTGTTTGTTGACATCCTCAAAGAATTCTAATAGATTGGGGAGGCACGATTTCCTTTAAAGAGGCTGTATTGACTCTTCCCCAATACAGTGCGTTCATCTATATGTCTGAAAATTCTGTTCTTTACTATAGTTTCAACCAATTTGCCTGGTACTGAAGTTAGGTTTACCAGCTTATAATTGCCATGATTGCTTCTGGAACTTTTTTTTTTTTTTTTTTTAAAATACGTGTCACATTAGCTATCCTCCAGTCCTCTGGTACAGAGACTGATTTAAGCAATAAGTTACATACCACAGTTAGTAGTTCTGCAATCTCATATTTGAGTTTCTTCAGAACACTGGTGACTAATTACTGTTTAATGTATAAGTTTGTTCCAAAACCCTCTCTAGGGACATCTCAATCTGTGATAGTTACTTAAATGTGTCACCTAAAAAGAGTTCAGTTCAGTCAATTATTTGATTTCCAGTAGCACCTAGAGGCTCTGATCAAAATTACAGCCATATTGTGTTAGGTACCGTATGCACACACAATCCCTGACCCAAAGAGCTCACAATTTAAACAGACAACATGGATAAAGGGGAGGGGAAACTGAGGCATGGGGGAGGTTCACTTGGGCAGACGAACCAGGGAGTCTGCAGTTCAGATTGTTCAGGCTCAGTGGAGAGGGACTGAGGGCCTCACCCTTTGTTACCCACACTGATAAAACATGCTGAAACCATAGTTAGTATCTCCGCTTTTGGGATATAGGGCTCGATCCTGTGAGGTGCTGAGCTACTGCAATTCCCAACACCTCCAATGGGATCTGAGGGCACACAGCATTTTCCAGGAGCTGCTCAGCATGCCGCAGGATCAGGCCCCACATCAGTACCGCATTGAAGAGAAGGATGAACAGAGCAGAGGGAGAAATTTACTTTTGGTGCCTGCGGTTTTGTGCTCCTTGTGGCGCTTGCCCCTGCCCTCCTCCTCTTCGCTGAGCTCCTCTGACTCATCCGAGTCAAAGTTCAGATAATCATCCACCGGCTTCGATTTCCCAGTCTTGGGCTCCTCCGCCAACATGTCATTAGCCCAAGTGGCCACTTGAGTCCGTTTTTGATGAACCACCAAAAATTCTCTGAATGTCTCATCTCCTTCCAGCTGTTGGAAAAAACAACACACATGAGTAGTGAAGACAGACACTGGGGCATGTAGCCAAGTTTAGATCAGGGTCACTGTATAATTCCTCGCAGATAAGATCTCAAGGGAAGGAGTCTGCTTTTCACCTGCCAGGGCTGATTTCCCTTCCATGAGATGCAGACAATTATGCTTCATTCATGAATTTACATCCAGTGTTATAGGCTACATCATAGTTAAACCACCTGTCTCACCTGAATCAACAGCCTTGGAAGCAGTACTCCTTCCTAATTATAATGCTACTAATTAAACACAAGTGCAGACAGTAACTCTGAGGCAACAAGTGAAATTCTTAATGGTCTAATAAGTATTTTGCACTTCTATAAAGCACCTTTAACCTGAGGATGTCAAAGCACTTTAAGCACGCAACAGAGACAACTACAAAGTTCACTATTTTACAGATGAGGAAACAGACGCAGAAAGGTCAAGTGACTTGCTCAAGCTGGGAACAGAACCCAGAAGTCCTGGCTCCGAGAACAGGATCGATGCAGAGACTACTCAGCAATTTCTACCCCATACTTTCTATATCAAACTCTTCTCTCATGGACAATTTTCACATGCTGCTCTTCTCAACTCACCTCTTTTAAGTTTCCTGTTGTAGTTTTCTTCTTTTTATCCTGAAAGAAGCAAACACATACTTTTCAGATAGCCACGAACCCCATTATACAGATCAGGAAAAAGGCAGAAAGTGCCCACTAAGATCACAAGCGAATGGTAAACCAGGAATAGGACACGGGATCCCCGAATTCCAGATCCCCTGCTGCAGCCACCAGGGTGCACTTCCCCAGACAAAGTCACTGATGTCCATGTGGCATACCCGAGGAAAGCAAGTGTGACTTACTTTCTTTGTCTCCGTGGGAGCTGGACTTGTTTTGGGCTTATCGGCGGGTTTCTCTGGTGCAGAGGGCTTCTGGGAGTGTTTGCTCCAAGCTCTGGGCTTCGATGGGTCACCGAATGATTTACAGAACTCTACCTGAAAAGAGCCACCAACAAGGAGCCCCCTTTTAACAAGTCCTACTTTTTATTATTTCAGTTGCATTTAAAGTAGAAAGGCTTAGACACTACCATGCTAAGGGCCCATTCAGAACCATATGTTTATGGCTCTTCTGTGGAGGGAAGCCTGTAATTATATTAATCATTTTTGGACATATTCAAACAAACTGTTATGTTCTCCACTGTCATCCAGTGCATTGTCTCCATAAAACAAGAGAAAATGTAAATTTCTTAAATAACGTTAAGAAGCGTACACACAACTTCAGCCCAGAAATCTGAGACTTTAAATCAGCCTAGCCTGGACCAGCCCTGCTGGAGCAAAGGATCGAACAGACTAACTCAACTGATTCAATTTGTATTGCAGACCTGAGTCTGACTGCTCCCCTTACCATCAACCTGACCAAAATTAAGAAGATTTTCATCTGCCTTCCTCTGCTTGAAGATCAAATGCTGAAGATCATGCCCTACCGCTGCAGCGGCTCCCTTGGCAGAGGAACTGGTATGGTCCCACTGAGTCCAGGGAAATAGGATGCTGGGGGGAATGCCATGTTGATCACGTTGAAGTATCCACACAGCAGATCCTCCTGTCCCCAACCCCTGAATGGAGTCTGAGAATATATTCCAGCTACTGGGCCCAAGTAGTCAACAGCTCCACAGCTGCTCTGCGGCTCGTGGGGACAGAGGAAGGGAAGGATTTGATCTCCACATATTTGTCCAGCACATAGCCTGCTTATTCAGGCTGGATACTGGGCAAAGGACTCTTTCCTTAGCTTCCACAGTACTCCTAGCCCTTGCTGGGGGGGAGCAAGAGACTAGGAATCAAAACTGGCTCCATGAACAGCAGCAGGGATAATTACTAACACAAGTCACTGGGATGCCTGAGAATCAGTCCATAAACAAGGCTCCACCACTGAAGTATAGCCAGTTGGGTTTAGCGAAGCTCCCCTCCTCCTCTACATACACAAACACGATTAGTCCATCCTAAAGCGTAAAATAATATCAAGTAGCAAACTTCTCCCAGAGAAAGAAGCAAACATTTCATTTTAAGGCCAACTCACCGTGATTCTGGCCATGTCTATGAAACTTTTGTTGAAATGATTCATTGCCATTTTGGCTTCATCTTCGGACTTAAAGCCAATAAATCCAAACTTGCGGAACTTGCCATCCTTGGTGAATTTCAGGCTGCAATCAGTCAGCGTGCCAAAGGCTGCAAACAGCTTCCGGAAGCGATCTTCCTTCATCTGCAAAAAGAGGATGGGCATCAGGGAGGCACATCAAAAGGGTGGAAGGTGGTTTATAGACAAGTCTTTGCACTGTAATGCTCACAGTCGAAGTACACTTGGGCTTCATCTTTATGATGCCTCAGAAACACAATGTTTAGGGCACCACTGCTGTAGCCCTCATCCCCCTAATGTTAAAGTACAAGTTATATTGATAACAGTCAAATTCCCTCTCAGTTTGCAAGCCAGTCCTGTTGTCTCTATATCTGTCTGTCAGACCAAGATCTTCAGAGCAGGAGCTCTGTATTGGTGCCTTGTAAAGCACAAGTCTGTCACTGACCCAGAACAAACAGCAACCACCACATGACTAAGAAGTAAGCTCCTCCTTGCCCAGGGTAAGGATCCTGGCATAATGGTCAGTGAGAGTGAGACCCTTCAGACCTAAAAAGCAGAGCAATCCCCAACTTGTGCCCCCGGTCCTGCAACTTAGGGGCAGCCCCTAGCCCTTGTCCCTCCAGCCCAAACAACTCACCTTAAACCTGGCCCCAAACTCTCCTTGCCCTTCTCCAATATGGGATACCCCCACTCACCTCTCCCCCCACCCCCACAGCTATAGCCCACACACTGCACCACATGGGACCCCTCCCCCGACTGTATCCTCCTCTCCTCCTTGCCAAGTGCACCCCCCAATTTACCTCCACTCCCCCACAGGACCCTAACCATCCCTCCCCAAGTTGGACCCTTCCCTCGCTTCGCCTCTCGTCCCCAGGGCTACATCCTACCCTGCTCTGCATGTAGGACCACCACCCAGACTAAGCCCACCCCTTCCCCACAATCCACCTCCGCCTAGGACTACAGCCATCCTTCCTCCTCCCCCCACCCCCCTTCCCAGATTTCTCTCTCCCCCCAAGGTCTATGCCCATTCCCCCACCTACCCCTTAAATGGGGGCCCCCTCAGGGCTATGCCCATCCCCCGCCTGCCCCGCAAGGGGGTACCCCGCGGCTGGCCCCTCCCAGGCGGATCGCCCCCACCCCGGACTCACCCCGCTCGGCAGGTTCTTCACGATGAGGCGCGACATGGCGGGGAGGGGCCCCGGGCCCGCCCGTTCCCCGCTCAGAGACGGAGCCCCCCGCGCTCAGAGCCGCTCACGCCTCCCGCTGGCCGCCGCCATCTTGCCCGCCGCGAGTCACGTGATCGCCCTAACGGCAGCACGGCACGCACGTGCGAGGAGGCCAAGGGACGGGGAAACGCTGCGGGAGGGGGAGGGTCGGTCCCCCCCACTTCCGGGTAGCTAATGCGCATGCGCGAATCTGGGACGGGGGCCGCCTCCTCCTGTGTGTGCAGTGCCGAGGTGCGGTCAGCAGGGGGCGCTGGCTGCCCTGCGCTGCTGAGCGGGGTGGGAACGGACCCAGCCCTGCCCGGCTTGGAGCCTCCGTCCAGGCATGGGGCGCTTGGACCCCCGCAAACCGGAGCAGCGGTGCATGCAAACCCGGGCCGGGCCGGGCGGGGGGAGCGTGCAGGGCTGGGGGGCACAGGC